>NW_027141532.1:1922423-2242827 GCF_036365525.1 Heterodontus francisci
GTGTCAGAGAGTGTGGGAGAGGGTCAGAGAGAGTGTCAGAGAGTGTCAGAGAGTGATAGAGAGTGTCAGAGAGTGTATGAGAGTGATAGAGAGTATCAGAGAGTGTATGAGAGTGCCAGAGTGTATCAGAGAGTGATAGAGAGTGATAGAGAGTGATAGAGAGTGATAGAGAGTGTTAGAGTGTGCCAGAGAGTGTCTGAGAGTGTCAGAGAGTGTCAGAGAGTGTCAGAGAGGGTCAGAGAGGGTCAGAGAGGTTCAGAGAGGTTCAGAGAGGGTCAGAGAGTGTCAGAGAGTGTGAAAGAGTGTCAGAGAGTGTCAGAGAGTGTGCGAGTGTCAGAGAGTGTCAGAGAGAGTCAGAGAGTTTCAGAGAGTGATAGAGAGTGGCTGAGAGTGGCTGAGAGTGATACAGAGTGTCAGAGAGTGTCAGAGAGAGTCAGAGAGTGATTGAGAGTGATTGAGAATGATTCACAGTGATAGAGTGTGCCAGAGAGTGATAGAGTGTGCCAGAGAGTGTCAGAGAGGGTCAGAGAGGGTCAGAGGGGGTCAGAGGGGGTCAGAGGGGGTCAGAGAGTGGCAGAGAGTGGCAGAGAGTGGCAGAGAGTGGCAGAGAGTGGCAGAGAGTGATAGAGAGTGTCAGAGAGTGTCAGAGAGTGTCAGAGAGTGTCAGAGTGTCAGAGAGTGTCAGAGAGTGATAGAGAGTGATAGAGAGTGAGAGAGAGTGATAGAGAGTGTCTGAAAGTGTCAGAGAGTGATATAGAGTGATATAGAGTGATAGAGAGTGATAGAGAGTGATAGAGAGGGTCAGAGAGGGTCAGAGAGTGTGAAAGAGTGTCAGAGAGTGGCAGTGAGTGTGCGAGTGTCAGAGAGTGTCTGAAAGTGTCAGAGAGTGATATAGAGTGATAGAGAGTGGCAGAGAGTGTCTGAAAGTGTCAGAGAGTGATAGAGAGTGTCTGAGTGTGTCTGAAAGTGTCAGAGAGTGATAGAGAGTGTCTGAGTTTGTCAAAATGTGTCAGAGAGTGGTAGAGTTCGTCAGAGAGTATCAGAGATTGTCAGAGAGGGTCAGAGAGTGTCAGAGAGTGTGAGAGAATGCCAGAGAGTATGAGAGAGTGTCAGAGAGTGTTAGAGAGTGTGAGAGTGTCAGAGAGTGTGAGTGTCAGAGAGTGTGAGTGTCAGAGAGTGTGAGTGTCAGAGAGTGTGAGTGTCAGAGAGTGTCAGATAGTGTCAGAGAGTGTCAGAGAGGGACAGAGTGTGTCAGGGAGTGTCAGAGTGTGTGAGAGAGTGTCAGAGAGTGTGAGATTGTCAGAGAGTGTCAGAGAGTGTCAGAGAGTGATAGAGAGTAGCAGATAGTGTCTGAAAGTGTCAGTGAGTGTCAGAGAGTGTCAGAGAGTGTCAGAGAGTGTCAGACAGTGATAGAGAGTGATAGAGAGTGGCAGAGAGTGTCTGAAAGTGTCAGCGAGTTATATGGAGTGATAGAGAGTGTCAGAGAGTGTCTGAGTGTGTCTGAGATTGTCAGAGAGTGTCAGAGAGTGATAGAGAGTGTCAGAGAGTCTCAGCGAGTGTCAGGGAGGGTCAGAGAGTGTCAGAGAGTGTGAGAGAGGGTCAGAGAGAGTGTCAGAGAGTGTCAGATACTGATAGAGAGTGTCAGAGAGTGTCAGAGAGTGGCAGAGAGTTTCAGAGAGTGATAGAGAGTGATAGAGAGTGGCAGAGAGTGTCTGAAAGTGTCAGAGCGTGTCTGAGTGTGTCTGAGATTGTCAGAGAGTGTCAGAGAGTATCAGAGAGTGTCAGAGAGTGTCTGAATGTGTATGAGATTGTCAGAGAGTGTCAGAGAGTGTCAGAGATTGTCAGATAGTGATAGAGATTGTCTGAGACTGTCTGAGAGTGTCAGCGAATGTCAGATAGTGATAGAGAGTGTCAGAGAGTGTTAGAGTGTATCAGAGAGTGTCAGACAGTGTGAGAGAGTGATAGAGTGTGGCAGAGAATGTCTGAGTTTGCCACAGTGTATCAGAGAGTGTCAGAGAGTGATGGAGAGTGCAAGCGAGTGTCAGAGAGTGTCAGAGAGTGATAGAGAGTGTCAGAGAGTGTGAGAGAGTGTCAGAGAGTGTGAGAGAGTGTCAGAGAGTGTCAGAGAGAGTGAGAGTGCCAGAGAGTGATAGAGAGTGTCAGAGAGTGGCAGACAGTGACAGAGAGTGTCAGAGTGTGTCAGAGAGTGTCAGAGACTGTGTGAAACAGTGTGAGAGTGTCAGAGAGTGTGAGAGTGTCAGAGAGTGTCAGAGAGTGTCAGAGAGTGATAGAGAGTGATAGAGAGTGAGAGAGAGAGATGCTTTGGAGAGGGTGCAGAGGAGGTTCACCAGGATGTTGCCTGGTATGGAGGGCGCTAGCTATGAAGAGAGGTTGAGCAGATTAGGATTATTTTCATTAGAAAGACGGAGGTTGAGGGGGGACCTGATTGAGGTGTACAAAATCATGAGAGGTATAGACAGGGTGGATAGCAAGAGGCTTTTTCCCAGAGTGGGGGTTTCAATTACTAGAGGACACGAGTTCAAAGTGAAAGGGGAAAAGTTTAGGGGGGATATGCGTGGAAAGTTCTTTACGCAGAGGGTGGTGGGCACCTGGAACGCATTGCCAGCGGAGGTGGTAGATGCGGGCACGATGGAGTCTTTTAATATGTATCTAGACAGATACATGAATGGGCAGGAAGAAAAGAGATACAGAACCTTAGAAAATAGGCGACATGTTTAGAGAGAGGATCTGGATCGGCGAAGGCTTGGAGGGCCGAAGGGCCTGTTCCTGTGCTGTAATTATCTTTGTTCTTTGTTCTTTGTTCTTCTTTGAGTGGCAGAGATTGTCTGAAAGTGTCAGAGAGTGATAGAGAGTGTCAGAGAGTGTCTGAGTGTGTCTGAGATTGTCAGAGAGTGTCAGAGAGTGATAGAGAGTGTCAGAGAGTGTCAGAAAGTGATAGAGAGTGTCAGAAAGGGTCCGAGAGTGTGAGAGTGTCGGAGAGTGTGAGAGTGTCAGAGAGTGTGAGAGTGTCAGAGAGTGTCAGAGAGTGTCAGAGAGTGACAGAGAGTGACAGAGAGTGATAGAGAGTGGCAGAGAGTGTCTGAAAGTGTCAGCGAGTGATAGAGAGTAATAGAGAGTGGCAGAGAATGTCTGAAAGTGTCAGAGAGTGTCAGAGAGTGAAAGTGAGTGTGAGCGAGGGTCTGCGTGGGTCTGAGAGTGCCAGAGAGGGTCAGAGAGTGATAGAGAGGGTCAGAGAGTGTCAAAGAGTGTTAGAGAGTGTCAGAGAGTGATAGAGAGTGGCAGAGAGTGTCTGAAAGTGTCAGAGAGTGTCAGAGAGTGATAGAGAGTGTCAGAGAGTGTCTGATTGTGTCTGAGATTGTCAGAGAGTATCAGAGAGTGATAGAGAGTGTCAGAGAGTGTCACAGTGTATCAGAGAGAATCAGTGAGTGTCAGAGAGTGTCAGAGAGTGATAGAGAGTGTCAGAGAGTGTCTGAGAGTGTTAGAGTGTATCAGAGAGTGTCAGAGAGTGATAGAGAGTGGTAGAGAATGTTCTGAGTGTGTCAGAGAGTGTCTGAGAGTGTCAGAGTGTATCAGAGAGTGTCAGAGAGTGATAGAGAGCGTCAGAGAGTGTGTGAGAGTGCCACAGTGTATCAGAGAGTGTCAGAGAGTGATGGAGAGTGAGAGAGAGTGTCTGAGTGTGTCTGAGAGTTTCTGAAAGTGCCAGAGAGTGTCAGAGAGGTTCAGAGAGTGATTGAGAGTGATTGAGAATGATTGACAGTGAAAGAGAGTGTCAGAGAGTGATAGAGTGTGCCAGAGAGTCTCTGAGAGTGTCAGAGAGGGTCAGAGAGGTTCAGAGAGTGTCAGAGAGTGTGAAAGAGTGTCAGAGAGGGTCAGAGAGTGTGCGAGTGTCAGAGAGTGTCAGAGAGTGATAGAGAGTGTCAGAGAGTTTCAGAGAGTGTCAGAGAGTTATAGAGAGGGCAGAGAGTGTCTGAAAGTGTCTGAGAGTGATAGAGAGTGTCAGAGAGTTTCAGAGAGTGTCAGAGAGTTATAGAGAGGGCAGAGAGTGTCTGAAAGTGTCTGAGAGTGATAGAGAGTGATAGAGAGTGTCAGAGAGTGTCAGAGAGTGTCAGAGAGCTTCAGAGAGCTTCAGAGAGCTTCAGAGAGTGATAGAGAGTGATAGAGAGTGTCAGAGAGTGTCAGAGAGTGTCAGAGAGTGTCAGAGAGTGTCAGAGAGTGATAGAGAATGTCAGAGAGTGTCAGAGAGTGTCAGAGAGTGTCAGAGAGTGATAGAGAGTGTCAGAGAGTGATAGAGAGTGTCAGATTGAGTCAGAGAGTGATAGAGAGTGTCAGAGATTGCCTGAGAGTGTTAGAGTGTATCAGAGAGTGTCAGAGAGTGAATGAGAGTGGTAGAGAGTGTCTGAGTGTGTCAGAGAGTGTCAGCGAGTGTCTGAGAGTGCCAGAGTGTGTCAGAGAGTGTCAGAGAGTGATAGAGAGTGATAGAGAGTGATAGAGAGTGATAGAGAGTGTCAGAGAGTGATAGAGTGTGCCAGAGAGTGTCAGAGAGTGTCAGAGAGTGTTAGAGAGTGTGCGAGTGTCAGAGAGTGTCAGAGAGTGTCAGAGAGTGTCAGAGAGTGTCAGAGAGTGATACAGAGAAGACTGAGAGTGATAGAGAGTGTCAGAGACTGTCAGAGAGTAATTGAGAGTGATTGAGAATGATTCACAGTGATAGAGAGTGTCAGAGAGTGATAGAGTGTGCCAGAGAGTGTCAGAGAGGGTCAGATGGGTGAGAGAGTGTGAAAGAGTGTCAGAGAGTGGCAGAGAGTGTGCGAGTGTCAGAGAGTGTCAGAGAGGGATAGAGAGTGTCAGAGAGTGTCTGAAAGTGTCAGAGAGTGTCGGAGAGTGATAGAGAGTGTCTGAGAGTGATAGAGAGTGTCTGAGAGTGTCAGAGAGTGTCTGAGTGTGTCAGAGAGTGTCAGAGAGTGATAAAGTTTGTCAGAGAGTGTCAGAGAGTGTCAGAGACTGTCAGAGAGTGTCAGAGAGTGTGAGAGAGTATGAGAGAGTATGAGAGAGTGTCAGAGAGTATGAGAGAGTGTGATAGTGTCAGAGAGTGTCAGATAGTGTCAGAGAGTGTCAGAGAGGGACAGAGTGTGTCAGAGAGTGTCAGAGAGTGTCAGAGAGTGTCAGAGAGTGATAGAGTGTGCCAGAGAGTGTCAGAGAGTGATAGAGTGTGCCAGAGAGTGTCAGAGAGGGTCAGAGAGGGTCAGAGAGGGTCAGAGAGCGTCAGAGAGTGTGAAAGAGTGTGTAAGAGTGTCAGAGAGTGTGCGAGTGTCAGAGAGTGTCAGAGAGGGATAGAGAGTGTCAGAGAGTGTCTGAAAGTGTCAGAGACTGTCTGAGAGTGATAGAGAGTGTCTGAGTGTGTCAGAGAGTGTCAGAGAGTGATAAAGTTTGTCAGAGAGTGTCAGAGAGTGTCAGAGAGTGATAGAGAGTGATAGAGAGTGAGAGAGAGAGATGCTTTGGAGAGGGTGCAGAGGAGGTTCACCAGGATGTTGCCTGGTATGGAGGGCGCTAGCTATGAAGAGAGGTTGAGCAGATTAGGATTATTTTCATTAGAAAGACGGAGGTTGAGGGGGGACCTGATTGAGGTGTACAAAATCATGAGAGGTATAGACAGGGTGGATAGCAAGAGACTTTTTCCCAGAGTGGGGGTTTCAATTACTAGAGGACACGAGTTCAAAGTGAAAGGGGAAAAGTTTAGGGGGGATATGCGTGGAAAGTTCTTTACGCAGAGGGTGGTGGGCACCTGGAACGCATTGCCAGCGGAGGTGGTAGATGCGGGCACGATGGAGTCTTTTAATATGTATCTAGACAGATACATGAATGGGCAGGAAGAAAAGAGATACAGAACCTTAGAAAATAGGCGACATGTTTAGAGAGAGGATCTGGATCGGCGAAGGCTTGGAGGGCCGAAGGGCCTGTTCCTGTGCTGTAATTATCTTTGTTCTTTGTTCTTTGTTCTTCTTTGAGTGGCAGAGATTGTCTGAAAGTGTCAGAGAGTGATAGAGAGTGTCAGAGAGTGTCTGAGTGTGTCTGAGATTGTCAGAGAGTGTCAGAGAGTGATAGAGAGTGTCAGAGAGTGTCAGAAAGTGATAGAGAGTGTCAGAAAGGGTCCGAGAGTGTGAGAGTGTCGGAGAGTGTGAGAGTGTCAGAGAGTGTGAGAGTGTCAGAGAGTGTCAGAGAGTGTCAGAGAGTGACAGAGAGTGACAGAGAGTGATAGAGAGTGGCAGAGAGTGTCTGAAAGTGTCAGCGAGTGATAGAGAGTAATAGAGAGTGGCAGAGAATGTCTGAAAGTGTCAGAGAGTGTCAGAGAGTGAAAGTGAGTGTGAGCGAGGGTCTGCGTGGGTCTGAGAGTGCCAGAGAGGGTCAGAGAGTGATAGAGAGGGTCAGAGAGTGTCAAAGAGTGTTAGAGAGTGTCAGAGAGTGATAGAGAGTGGCAGAGAGTGTCTGAAAGTGTCAGAGAGTGTCAGAGAGTGATAGAGAGTGTCAGAGAGTGTCTGATTGTGTCTGAGATTGTCAGAGAGTATCAGAGAGTGATAGAGAGTGTCAGAGAGTGTCACAGTGTATCAGAGAGAATCAGTGAGTGTCAGAGAGTGTCAGAGAGTGATAGAGAGTGTCAGAGAGTGTCTGAGAGTGTTAGAGTGTATCAGAGAGTGTCAGAGAGTGATAGAGAGTGGTAGAGAATGTTCTGAGTGTGTCAGAGAGTGTCTGAGAGTGTCAGAGTGTATCAGAGAGTGTCAGAGAGTGATAGAGAGCGTCAGAGAGTGTGTGAGAGTGCCACAGTGTATCAGAGAGTGTCAGAGAGTGATGGAGAGTGAGAGAGAGTGTCTGAGTGTGTCTGAGAGTTTCTGAAAGTGCCAGAGAGTGTCAGAGAGGTTCAGAGAGTGATTGAGAGTGATTGAGAATGATTGACAGTGAAAGAGAGTGTCAGAGAGTGATAGAGTGTGCCAGAGAGTCTCTGAGAGTGTCAGAGAGGGTCAGAGAGGTTCAGAGAGTGTCAGAGAGTGTGAAAGAGTGTCAGAGAGGGTCAGAGAGTGTGCGAGTGTCAGAGAGTGTCAGAGAGTGATAGAGAGTGTCAGAGAGTTTCAGAGAGTGTCAGAGAGTTATAGAGAGGGCAGAGAGTGTCTGAAAGTGTCTGAGAGTGATAGAGAGTGTCAGAGAGTTTCAGAGAGTGTCAGAGAGTTATAGAGAGGGCAGAGAGTGTCTGAAAGTGTCTGAGAGTGATAGAGAGTGTCAGAGAGTGTCAGAGAGTGTCAGAGAGCTTCAGAGAGCTTCAGAGAGCTTCAGAGAGTGATAGAGAGTGATAGAGAGTGTCAGAGAGTGTCAGAGAGTGTCAGAGAGTGTCAGAGAGTGATAGAGAATGTCAGAGAGTGTCAGAGAGTGTCAGAGAGTGTCAGAGAGTGATAGAGAGTGTCAGAGAGTGATAGAGAGTGTCAGATTGAGTCAGAGAGTGATAGAGAGTGTCAGAGATTGCCTGAGAGTGTTAGAGTGTATCAGAGAGTGTCAGAGAGTGAATGAGAGTGGTAGAGAGTGTCTGAGTGTGTCAGAGAGTGTCAGCGAGTGTCTGAGAGTGCCAGAGTGTGTCAGAGAGTGTCAGAGAGTGATAGAGAGTGATAGAGAGTGATAGAGAGTGATAGAGAGTGTCAGAGAGTGATAGAGTGTGCCAGAGAGTGTCAGAGAGTGTCAGAGACTGTCAGAGAGTGTGCGAGTGTCAGAGAGTGTCAGAGAGTGTCAGAGAGTGTCAGAGAGTGTCAGAGAGTGATACAGAGAAGACTGAGAGTGATAGAGAGTGTCAGAGACTGTCAGAGAGTAATTGAGAGTGATTGAGAATGATTCACAGTGATAGAGAGTGTCAGAGAGTGATAGAGTGTGCCAGAGAGTGTCAGAGAGGGTCAGATGGGTGAGAGAGTGTGAAAGAGTGTCAGAGAGTGGCAGAGAGTGTGCGAGTGTCAGAGAGTGTCAGAGAGGGATAGAGAGTGTCAGAGAGTGTCTGAAAGTGTCAGAGAGTGTCGGAGAGTGATAGAGAGTGTCTGAGAGTGATAGAGAGTGTCTGAGAGTGTCAGAGAGTGTCTGAGTGTGTCAGAGAGTGTCAGAGAGTGATAAAGTTTGTCAGAGAGTGTCAGAGAGTGTCAGAGACTGTCAGAGAGTGTCAGAGAGTGTGAGAGAGTATGAGAGAGTATGAGAGAGTGTCAGAGAGTATGAGAGAGTGTGATAGTGTCAGAGAGTGTCAGATAGTGTCAGAGAGTGTCAGAGAGGGACAGAGTGTGTCAGAGAGTGTCAGAGAGTGTCAGAGAGTGTCAGAGAGTGATAGAGTGTGCCAGAGAGTGTCAGAGAGTGATAGAGTGTGCCAGAGAGTGTCAGAGAGGGTCAGAGAGGGTCAGAGAGGGTCAGAGAGCGTCAGAGAGTGTGAAAGAGTGTGTAAGAGTGTCAGAGAGTGTGCGAGTGTCAGAGAGTGTCAGAGAGGGATAGAGAGTGTCAGAGAGTGTCTGAAAGTGTCAGAGACTGTCTGAGAGTGATAGAGAGTGTCTGAGTGTGTCAGAGAGTGTCAGAGAGTGATAAAGTTTGTCAGAGAGTGTCAGAGAGTGTCAGAGAGTGTCAGAGAGTGAGAGAGAGTGTGAGAGAGTGTGAGAGAGTGTCAGAGAGTGTCAGAGAGTGTCAGAGAGTATGAGAGAGTGTGATAGTGTCAGAGAGTATGAGAGAGTGTGATAGTGTCAGAGAGTGTCAGATAGTGTCAGAGAGTGTCAGAGATGGACAGTGTGTGTCAGAGAGTGTGAGAGAGTGTGAGAGTGTCAGAGAGTGTCAGAGACTGTCAGAGAGTGATAGAGAGTAGCAGAGAGTGTCTGAAAGTATCAGAGAGTGTCAGAGAGTGATAGAGAGTGTCAGAGAGTGATAGAGAGTGTCAGAGAGTGTCAGAGAGTGATAGAAAGTGATAGAGAGTGGCAGAGAGTGTCTGAAAGTGTCAGCGAGTGATATAGAGTGATCGAGAGTGGCAGAGAGTGTGTGAAAGTGTCAGAGAGTGTCAGAGAGTGTTCGAGAGTGTCAGAGAGTCTCAGAGAGTGTCAGGGAGGGTCAGAGAGTGTCAGAGAGTGTGAGAGAGGGTCAGAGAGAGTGTCAGAGAGTTTCAGATAGTCATAGAGAGTGTCAGAGAGTGGCAGAGAGTTTCAGAGAGTGATAGAGAGTGATAGAGAGGGATAGAGAGTGGCAGAGAGTGTCTGAAATTGTCAGAGAGTGTCAGAGAGTGTCAGAGAGTGTCAGAGATGGACAGAGTGTGTCAGAGAGTGTGAGAGAGTGTGAGAGTGTCAGAGAGTGTCAGAGACTGTCAGAGAGTGATAGAGAGTAGCAGAGAGTGTCTGAAAGTATCAGAGAGTGTCAGAGAGTGATAGAGAGTGTCAGAGAGTGATAGAGAGAGTCAGAGAGTGTCAGAGAGTGATAGAAAGTGATAGAGAGTGGCAGAGAGTGTCTGAAAGTGTCAGCGAGTGATATAGAGTGATCGAGAGTGGCAGAGAGTGTGTGAAAGTGTCAGAGAGTGTCAGAGAGTGTTCGAGAGTGTCAGAGAGTCTCAGAGAGTGTCAGGGAGGGTCAGAGAGTGTCAGAGAGTGTGGGAGAGGGTCAGAGAGAGTGTCAGAGAGTTTCAGATAGTCATAGAGAGTGTCAGAGAGTGGCAGAGAGTTTCAGAGAGTGATAGAGAGTGATAGAGAGGGATAGAGAGTGGCAGAGAGTGTCTGAAATTGTCAGAGAGTGTCAGAGAGTGTCAGAGAGTGTCAGAGAGTGTCAGAGAGTGATAGAGAGTGTCAGAAAGTGATAGAGAGTGTCAGAGAGTGTCTGAGTGTGTATGCGATTGTCAGAGAGTGTCAGAGAGAGATAGAGAGTGTCAGAGTGTATTAGAGAGTATCAGAGAGTGTCAGAGAGTGTCAGAGAGTGATAGAGTGTGCCAGAGAGTGTCAGAGAGTGATAGAGTGTGCCAGAGAGTGTCAGAGAGGGTCAGAGAGGGTCAGAGAGGGTCAGAGAGTGTCAGAGAGTGTGAAAGAGTGTGTAAGAGTGTCAGAGAGTGTGCGAGTGTCAGAGAGTGTCAGAGAGTGTCTGAAAGTGTCAGAGACTGTCTGAGAGTGATAGAGAGTGTCTGAGTGTGTCAGAGAGTGTCAGAGAGTGATAAAGTTTGTCAGAGAGTGTCAGAGAGTGTCAGAGAGTGTCAGAGAGTGAGAAAGAGTGTGAGAGAGTGTGAGAGAGTGTCAGAGAGTGTCAGAGAGTATGAGAGAGTGTGATAGTGTCAGAGAGTATGAGAGAGTGTGATAGTGTCAGAGAGTGTCAGATAGTGTCAGAGAGTGTCAGAGATGGACAGAGTGTGTCAGAGAGTGTGAGAGAGTGTGAGAGTGTCAGAGAGTGTCAGAGACTGTCAGAGAGTGATAGAGAGTAGCAGAGAGTGTCTGAAAGTATCAGAGAGTGTCAGAGAGTGATAGAGAGTGTCAGAGAGTGATAGAGAGTGTCAGAGAGTGTCAGAGAGTGATAGAAAGTGATAGAGAGTGGCAGAGAGTGTCTGAAAGTGTCAGCGAGTGATATAGAGTGATCGAGAGTGGCAGAGAGTGTGTGAAAGTGTCAGAGAGTGTCAGAGAGTGTTCGAGAGTGTCAGAGAGTCTCAGAGAGTGTCAGGGAGGGTCAGAGAATGTCAGAGAGTGTGAGAGAGGGTCAGAGAGAGTGTCAGAGAGTTTCAGATAGTCATAGAGAGTGTCAGAGAGTGGCAGAGAGTTTCAGAGAGTGATAGAGAGTGATAGAGAGGGATAGAGAGTGGCAGAGAGTGTCTGAAATTGTCAGAGAGTGTCAGAGAGTGTCAGAGAGTGTCAGAGATGGACAGAGTGTGTCAGAGAGTGTGAGAGAGTGTGAGAGTGTCAGAGAGTGTCAGAGACTGTCAGAGAGTGATAGAGAGTAGCAGAGAGTGTCTGAAAGTATCAGAGAGTGTCAGAGAGTGATAGAGAGTGTCAGAGAGTGATAGAGAGAGTCAGAGAGTGGCAGAGAGTGTCTGAAAGTGTCAGCGAGTGATATAGAGTGATCGAGAGTTTCAGAGAGTGTGTGAAAGTGTCAGAGAGTGTCAGAGAGTGTTCGAGAGTGTCAGAGAGTCTCAGAGAGTGTCAGGGAGGGTCAGAGAGTGTCAGAGAGTGTGGGAGAGGGTCAGAGAGAGTGTCAGAGAGTTTCAGATAGTCATAGAGAGTGTCAGAGAGTGGCAGAGAGTTTCAGAGAGTGATAGAGAGTGATAGAGAGGGATAGAGAGTGGCAGAGAGTGTCTGAAATTGTCAGAGAGTGTCAGAGAGTGTCAGAGAGTGTCAGAGAGTGTCAGAGAGTGATAGAGAGTGTCAGAAAGTGATAGAGAGTGTCAGAGAGTGTCTGAGTGTGTATGCGATTGTCAGAGAGTGTCAGAGAGAGATAGAGAGTGTCAGAGTGTATTAGAGAGTATCAGAGAGTGTCAGAGAGTGTCAGAGAGTGATAGAGTGTGCCAGAGAGTGTCAGAGAGTGATAGAGTGTGCCAGAGAGTGTCAGAGAGGGTCAGAGAGGGTCAGAGAGGGTCAGAGAGTGTCAGAGAGTGTGAAAGAGTGTGTAAGAGTGTCAGAGAGTGAACGAGTGTCAGAGAGTGTCAGAGAGTGTCTGAAAGTGTCAGAGACTGTCTGAGAGTGATAGAGAGTGTCTGAGTGTGTCAGAGAGTGTCAGAGAGTGATAAAGTTTGTCAGAGAGTGTCAGAGAGTGTCAGAGAGTGTCAGAGAGTGAGAAAGAGTGTGAGAGAGTGTGAGAGAGTGTCAGAGAGTGTCAGAGAGTGTCAGAGAGTATGAGAGAGTGTGATAGTGTCAGAGAGTATGAGAGAGTGTGATAGTGTCAGAGAGTGTCAGATAGTGTCAGAGAGTGTCAGAGATGGACAGAGTGTGTCAGAGAGTGTGAGAGAGTGTGAGAGTGTCAGAGAGTGTCAGAGACTGTCAGAGAGTGATAGAGAGTAGCAGAGAGTGTCTGAAAGTATCAGAGAGTGTCAGAGAGTGATAGAGAGTGTCAGAGAGTGATAGAGAGTGTCAGAGAGTGTCAGAGAGTGATAGAAAGTGATAGAGAGTGGCAGAGAGTGTCTGAAAGTGTCAGCGAGTGATATAGAGTGATCGAGAGTGTCAGAGAGTGTGTGAAAGTGTCAGAGAGTGTCAGAGAGTGTTCGAGAGTGTCAGAGAGTCTCAGAGAGTGTCAGGGAGGGTCAGAGAGTGTCAGAGAGTGTGAGAGAGGGTCAGAGAGAGTGTCAGAGAGTTTCAGATAGTCATAGAGAGTGTCAGAGAGTGGCAGAGAGTTTCAGAGAGTGATAGAGAGTGATAGAGAGGGATAGAGAGTGGCAGAGAGTGTCTGAAATTGTCAGAGAGTGTCAGAGAGTGTCAGAGAGTGTCAGAGATGGACAGAGTGTGTCAGAGAGTGTGAGAGAGTGTGAGAGTGTCAGAGAGTGTCAGAGACTGTCAGAGAGTGATAGAGAGTAGCAGAGAGTGTCTGAAAGTATCAGAGAGTGTCAGAGAGTGATAGAGAGTGTCAGAGAGTGATAGAGAGTGTCAGAGAGTGTCAGAGAGTGATAGAAAGTGATAGAGAGTGGCAGAGAGTGTCTGAAAGTGTCAGCGAGTGATATAGAGTGATCGAGAGTGGCAGAGAGTGTGTGAAAGTGTCAGAGAGTGTCAGAGAGTGTTCGAGAGTGTCAGAGAGTCTCAGAGAGTGTCAGGGAGGGTCAGAGAGTGTCAGAGAGTGTGAGAGAGGGTCAGAGAGAGTGTCAGAGAGTTTCAGATAGTCATAGAGAGTGTCAGAGAGTGGCAGAGAGTTTCAGAGAGTGATAGAGAGTGATAGAGAGGGATAGAGAGTGGCAGAGAGTGTCTGAAATTGTCAGAGAGTGTCAGAGAGTGTCAGAGAGTGTCAGAGAGTATCAGAGAGTGTCAGAGAGTGTCAGAGAGTGTCAGAGAGTGTCAGAGAGTGATAGAGAGTGTCAGAAAGTGATAGAGTGTGTCAGAGAGTGTCTGAGTGTGTATGAGAATGTCAGAGAGTGTCAGAGAGAGATAGAGAGTGTCAGAGTGTATTAGAGAGTATCAGAGAGTGTCAGAGAGTGTCAGAGAGTGTCAGAGAGTGTCAGAGATTTTCAGATAATGATAGAGAGTGTCTGAGACTGTCTGAGAGTGTCAGCGAGTGTCAGATAGTGATAGAGAGCGTCAGAGAGTGTGTGAGAGTGTGTGAGAGTGTTAGGGTGTATCAGAGACTGTCAGACAGTGTGAGAGAGTGATAGAGTGTGGTAGAGAGTGTCTGAGTGTGTCAGAGTGTGTCTGAGAGTGTCACAGTGTATCAGAGAGTGTCAGAGAGTGATGGAAAGCGTAAGAGTGTGTCAGGGAGTGTCAGGGAGTGTCAGAGAGTGTCAGAGAGTGTGAGAGTGTCAGAGAGTGTCAGACAGTGACAGAAGTGTCTGAGTGGGTCAGAGAGTGTCAGAGAGTGTGTGAGAGTGCGTGAGATTGTCAGAGAGTGTGAGAGTGTCAGAGAGTGTCAGAGAGTGAGAGAGAGTGGCAGAGAGTGTCTGAAAGTGTCAGAGAGTGACAGAGAGTGTCAGAGAGTGATAGAGAGTGTAAGAGTGTCAGAGAGTGTGAGAGTGTCAGAGAGTGTGAGAGTGTCAGAGAGTGACAGAGAGTGGCAGAGAGTGTCTGAAAGTGTCAGCGAGTGATAGAGAGTAATAGAGAGTGGCAGAGAATGTCTGAAAGTGTCAGAGAGTGTCAGAGAGTGAAAGTGAGTGTCAGCGAGTGTCAGCGTAGGTCTGAGTGTGCCAGAGAGGGTCAGAGAGTGTCAGAGAGTGCTGGAGAGTGTTAGAGAGTGTCAGAGAGGGTCAGAGAGTGTCAGAGAGTGCCAGAGAGTGTCTGAGAGTTTCTGTGATGGTCAGAGAGTGTCAGAGAGTGTCAGAGAGTGGCAGAGAGTGTGCGAGTGTCAGAGAGTGTCAGAGAGTGATAGAGAGTGGCAGAGAGTGTCTGAAAGTGTCAGAGAGTGATAGAGAGTGTCAGAGAGTGTCAGAGAGTGGCAGAGAGTGTCAGAGAGTGTCAGAGAGTGTCAGAGGGTGTCAGAGAGTGATAGAGAGTGAGAGAGAGTGAGAGAGAGTGTCTGAAAGTGTCAGAGAGTGATGTGGAGTGATGGAGAGTGGCAGAGAGTGTCTGAAAGTGTCAGAGAGTGTCAGAGAGGGTCAGAGAGTGTCAGAGAGTGTCAAAGAGTGTGAGAGAATGTCAGAGAGCGCGAGAGAGTGTCAGAGAGTGTCAGATAGTGTCAGAGAGTGTCAGAGAGTGTCAGAGAGTGTGAGAGAGTGTGAGAGAGTGTGAGAGAGTGTCAGAGAGTGTCAGATAGTGTCAGAGAGTGATAGAGAGTGTCAGAGAGTGATAGAGAATGTCAGAGAGTGTCAGAGAGGGTCCGAGAGTGTGAGAGTGTCAGAGGGTGTGAGAGTGTCAGAGGGTGTCAGAGAGTGATGGAAAGTGATAGAGAGTGACAGAGAGTTTCTGAAAGTGTCAGCGAGTGATAGAGAGTGATAGTGAGTGGCAGAGAGTGTCTGAAAGTGTCAGAGAGTGTCAGAGAGTGATCGAGAGTGCAAGAGAGTTTCTGAGTGTGTCTGAGATTGTCAGAGAGTGTCAGAGAGTGTCAGAGTGATAGAGAGTGTCAGAGTGTTTCAGAGAGTGATAGAGAGTGATTGAGTGTGTCAGAGAGTGCCAGAGAGCGATAGAGAGTGTCAGAGAGCGATAGAGAGTGTCTGAGAGTGTCTGAGAGTGACAGAGAGTGAAAGAGAGTGTCTGAGAGTGTCTGAGAGTGTCAGTGAGTGTCAGAGACTGATAGAGAGTGTCTGAGAGTGTCTGAGAGTGTCAGTGAGTGTCAGAGACTGATAGAGAGTGTCTGAGAGTGTCAGTGAGTGATAGAGAGTGATAGAGACCCTCTGAGAGTGTCAGAGAGTGATAGAGAGTGTCAGAGAGTGTCAGAGAGTGATAGAGAGTGATAGAGAGCCTATGAGAGTGTCAGAGAGTGTCATAGAGTAATAGAGAGGGATAGAGAGTGTCACAGAGTGTCATTGAGTAATAGAGAGTGTCAGAAAGTGCCAGAGTGTGATAGAGAGCGTCTGAGAGTGTCAGAGAGTGTCAGAGTGTGTCAGAGTGTGTCAGAGTGTGTCAGAGAGTGATAGAGAGTGATAGAGAGTGATAGAGAGTGATAGAGAGTGTCAGAGAGTGTCAGAGAGTGATAGAGAGTGTCAGAGTGTGTCAGAGAGTGATAGAGAGTGATAGAGAGTGATAGAGAGTGATTGAGTGTGTCAGAGAGTGTCAGAGAGCGATAGAGAGTGTCAGAGAGAGATAGACAGTGTCAGAGAGTCATAGAGAATGTCTGAGAGAGTCTGAGAGTGACAGAGAGTGTCAGAGAGTGATATAGAGTGTCAGAGAGAGATAGACAGTGTCAGGGAGTGATAGAGAGTGTCTGAGAGAGTCTGAGAGTGACAGAGAGTGTCAGAGAGTGATATAGAGTGTCACAGAGAGATAGACAGTGTCAGGGAGTGATAGAGAGTGTCAGAGAGTGTCTGAGTGTGTCAGAGAGTGATAAAGTTTGTCAGAGAGTGTCAGAGAGTGTCAGAGACTGTCAGAGAGTGTCAGAGAGTGTGAGAGAGTATGAGAGAGTATGAGAGAGTGTCAGAGAGTATGAGAGAGTGTGATAGTGTCAGAGAGTGTCAGATAGTGTCAGAGAGTGTCAGAGAGGGACAGAGTGTGTCAGAGTGTGTCAGAGAGTGTCAGAGAGTGTCAGAGAGTGTCAGAGAGTGATAGAGTGTGCCAGAGAGTGTCAGAGAGTGATAGAGTGTGCCAGAGAGTGTCAGAGAGGGTCAGAGAGGGTCAGAGAGGGTCAGAGAGTGTCAGAGAGTGTGAAAGAGTGTGTAAGAGTGTCAGAGAGTGTGCGAGTGTCAGAGAGTGTCAGAGAGGGATAGAGAGTGTCAGAGAGTGTCTGAAAGTGTCAGAGACTGTCTGAGAGTGATAGAGAGTGTCTGAGTGTGTCAGAGAGTGTCAGAGAGTGATAAAGTTTGTCAGAGAGTGTCAGAGAGTGTCAGAGAGTGTCAGAGAGTGAGAGAGAGTGTGAGAGAGTGTGAGAGAGTGTCAGAGAGTGTCAGAGAGTGTCAGAGAGTATGAGAGAGTGTGATAGTGTCAGAGAGTATGAGAGAGTGTGATAGTGTCAGAGAGTGTCAGATAGTGTCAGAGAGTGTCAGAGATGGACAGAGTGTGTCAGAGAGTGTGAGAGAGTGTGAGAGTGTCAGAGAGTGTCAGAGACTGTCAGAGAGTGATAGAGAGTAGCAGAGAGTGTCTGAAAGTATCATAGAGTGTCAGAGAGTGATACAGAGTGTCAGAGAGTGATAGAGAGCGTCAGAGAGTGTCAGAGAGTGATAGAAAGTGATAGAGAGTGGCAGAGAGTGTCTGAAAGTGTCAGCGAGTGATATAGAGTGATCAAGAGTGGCAGAGAGTGTGTGAAAGTGTCAGAGAGAGTCAGAGAGTGTTCGAGAGTGTCAGAGAGTCTCAGAGAGTGTCAGGGAGGGTCAGAGAGTGTCAGAGAGTGTGAGAGAGGGTCAGAGAGAGTGTCAGAGAGTTTCAGATAGTCATAGAGAGTGTCAGAGAGTGGCAGAGAGTTTCAGAGAGTGATAGAGAGTGATAGAGAGGGATAGAGAGTGGCAGAGAGTGTCTGAAATTGTCAGAGAGTGTCAGAGAGTGTCAGAGAGTGTCAGAGATGGACAGAGTGTGTCAGAGAGTGTGAGAGAGTGTGAGAGTGTCAGAGAGTGTCAGAGACTGTCAGAGAGTGATAGAGAGTAGCAGAGAGTGTCTGAAAGTATCAGAGAGTGTCAGAGAGTGATAGAGAGTGTCAGAGAGTGTCAGAGAGTGATAGAAAGTGATCGAGAGTGGCAGAGAGTGTCTGAAAGTGTCAGCGAGTGATATAGAGTGATCGAGAGTGGCAGAGAGTGTGTGAAAGTGTCAGAGAGTGTCAGAGAGTGTTCGAGAGTGTCAGAGAGTCTCAGAGAGTGTCAGGGAGGGTCAGAGAGTGTCAGAGAGTGTGAGAGAGGGTCAGAGAGAGTGTCAGAGAGTTTCAGATAGTCATAGAGAGTGTCAGAGAGTGGCAGAGAGTTTCAGAGAGTGATAGAGAGTGATAGAGAGGGATAGAGAGTGGCAGAGAGTGTCTGAAATTGTCAGAGAGTGTCAGAGAGTGTCAGAGAGTGTCAGAGAGTGTCAGAGAGTGTCAGAGAGTGTCAGAGAGTGATAGAGAGTGTCAGAAAGTGATAGAGAGTGTCAGAGAGTGTCTGAGTGTGTATGAGATTGTCAGAGAGTGTCAGAGAGAGATAGAGAGTGTCAGAGTGTATTAGAGAGTATCAGAGAGTGTCAGAGAGTGTCAGAGAGTGTCAGAGAGTGTCAGAGAGTGTCAGATAATGATAGAGAGTGTCTGAGACTGTCTGAGAGTGTCAGCGAGTGTCAGATAGTGATAGAGAGCGTCAGAGAGTGTGTGAGAGTGTGTGAGAGTGTTAGGGTGTATCAGAGACTGTCAGACAGTGTGAGAGAGTGATAGAGTGTGGTAGAGAGTGTCTGAGTGTGTCAGAGTGTGTCTGAGAGTGTCACAGTGTATCAGAGAGTGTCAGAGAGTGATGGAAAGCGTAAGAGTGTGTCAGGGAGTGTCAGGGAGTGTCAGAGAGTGTCAGAGAGTGTGAGAGTGTCAGAGAGTGTCAGACAGTGACAGAAGTGTCTGAGTGGGTCAGAGAGTGTCAGAGAGTGTGTGAGAGTGCGTGAGATTGTCAGAGAGTGTGAGAGTGTCAGAGAGTGTCAGAGAGTGAGAGAGAGTGGCAGAGAGTGTCTGAAAGTGTCAGAGAGTGACAGAGAGTGTCAGAGAGTGATAGAGAGTGTAAGAGTGTCAGAGAGTGTGAGAGTGTCAGAGAGTGTGAGAGTGTCAGAGAGTGACAGAGAGTGGCAGAGAGTGTCTGAAAGTGTCAGCGAGTGATAGAGAGTAATAGAGAGTGGCAGAGAATGTCTGAAAGTGTCAGAGAGTGTCAGAGAGTGAAAGTGAGTGTCAGCGAGTGTCTGCGTAGGTCTGAGAGTGCCAGAGAGGGTCAGAGAGTGTCAGAGAGTGCTGGAGAGTGTTAGAGAGTGTCAGAGAGGGTCAGAGAGTGTCAGAGAGTGCCAGAGAGTGTCTGAGAGTTTCTGTGATGGTCAGAGAGTGTCAGAGAGTGTCAGAGAGTGGCAGAGAGTGTGCGAGTGTCAGAGAGTATCAGAGAGTGATAGAGAGTGGCAGAGAGTGTCTGAAAGTGTCAGAGAGTGATAGAGAGTGTCAGAGAATGTCAGAGAGTGGCAGAGAGTGTCAGAGAGTGTCAGAGAGTGTCAGAGGGTGTCAGAGAGTGATAGAGAGTGAGAGAGAGTGAGAGAGAGTGTCTGAAAGTGTCAGAGAGTGATGTGGAGTGATGGAGAGTGGCAGAGAGTGTCTGAAAGTGTCAGAGAGTGTCAGAGAGGGTCAGAGAGTGTCAGAGAGTGTCAAAGAGTGTGAGAGAATGTCAGAGAGCGCGAGAGAGTGTCAGAGAGTGTCAGATAGTGTCAGAGAGTGTCAGAGAGTGTCAGAGAGTGTGAGAGAGTGTGAGAGAGTGTGAGAGAGTGTCAGAGAGTGTCAGATAGTGTCAGAGAGTGATAGAGAGTGTCAGAGAGTGATAGAGAATGTCAGAGAGTGTCAGAGCGGGTCCGAGAGTGTGAGAGTGTCAGAGGGTGTGAGAGTGTCAGAGGGTGTCAGAGAGTGATGGAAAGTGATAGAGAGTGACAGAGAGTTTCTGAAAGTGTCAGCGAGTGATAGAGAGTGATAGTGAGTGGCAGAGAGTGTCTGAAAGTGTCAGAGAGTGTCAGAGAGTGATCGAGAGTGCAAGAGAGTTTCTGAGTGTGTCTGAGATTGTCAGAGAGTGTCAGAGAGTGTCAGAGTGATAGAGAGTGTCAGAGTGTTTCAGAGAGTGATAGAGAGTGATTGAGTGTGTCAGAGAGTGCCAGAGAGCGATAGAGAGTGTCAGAGAGCGATAGAGAGTGTCTGAGAGTGTCTGAGAGTGACAGAGAGTGAAAGAGAGTGTCTGAGAGTGTCTGAGAGTGTCAGTGAGTGTCAGAGACTGATAGAGAGGGTCTGAGAGTGTCTGAGAGTGTCAGAGATGGACAGAGTGTGTCAGAGAGTGTGAGAGAGTGTGAGAGTGTCAGAGAGTCTCAGAGAGTGTCAGGGAGGGTCAGAGAGTGTCAGAGAGTGTGAGAGAGGGTCAGAGAGAGTGTCAGAGAGTTTCAGATAGTCATAGAGCGTGTCAGAGAGTGGCAGAGAGTTTCAGAGAGTGATAGAGAGTGATAGAGAGGGATAGAGAGTGGCAGAGAGTGTCTGAAATTGTCAGAGAGTGTCAGAGAGTGTCAGAGAGTGTCAGAGATGGACAGAGTGTGTCAGAGAGTGTGAGAGAGTGTGAGAGTGTCAGAGAGTGTCAGAGACTGTCAGAGAGTGATAGAGAGTAGCAGAGAGTGTCTGAAAGTATCAGAGAGTGTCAGAGAGTGATAGAGAGTGTCAGAGAGTGATAGAGAGTGTCAGAGAGTGTCAGAGAGTGATAGAAAGTGATAGAGAGTGGCAGAGAGTGTCTGAAAGTGTCAGCGAGTGATATAGAGTGATCGAGAGTGGCAGAGAGTGTGTGAAAGTGTCAGAGAGTGTCAGAGAGTGTTCGAGAGTGTCAGAGAGTCTCAGAGAGTGTCAGGGAGGGTCAGAGAGTGTCAGAGAGTGTGAGAGAGGGTCAGCGAGAGTGTCAGAGAGTTTCAGATAGTCATAGAGAGTGTCAGAGAGTGGCAGAGAGTTTCAGAGAGTGATAGAGAGTGATAGAGAGGGATAGAGAGTGGCAGAGAGTGTCTGAAATTGTCAGAGAGTGTCAGAGAGTGTCAGAGAGTGTCAGAGAGTGTCAGAGAGTGATAGAGAGTGTCAGAAAGTGATAGAGAGTGTCAGAGAGTGTCTGAGTGTGTATGAGATTGTCAGAGAGTGTCAGAGAGAGATAGAGAGTGTCAGAGTGTATTAGAGAGTATCAGAGAGTGTCAGAGAGTGTCAGAGAGTGTCAGAGAGTGTCAGAGATTGTCAGATAGTGATAGAGAGCGTCAGAGAGTGTGTGAGAGTGTGTGAGAGTGTTAGGGTGTATCAGAGACTGTCAGACAGTGTGAGAGAGTGATAGAGTGTGGTAGAGAGTGTCTGAGTGTGTCAGAGTGTGTCTGAGAGTGTCACAGTGTATCAGAGAGTGTCAGAGAGTGATGGAAAGCGTAAGAGTGTGTCAGGGAGTGTCAGGGAGTGTCAGAGAGTGTCAGAGAGTGTGAGAGAGTCAGAGAGAGTCAGACAGTGACAGAAGTGTCTGAGTGGGTCAGAGAGTGTCAGAGAGTGTGTGAGAGTGCGTGAGATTGTCAGAGAGTGTGAGAGTGTCAGAGAGTGTCAGAGAGTGAGAGAGAGTGGCAGAGAGTGTCTGAAAGTGTCAGAGAGTGACAGAGAGTGTCAGAGAGTGATAGAGAGTGTAAGAGTGTCAGAGAGTGTGAGAGTGTCAGAGAGTGTGAGAGTGTCAGAGAGTGACAGAGAGTGGCAGAGAGTGTCTGAAAGTGTCAGCGAGTGATAGAGAGTAATAGAGAGTGGCAGAGAATGTCTGAAAGTGTCAGAGAGTGTCAGAGAGTGAAAGTGAGTGTCAGCGAGTGTCTGCGTAGGTCTGAGAGTGCCAGAGAGGGTCAGAGAGTGTCAGAGAGTGTCAGAGAGTGCTGGAGAGTGTTAGAGAGTGTCAGAGAGGGTCAGAGAGTGTCAGAGAGTGCCAGAGAGTGTCTGAGAGTTTCTGTGATGGTCAGAGAGTGTCAGAGAGTGTCAGAGAGTGGCAGAGAGTGTGCGAGTGTCAGAGAGTGTCAGAGAGTGATAGAGAGTGGCAGAGAGTGTCTGAAAGTGTCAGAGAGTGATAGAGAGTGTCAGAGAGTGGCAGAGAGTGTCAGAGAGTGTCAGAGAGTGTCAGAGGGTGTCAGAGAGTGATAGAGAGTGAGAGAGAGTGAGAGAGAGTGTCTGAAAGTGTCAGAGAGTGATGTGGAGTGATGGAGAGTGGCAGAGAGTGTCTGAAAGTGTCAGAGAGTGTCAGAGAGGGTCAGAGAGTGTCAGAGAGTGTCAAAGAGTGTGAGAGAATGTCAGAGAGCGCGAGAGAGTGTCAGAGAGTGTCAGATAGTGTCAGAGAGTGTCAGAGAGTGTCAGAGAGTGTGAGAGAGTGTGAGAGAGTGTGAGAGAGTGTCAGAGAGTGTCAGATAGTGTCAGAGAGTGATAGAGAGTGTCAGAGAGTGATAGAGAATGTCAGAGAGTGTCAGAGAGGGTCTGAGTGTTTCAGAGAGTGTCAGAGGGTGTGAGAGTGTCAGAGGGTGTCAGAGAGTGATGGAAAGTGATAGAGAGTGACAGAGAGTTTCTGAAAGTGTCAGCGAGTGATAGAGAGTGATAGTGAGTGGCAGAGAGTGTCTGAAAGTGTCAGAGAGTGTCAGAGAGTGATCGAGAGTGCAAGAGAGTTTCTGAGTGTGTCTGAGATTGTCAGAGAGTGTCAGAGAGTGTCAGAGTGATAGAGTGTGTCAGAGTGTTTCAGAGAGTGATAGAGAGTGATTGAGTGTGTCAGAGAGTGCCAGAGAGCGATAGAGAGTGTCAGAGAGCGATAGAGAGTGTCTGAGAGTGTCTGAGAGTGACAGAGAGTGAAAGAGAGTGTCTGAGAGTGTCTGAGAGTGTCAGTGAGTGTCAGAGACTGATAGAGAGTGTCTGAGAGTGTCAGTGAGTGATAGAGAGTGATAGAGACCCTCTGAGAGTGTCAGAGAGTGATAGAGAGTGTCAGAGAGTGTCAGAGAGTGATAGAGAGTGATAGAGAGCCTATGAGAGTGTCAGAGAGTGTCATAGAGTAATAGAGAGGGATAGAGAGTGTCACAGAGTGTCATTGAGTAATAGAGAGTGTCAGAAAGTGCCAGAGAGTGATAGAGAGTGTCAGAGATTGTCAGAGAGTGTCAGAGAGTGATACGGAGTGTGATAGAGAGTGTCTGAGAGTGTCAGAGTGTGTCAGAGTGTGTCAGAGAGTGATAGAGAGTGATAGAGAGTGATAGAGAGTGATAGAGAGTGATAGAGAGTGTCAGAGAGTGTCAGAGAGTGTCAGAGAGTGATAGAGAGTGTCAGAGTGTGTCAGAGAGTGATAGAGAGTGATAGAGAGTGATAGAGAGTGATTGAGTGTGTCAGAGAGTGTCAGAGAGCGATAGAGAGTGTCAGAGAGAGATAGACAGTGTCAGAGAGTCATAGAGAATGTCTGAGAGAGTCTGAGAGTGACAGAGAGTGTCAGAGAGTGATATAGAGTGTCAGAGAGAGATAGACAGTGTCAGGGAGTGATAGAGAGTGTCTGAGAGAGTCTGAGAGTGACAGAGAGTGTCAGAGAGTGATATAGAGTTACAGAGAGTGTCAGAGAGTGTCAGAGATTGTCAGAGTGTGTCAGAGAGTGTCAGAGAGTCATAGAGAGTGTCACAGAGTGTCATTGATTAATAGAGAGTGTCAGAGAGAGATAGACAGTGTCAGAGAGTGAAAGAGAGTGTCTGAGAGTGTCAGTGAGTGTCAGAGAGTGATATAGAGTGTCTGAGAGTGTCAGTGAGAGATTGAGAGTGATAGAGAGCCTCTGAGAGTGTCAGAGAGTGTCAGAGAGTGATAGAGAGTGTCTGAGAGTGGTAGAGAGTGTCAGAGAGTGATAGAGAATGTCAGAGAGTGATAGAGAGTGACAGAGAGTGTCAGAGAGTGTCAGAGAGTGTCAGAGAGTGACAGAGAGTGATAGACAGTGTCAGAGAGTGTCATAGAGTGATAGAGTGTGATTGAATGTGTCAGAGAGTGTCAGAGATCTATAGACAGTTTCAGAGAGTGATAGAGTCTGTCTGAGATTGTCTGAGAGTGACAGGGAGTGATAGAGAGTGTCAGTGAGTGTCAGAGAGTGATAGAGAGTGATAGAGAGTGATAGAGAGTGTAAGAGAGTGATAGAGAGTGTCAGAGAGTGATAGAGAGTGATAGAGAGTGTCAGAGAGTGATAGAGAGTTACAGAGAGTGTCAGAGAGTGTCAGAGATTGTCAGAGTGTGTCAGAGAGTGTCAGAGAGTCATAGAGAGTGTCACAGAGTGTCATTGATTAATAGAGAGTGTCAGAGAGTGTGAGAGATTGATAGAGAGTGATAGAGAGTGTCAGAGAGTGTCAGAGAGTGATAGAGAGTGTCAGAGAGTGATAGAGAGTGTCAGAGAGTGTCAGAGAGTGATAGAGAGTTACAGAGAGTGTCAGAGAGTGTCAGAGAGTGTCAGAGTTTGTCAGAGAGTGTCAGAGAGTGATGGAGAGTGATAGAGAGTGTCACAGAGGGTCATTGAGTGATAGAGAGTGTCAGAGAGTGTCAGAGAGTGACAGAGAGTGATAGAGAGTCTCTGAGAGTGTCAGAGAGTGTCAGAGAGCGAAAGGGAGTGTCAGTGAGTGACAGAGAGTGACAGAGAGTCTCTGAGAGTGTCAGAGAGTGTCAGAGAGTGAAAGAGAGTGTCAGTGAGTGACAGAGAGTGTCAGAGAGTGATAGAGAGTGTCAGAGAGTGTCAGAGAGTGACAGAGTGTGACAGAGAGTGTCAGAGAGTGACAGAGAGTGTCTGAGAGTGACAGCGAGTGTCTGAGAGTGTCAGTGAGTGTCAGAGAGTGTCAGTGAGTGATAGAGAGTGATTGGGAGTGATAGAGAGTGATAGGGAGTGATAGACAGTTTCAGAGTGTGTCATTGAGTGATAGAGAGTGTCAGAGAGTGTCAGAGTCTGATAGAGAGTGTCAGAGAGTGTCAGAGAGTGTCAGAGAGTGATAGAGAGTGTAAGAGAGTGATAGAGAGTGATAGAGAGTGTCAGAGAGTGTCAGAGTGTGTCAGAGAGAGATAGAGAGTGATAGAGAGTGATAGAGAGTGTCAGAGAGTGTCATAGAGTGTCATAGAGTGTCATAGAGTGATAGAGAGTGTCAGAGAGTGTCAGAGTGTGTCAGAGTGTGTCAGAGAGTGATAGAGAGTGATAGAGAGTGTCAGAGAGTGTCAGAGTGTGTCAGAGAGTGATAGAGAGTGATAGAGAGTGATAGAGAGTGATAGAGAGTGTCAGAGAGTGTCATAGAGTTTCATAGAGTGATAGAGAGTGTCAGAGAGTGTCAGAGTGTGTCAGAGTGTGTCAGAGTGTGTAAGAGAGTGATAGAGAGTGATAGAGAGTGTCAGAGAGTGTCAGAGTGTGTCAGAGAGTGATAGAGAGTGATAGAGAGTGATAGAGAGTGATAGAGAGTGTCAGAGAGTGTCAGAGAGTGTCATAGAGTGATAGAGAGTGTCAGAGACTGTCAGAGTGTGTCAGAGTGTGTCAGAGAGTGATAGAGAGTGATTGAGTGTGTCAGAGAGTGTCAGAGAGGGATAGAGAGTGTCAGAGAGTGATAGAGAGTGTCAGAGAGTGTCAGAGAGTGATAGAGAGTGTCTGAGAGTGTCTGAGAGTGTCAGTGAGTGTCAGACAATGATAGAGAGTGTCTGAGAGTGTCAGTGAGTGATAGAGAGTGATAGAGACCCTCTGAGAGTGTCAGAGAGTGTCAGAGAGTGTCAGTGTGTCAGAGGGTGTCAGAGAGTGTCAGAGGGTGTCAGAGAGTGTCAGAGGGTGTCAGAGAGTGTCAGAGAGTCATAGAGGGTGATAGAGAGTTTCAGAGAGTGTCAGAGAGTGATGGAGAGTGTCAGAGAGTGTCACAGGGTGTCAGAGAGTGATAGAGAGTGATAGAGAGTGATAGAGAGTGTCAGAGTGTGTCAGAGAGTGTCAGAGAGTGATAGAGAGTGATAGAGAGTGATAGAGAGTGATAGATAGCTTCAGAGAGTGTCATAGAGTGATAGAGAGTGTCAGAAAGTGTCAGAGAGTGTCAGAGAGTGTCAGAGAGTGATACGGAGTGTGATTGAGAGTGTCTGAGACTGTCAGAGTGTGTCAGAGAGTGTCAGCGTGTGTCAGAGAGTGATGGAGAGAGATAGAGAGTGTCATTGAGTGATAGAGAGTGTCAGAGAGTGTCAGAGAGTGTCAGAGAGTGTCAGAGAGTGATAGAGAGTGATAGAGAGTGTCAGCAGAGTGTCAGAGAGTGAAAGAGAGTTTCAGAGAGTGATAGAGAATGTCAGAGAGTGATCGAGAGTGATAGAGAGGTTCAGAGAGTGTCAGAGAGTAATAGAGAGTGATAGGGAGTGTCAGAGAGTGTCAGAGAGTGTCAGAGAGCGATAGAGAGTGATACAGAGTGTCAGAGAGTGATAGAGAGTGTCAGAGAGTGTCAGAGAGCGATAAAGAGTGATAGAGCGTGTCTGAGAGTGTCAGAGAGTGTCAGTGAGTCATAGAGAGTGTCAGAGAGTGATAGAGAGTGTCAGAGAGTGATAGAGAGTGATAGAGAGTGATAGAGTGTGTCAGAGAGTGTCAGAGAGTGTCAGAGAGTGATAGACAGTGTCAGAGAGAGATAGAGAGTGTCAGAGAGCGATAGACAGTGTCAGAGAGAAATAGACAGTGTCAGAGATTGAAAGAGAGTGTCCGAGAGTGTCAGTGAGTGACAGAGAGGGTCTGAGAGTGTCAGAGAGTGTCAGAGAGTGTCAGAGAGTGTCAGAGAGTGTCAGAGTGTGTCAGAGTGTGTCAGAGAGTGACAGAGAGTGATAGAGAGTGTCAGAGAGTGTCATAGAGTGATAGAGAGAGTCAGAGTGTGTCAGAGAGTGTCAGAGAGCTATAGACAGTTTCAGAGAGTGATAGAGTGTGTCTGAGATTGTCTGAGAGTGACAGGGAGTGTCAGAGAGTGATAGAGAGTGTCTGAGAGTGTCAGTGAGTGATAGAGAGTGATAGAGAGCCTCTGAGAGTGTCAGAGAGATTCAGAGAGTGATAGAGAGAGTCAGAGAGTGAGAGTGAGTGGCAGAGAGTGTCTGAGAGTGTCAGTGAGTGTCAGAGAGTGATAGAGAGTGTCAGAGAGTGTAAGAGAGTGATAGAGAGTGTCAGAGAGTGTCATAGAGTGATGGAGAGTCTCAGAGAGTGTCAGAGAGTGTCAGAGAGTGATAGAGAGTGATAGAGAGCGTCAGAGTGTGTCAAAGAGTTTCAGAGAGTCATAGAGAGTGTCACAGAGTGTCATTGATTAATAGAGAGTGTCAGAGAGTGTCAGAGATTGATAGAGAGTGATAGAGAGTGTCAGAGAGTGTCAGAGAGTGAAAGAGAGTGATAGAGATTGTCAGAGTGTGTCAGAGAGTGATAGAGACTGTCAGAGAGTGATAGAGAGTATCAGAGAGTGATAGTGTGTGTCACAGAGTATCAGAGAGTGATACGGAGTATGATAGAGAGTGTCTGAGAGTGTCAGAGTGTGTCAGAGAGTGTCAGAGAGTGATACGGAGTATGATAGAGAGTGTCTGAGAGTGACAGAGAGAGTCTGAGAATGTCAGAGAGTGATAGAGAGTGTCAAAGAGTGATAGAGAGTGATAGAGAGTGATAGAGAGTCTCTGAGAGTGTCAGAGCGTTTCAGAGAGTGAGAGAGAGATTCTGAGAGTGTCAGAGTGTGTCAGAGAGTGATAGAGAGTGATAGAGAGTCTCTGAGAGTGTCAGAGAGTGTCTGAGAGTGACAGCGAGTGTCTGAGAGTGTCAGTGAGTGTCAGAGAGTGTCAGTGAGTGATAGAGAGTGATTGGGAGTGATAGAGAGTGATAGGGAGTGATAGACAGTTTCAGAGTGTGTCATTGAGTGATAGAGAGTGTCAGAGAGTGTCAGAGTGTGATAGAGAGTGTCAGAGAGTGTCAGAGAGTGATAGAGAGTGTAAGAGAGTGATAGAGAGTGATAGAGAGTGTCAGAGAGTGTGAGAGTGTGTCAGAGAGAGATCGAGAGTGATAGAGAGTGTCAGAGAGTGTCAGAGAGTGAAAGAGAGTGATAGAGAGTGTCAGAGTGTGTCAGAGAGTGATAGAGAGTGTCAGAGAGTGATAGAGAGTATCAGAGAGTGATAGTGTGTGTCACAGAGTATCAGAGAGTGATACGGAGTATGAAAGAGAGTGTCTGAGAGTGTCAGAGTGTGTCAGAGAGTGTCAGAGAGTGCTACGGAGTATGATAGAGAGTGTCTGAGAGTGACAGAGAGAGTCTGAGAATGTCAGAGAGTGATAGAGAGTGTCAAAGAGTGATAGAGAGTGATAGAGAGTGATAGAGAGTCTCTGAGAGTGTCAGAGCGTTTCAGAGAGTGAGAGAGAGATTCAGAGAGTGTCAGAGTGTGTCAGAGAGTGATAGAGAGTGATAGAGAGTCTCTGAGAGTGTCAGAGAGTGTCAGAGAGCGAAAGAGAGTGTCAGTGAGTGACAGAGAGTGTCAGAGAGTGATAGCGAGTGTAAGAGAGTGTCACAGAGGGTCATTAAGTGATAGACAGTTTCAGAGTGTGTCATTGAGTAATATAGAGTGTCAGAGAGTGTCAGAGCGTGTCAGAGAGTGTCAGAGAGTGTCAGAGAGTGATAGAGAGTGTAAGAGAGTGATAGAGAGTGATAGAGAGTGATAGAGAGGTTCAGAGATTGATAGAGAGTGACAGAGAGTGACAGAGTGTGTCAGAGAGTGTCAGAGAGTGATAGAGAGTGTCAGAGAATGTCAGAGTGTGCCAGAGTGTGTCAGAGAGTGTCAGAGAGTGATAGAGAGTGTCAGAGAGTGTCAGAGAGTGATAGGGAGTGTCAGAGAGTGACAGAGAGAGTCTGAGAATGTCAGAGAGTGATAGAGAGTGTCAGAGAGTGATAGAGAGTGTCAGAGAGTGATAGAGAGTGATAGAGAGTGATAGAGAGTCTCTGAGAGTGTCAGAGGGTTTCAGAGAGTGAGAGAGAGTGATAGAGAGTCTCTGAGAGTGTCAGAGAGTGTCAGAGAGCGAAAGAGAGTGTCAGTGAGTGACAGAGAGTGACAGAGTGTGTCAGAGAGTGATAGAGAGTGTCAGAGAGAGTCAGAGAGTGTCAGAGAGTGTCAGAGTGTGTCAGAGAGTGTCAGAGAGTGATAGAGAGTGTCAGAGAGTGTCAGAGAGTGATAGGGAGTGTCAGAGAGTGACAGAGAGAGTCCGAGAATGTCAGAGAGTGATAGAGAGTGATAGAGAGTGATAGAGAGTGTCAGAGAGTGATAGAGAGTGTCAGAGAGTGATAGAGAGTGATAGAGAGTGTCAGAGAGTGTCAGAGAGTGATGGAGAGTGTCAGAGAGTGTCACAGGGTGTCAGAGAGTGATAGAGAGTGATAGAGAGTGATAGAGAGTGTCAGAGTGTGTCAGAGAGTGTCAGAGAGTGATAGAGAGTGATAGAGAGTGATAGATAGCGTCAGAGAGTGTCATAGAGTGATAGAGAGGGATAGAGAGTGTCACAGAGTGTCATTGAGTAATAGAGAGTGTCAGAAAGTGTCAGAGTGATATAGAGTGTCAGAGAGTGTCAGAGAGTGTCAGAGAGTGATACGGAGTGTGACTGAGAGTGTCAGAGAGTGTCAGAGAGTGAAAGAGAGTTTCAGAGAGTGATAGAGAGTGTCAGAGAGTGATCGAGAGTGATAGAGAGCTTCAGAGAGTGTCATAGAGTGATAGAGAGTGATAGGGAGTGTCAGAGAGTGTCAGAGAGCGATAGAGAGTGATACAGAGTGTCAGAGAGTGATAGAGAGTGTCAGGGAGTGATAGAGAGTGATATAGAGTGTCAGAGAGTGATACGGAGTGTGACTGAGAGTATCAGAGAGTGTCAGAGAGTGTCAGAGAGTGTCAGAGAGTGATAGAGAGTTTCATTGAGTGATAGAGAGTGATAGAGAGTGTCAGAGAGTGTCAGAGAGTGTCAGAGAGTGTCAGAGAGTGATAGAAGTGATACAGAGTGTCTGAGCGTTTCTGAGAGTGACAGAGAGTGACAGAGAGTGACAGAGAGTGTCTCAGAGTGTCTCAGAGTGTCAGTGAGTGTCAGAGAGTGATAGAGAGTGTCTGAGAGTGATAGAGAGTGTCAGAGAGTGATAGAGAATGTCAGAGAGTGATAGAGAGTGACAGAGAGGGTCTGAGAGTGTCAGAGAATGTCAGAGTGTGTCAGACAGTGACAGAGAGAGTCAGAGAGTGTCATAGAGTGATAGAGAGTGATAGAGAGTGTCAGTGAGTGATAGAGAGTGATAGAGACCCTCTGAGAGTGTCAGAGAGTGATAGAGAGTGTCAGAGAGTGTCAGAGAGTGATAGAGAGTGACAGAGAGTGATGGAGAGTGATAGAGAGCCTATGAGAGTGTCAGAGAGTGTCAGAGTGTGTCAGAGGGTGTCAGAGAGTGTCAGAGAGTGTCAGGGAGTGATAGAGAGTGATAGAGAGTGATAGAGAGTGTCAGAGTGTGTCAGAGAGTGTCAGAGAGTGATAGAGAGTGATAGAGAGTGATAGATAGCGTCAGAGAGTGTCATAGAGTGATAGAGAGGGATAGAGAGTGTCACAGAGTGTCATTGAGTAATAGAGAGTGTCAGAAAGTGTCAGAGTGATATAGAGTGTCAGAGAGTGTCAGAGAGTGTCAGAGAGTGATACGGAGTGTGACTGAGAGTGTCAGAGAGTGTCAGAGAGTGAAAGAGAGTTTCAGAGAGTGATAGAGAGTGTCAGAGAGTGATCGAGAGTGATAGAGAGCTTCAGAGAGTGTCATAGAGTGATAGAGAGTGATAGGGAGTGTCAGAGAGTGTCAGAGAGCGATAGAGAGTGATACAGAGTGTCAGAGAGTGATAGAGAGTGTCAGGGAGTGATAGAGAGTGATATAGAGTGTCAGAGAGTGATACGGAGTGTGACTGAGAGTATCAGAGAGTGTCAGAGAGTGTCAGAGAGTGTCAGAGAGTGTCAGAGAGTGATAGAGAGTTTCATTGAGTGATAGAGAGTGATAGAGAGTGTCAGAGAGTGTCAGAGAGTGTCAGAGAGTGTCAGAGAGTGGTAGAAGTGATACAGAGTGTCTGAGCGTTTCTGAGAGTGACAGAGAGTGACAGAGAGTGACAGAGAGTGACAGAGAGTGTCTCAGAGTGTCTCAGAGTGTCAGTGAGTGTCAGAGAGTGATAGAGAGTGTCTGAGATTGATAGAGAGTGTCAGAGAGTGATAGAGAATGTCAGAGAGTGATAGAGAGTGACAGAGAGGGTCTGAGAGTGTCAGAGAATGTCAGAGTGTGTCAGACAGTGACAGAGAGAGTCAGAGAGTGTCATAGAGTGATAGAGAGTGATAGAGAGTGTCAGTGAGTGATAGAGAGTGATAGAGACCCTCTGAGAGTGTCAGAGAGTGATAGAGAGTGTCAGAGAGTGTCAGAGAGTGATAGAGAGTGACAGAGAGTGATGGAGAGTGATAGAGAGCCTATGAGAGTGTCAGAGAGTGTCAGAGTGTGTCAGAGGGTGTCAGAGAGTGTCAGAGAGTGTCAGGGAGTGATAGAGAGTGATAGAGAGTGATAGAGAGTGTCAGAGAGTGATGGAGAGTGTCAGAGTGTGTCAGAGAGTGTCAGAGAGTGATAGAGAGTGATAGAGAGTGATAGATAGCGTCAGAGAGTGTCATAGAGTGATGGAGAGGGATAGAGAGGGATAGAGAGTGTCACAGAGTGTCATTGAGTGATAGAGAGTGTCAGAAAGTGTAAGAGAGTGATATAGAGTGTAAGAGAGTGTCAGAGAGTGTCAGAGCGTGAAACGGAGTGTGATTGAGAGTGTCTGAGAGTGTCAGAGTGTGTCAGAGAGTGTCAGAGAGTGAGGGAGAGTGATAGAGAGTGTCATTGAGTGATATAGAGTGTCAGAGAGTGATATAGAGTGACAGAGAGTGACAGAGAGTGTCAGAGAGTGTCAGAGAGTGTCAGAGAGTGGTAGAGAGTGTGAGAGAGTGTCAGAGAGTGTCAGAGAGTGATAGAGAGTGATAGAGCGTGTCAGAGAGTGTCATAGCTTGATAGAGAACGTCAGAGAGTGTCAGAGAATGTCAGAGAGTGATAGAGAGTGACAGAGAGTGTCAGAGTGTGTCAGTGAGTGTCATAGAGTGATAGAGAGTGTCAGAGTGTGTCACAGAAAGTCTGAGAGTGTCAGAGAGTGTCACAGAGTGATACAGAGTGTCAGAGAGTGATAGAGAGAGATAGAGAGTGTCACAGAGTGATTAAGAGTGTCAGAGAGTGTTAGAGAGTGATACAGAGTGATAGAGAGTATCTGAGAGTATCTGTGAGTGTCAGAGAGCGTCAGAGAGTGCCAGAGATCGATAGAGAGTGTCAGAGAGAGATAGACAGTGTCAGAGAGTGATAGAGAGTGTCTGAGAGTGACAGAGAGTGAAAGAGAGTGTCTGAGAGTGTCAGTGAGTGATTGAGAGTGATAGAGAGCCTCTGAGAGTGTCAGAGAGTGTCAGAGAATGATAGAGAGTGTCAGAGTGTTTCAGAGAGTGATAGAGAGTGATTGAGTGTGTCAGAGAGTGCCAGAGAGCGATAGAGAGTGTCAGAGAGTGATAGAGAGTGTCAGAGAGTGATAGAGAGTGATAGAGAGTGTCTGAGAGTGTCTGAGAGTGACAGAGAGTGAAAGAGAGTGTCTGAGAGTGTCAGTGAGTGTCAGTGAGTGTCAGAGACTGATAGAGAGTGTCTGAGAGTGTCAGTGAGTGACAGAGAGTGATAGAGACCCTCTGAGAGTGTCAAAGAGTGTCAGAGAGTGATAGAGAGTGATAGAGAGTGATAGATTGCCTATGAGAGTGTCAGAGAGTGTCAGAGTGTGTCAGAGGGTGTCAGAGAGTGTCAGAGAGTGTCAGAGTGTGTCAGAGAGTGATAGAGAGTGATAGAGAGTGATAGAGAGTGATAGAGAGTGTCAGAGAGTGTCATAGAGTGTCATAGAGTGATAGAGAGTGTCAGAGAGTGTCAGAGTGTGTCAGAGTGTGTCAGAGAGTGATAGAGAGTGATTGAGTGTGTCAGAGAGTGTCAGAGAGGGATAGAGAGTGTCAGAGAGTGATAGAGAGTGTCTGAGAGTGTCTGAGAGTGTCAGTGAGTGTCAGAGACTGATAGAGAGTGTCTGAGAGTGTCAGTGAGTGATAGAGAGTGATAGAGACCCTCTGAGAGTGTCAGAGAGTGTTAGAGAGTGTCAGAGTGTGTCAGAGGGTGTCAGAGAGTGTCAGAGGGTGTCAGAGAGTGTCAGAGGGTGTCAGAGAGTGTCAGAGAGTGATAGAGAGTGATAGAGAGTTTCAGAGAGTGTCAGAGAGTGATGGAGAGTGTCAGAGAGTGTCACAGGGTGTCAGAGAGTGATAGAGAGTGATAGAGAGTGATAGAGAGTGTCAGAGTGTGTCAGAGAGTGTCAGAGAGTGATAGAGAGTGATAGAGAGTGATAGAGAGTGATAGATAGCGTCAGAGAGTGTCATAGAGTGATCGAGAGTGTCAGAAAGTGTCAGAGAGTGTCAGAGAGTGTCAGAGAGTGATACGGAGTGTGATTGAGAGTGTCTGAGACTGTCAGAGTGTGTCAGAGAGTGTCAGCGTGTGTCAGAGAGTGATGGAGAGAGATAGAGAGTGTCATTGAGTGATAGAGAGTGTCAGAGAGTGTCAGAGAGTGTCAGAGAGTGTCAGAGAGTGATAGAGAGTGATAGAGAGTGATAGAGAGTGTCAGCAGTGTGTCAGAGAGTGAAAGAGAGTTTCAGAGAGTGATAGAGAGTGTCAGAGAGTGATCGAGAGTGATAGAGAGGTTCAGAGAGTGTCAGAGAGTAATAGAGAGTGATAGGGAGTGTCAGAGAGTGTCAGAGAGCGATAGAGAGTGATACAGAGTGTCAGAGAGTGATAGAGAGTGTCAGAGAGTGTCAGAGAGCGATAAAGAGTGATAGAGCGTGTCTGAGAGTGTCAGAGAGTGTCAGAGAGTGATAGAGAGTGTCAGAGAGTGATAGAGAGTGTCAGAGAGTGATAGAGAGTGATAGAGAGTGATAGAGTGTGTCAGAGAGTGTCAGAGAGTGTCAGAGAGCGATAGACAGTGTCAGAGAGAGATAGAGAGTGTCAGAGAGCGATAGACAGTGTCAGAGAGAGATAGACAGTGTCAGAGATTGAAAGAGAGTGTCCGAGAGTGTCAGTGAGTGACAGAGAGGGTCTGAGAGTGTCATAGAGTGTCAGAGAGTGTCAGAGAGTGTCAGAGAGTGTCAGAGAGTGTCAGAGAGTGTCAGAGTGTGTCAGAGTTTGTCAGAGAGTGACAGAGAGTGATAGAGAGTGTCAGAGAGTGTCATAGAGTGATAGAGAGAGTCAGAGTGTGTCAGAGAGCTATAGACAGTTTCAGAGTGTGATAGAGTGTGTCTGAGAGTGTCAGTGAGTGATAGAGAGCCTCTGAGAGTGTCAGAGAGATTCAGAGAGTGATAGAGAGAGTCAGAGAGTGAGAGTGAGTGGCAGAGAGTGTCTGAGAGTGTCAGTGAGTGTCAGAGAGTGATAGAGAGTGTCAGAGAGTGTAAGAGAGTGATAGAGAGTGTCAGAGAGTGTCATAGAGTGATGGAGAGTCTCAGAGAGTGTCAGAGAGTGTCAGAGAGTGATAGAGAGTGATAGAGAGCGTCAGAGTGTGTCAAAGAGTTTCAGAGAGTCATAGAGAGTGTCACAGAGTGTCATTGATTAATAGAGAGTATCAGAGAGTGTCAGAGATTGATAGAGAGTGATAGAGAGTGTCAGAGAGTGTCAGAGAGTGAAAGAGAGTGATAGAGAGTGTCAGAGTGTGTCAGAGAGTGATAGAGAGTGTCAGAGAGTGATAGAGAGTATCAGAGAGTGATAGTGTGTGTCACAGAGTATCAGAGAGTGATACGGAGTATGAAAGAGAGTGTCTGAGAGTGTCAGAGTGTGTCAGAGAGTGTCAGAGAGTGCTACGGAGTATGATAGAGAGTGTCTGAGAGTGACAGAGAGAGTCTGAGAATGTCAGAGAGTGATAGAGAGTGTCAAAGAGTGATAGAGAGTGATAGAGAGTGATAGAGAGTCTCTGAGAGTGTCAGAGCGTTTCAGAGAGTGAGAGAGAGATTCAGAGAGTGTCAGAGTGTGTCAGAGAGTGATAGAGAGTGATAGAGAGTCTCTGAGAGTGTCAGAGAGTGTCAGAGAGCGAAAGAGAGTGTCAGTGAGTGACAGAGAGTGTCAGAGAGTGATAGCGAGTGTAAGAGAGTGTCACAGAGGGTCATTAAGTGATAGACAGTTTCAGAGTGTGTCATTGAGTAATATAGAGTGTCAGAGAGAGTCAGAGCGTGTCAGAGAGTGTCAGAGAGTGTCAGAGAGTGATAGAGAGTGTAAGAGAGTGATAGAGAGTGATAGAGAGTGATAGAGAGGTTCAGAGATTGATAGAGAGTGACAGAGAGTGACAGAGTGTGTCAGAGAGTGTCAGAGAGTGATAGAGAGTGTCAGAGAATGTCAGAGTGTGTCAGAGTGTGTCAGAGAGTGTCAGAGAGTGATAGAGAGTGTCAGAGAGTGTCAGAGAGTGATAGGGAGTGTCAGAGAGTGACAGAGAGAGTCTGAGAATGTCAGAGAGTGATAGAGAGTGTCAGAGGGTGATAGAGAGTGTCAGAGAGTGATAGAGAGTGATAGAGAGTGATAGAGAGTCTCTGAGAGTGTCAGAGGGTTTCAGAGAGTGAGAGAGAGTGATAGAGAGTCTCTGAGAGTGTCAGAGAGTGTCAGAGAGCGAAAGAGAGTGTCAGTGAGTGACAGAGAGTGACAGAGTGTGTCAGAGAGTGATAGAGAGTGTCAGAGAGAGTCAGAGAGTGTCAGAGAGTGTCAGAGTGTGTCAGAGAGTGTCAGAGAGTGATAGAGAGTGTCAGAGAGTGTCAGAGAGTGATAGGGAGTGTCAGAGAGTGACAGAGAGAGTCCGAGAATGTCAGAGAGTGATAGAGAGTGATAGAGAGTGATAGAGAGTGATAGAGAGTGTCAGAGAGTGATAGAGAGTGTCAGAGAGTGATAGAGAGTGTCAGAGAGTGTCACAGAGTGTCATTGAGTGATAGACAGTTTCCGAGTGTGTCATTGAGTGATAGAGAGTGTCAGAGAGTGATAGAGAGTGATAGAGAGTGTCAGAGAGTGTCAGAGAGTGATGGAGAGTGTCAGAGAGTGTCACAGGGTGTCAGAGAGTGATAGAGAGTGATAGAGAGTGATAGAGAGTGTCAGAGTGTGTCAGAGAGTGTCAGAGAGTGATAGAGAGTGATAGAGAGTGATAGATAGCGTCAGAGAGTGTCATAGAGTGATAGAGAGGGATAGAGAGTGTCACAGAGTGTCATTGAGTAATAGAGAGTGTCAGAAAGTGTCAGAGTGATATAGAGTGTCAGAGAGTGTCAGAGAGTGTCAGAGAGTGATACGGAGTGTGACTGAGAGTGTCAGAGAGTGTCAGAGAGTGAAAGAGAGTTTCAGAGAGTGATAGAGCGTGTCAGAGAGTGATCGAGAGTGATAGAGAGCTTCAGAGAGTGTCATAGAGTGATAGAGAGTGATAGGGAGTGTCAGAGAGTGTCAGAGAGCGATAGAGAGTGATACAGAGTGTCAGAGAGTGATAGAGAGTGTCAGGGAGTGATAGAGAGTGATATAGAGTGTCAGAGAGTGATACGGAGTGTGACTGAGAGTATCAGAGAGTGTCAGAGAGTGTCAGAGAGTGTCAGAGAGTGATAGAGAGTTTCATTGAGTGATAGAGAGTGATAGAGAGTGTCAGAGAGTGTCAGAGAGTGTCAGAGAGTGTCAGAGAGTGATAGAAGTGATACAGAGTGTCTGAGCGTTTCTGAGAGTGACAGAGAGTGACAGAGAGTGACAGAGAGTGACAGAGAGTGTCTCAGAGTGTCTCAGAGTGTCAGTGAGTGTCAGAGAGTGATAGAGAGTGTCTGAGAGTGATAGAGAGTGTCAGAGAGTGATAGAGAATGTCAGAGAGTGATAGAGAGTGACAGAGAGGGTCTGAGAGTGTCAGAGAATGTCAGAGTGTGTCAGACAGTGACAGAGAGAGTCAGAGAGTGTCATAGAGTGATAGAGAGTGATAGAGAGTGTCAGTGAGTGATAGAGAGTGATAGAGACCCTCTGAGAGTGTCAGAGAGTGATAGAGAGTGTCAGAGAGTGTCAGAGAGTGATAGAGAGTGACAGAGAGTGATGGAGAGTGATAGAGAGCCTATGAGAGTGTCAGAGAGTGTCAGAGTGTGTCAGAGGGTGTCAGAGAGTGTCAGAGAGTGTCAGGGAGTGATAGAGAGTGATAGAGAGTGTCAGAGTGTGTCAGAGAGTGTCAGAGAGTGATAGAGAGTGATAGAGAGTGATAGATAGCGTCAGAGAGTGTCATAGAGTGATAGAGAGGGATAGAGAGTGTCACAGAGTGTCATTGAGTAATAGAGAGTGTCAGAAAGTGTCAGAGTGATATAGAGTGTCAGAGAGTGTCAGAGAGTGTCAGAGAGTGATACGGAGTGTGACTGAGAGTGTCAGAGAGTGTCAGAGAGTGAAAGAGAGTTTCAGAGAGTGATAGAGAGTGTCAGAGAGTGATCGAGAGTGATAGAGAGCTTCAGAGAGTGTCATAGAGTGATAGAGAGTGATAGGGAGTGTCAGAGAGTGTCAGAGAGCGATAGAGAGTGATACAGAGTGTCAGAGAGTGATAGAGAGTGTCAGGGAGTGATAGAGAGTGATATAGAGTGTCAGAGAGTGATACGGAGTGTGACTGAGAGTATCAGAGAGTGTCAGAGAGTGTCAGAGAGTGTCAGAGAGTGTCAGAGAGTGATAGAGAGTTTCATTGAGTGATAGAGAGTGATAGAGAGTGTCAGAGAGTGTCAGAGAGTGTCAGAGAGTGTCAGAGAGTGATAGAAGTGATACAGAGTGTCTGAGCGTTTCTGAGAGTGACAGAGAGTGACAGAGAGTGACAGAGAGTGACAGAGAGTGTCTCAGAGTGTCTCAGAGTGTCAGTGAGTGTCAGAGAGTGATAGAGAGTGTCTGAGAGTGATAGAGAGTGTCAGAGAGTGATAGAGAATGTCAGAGAGTGATAGAGAGTGACAGAGAGGGTCTGAGAGTGTCAGAGAATGTCAGAGTGTGTCAGACAGTGACAGAGAGAGTCAGAGAGTGTCATAGAGTGATAGAGAGTGATAGAGAGTGTCAGTGAGTGATAGAGAGTGATAGAGACCCTCTGAGAGTGTCAGAGAGTGATAGAGAGTGTCAGAGAGTGTCAGAGAGTGATAGAGAGTGACAGAGAGTGATGGAGAGTGATAGAGAGCCTATGAGAGTGTCAGAGAGTGTCAGAGTGTGTCAGAGGGTGTCAGAGAGTGTCAGAGAGTGTCAGGGAGTGATAGAGAGTGATAGAGAGTGATAGAGAGTGTCAGAGAGTGATGGAGAGTGTCAGAGTGTGTCAGAGAGTGTCAGAGAGTGATAGAGAGTGATAGAGAGTGATAGATAGCGTCAGAGAGTGTCATAGAGTGATGGAGAGGGATAGAGAGGGATAGAGAGTGTCACAGAGTGTCATTGAGTGATAGAGAGTGTCAGAAAGTGTAAGAGAGTGATATAGAGTGTAAGAGAGTGTCAGAGAGTGTCAGAGCGTGATACGGAGTGTGATTGAGAGTGTCTGAGAGTGTCAGAGTGTGTCAGAGAGTGTCAGAGTGAGGGAGAGTGATAGAGAGTGTCATTGAGTGATATAGAGTGTCAGAGAGTGATATAGAGTGACAGAGAGTGACAGAGAGTGTCAGAGAGTGTCAGAGAGTGTCAGAGAGTGGTAGAGAGTGTGAGAGAGTGTCAGAGAGTGTCAGAGAGTGATAGAGAGTGATAGAGCGTGTCAGAGAGTGTCATAGCTTGATAGAGAACGTCAGAGAGTGTCAGAGAATGTCAGAGAGTGATAGAGAGTGACAGAGAGTGTCAGAGTGTGTCAGTGAGTGTCATAGAGTGATAGAGAGTGTCAGAGTGTGTCACAGAAAGTCTGAGAGTGTCAGAGAGTGTCACAGAGTGATACAGAGTGTCAGAGAGTGATAGAGAGAGATAGAGAGTGTCACAGAGTGATTAAGAGTGTCAGAGAGTGTTAGAGAGTGATACAGAGTGATAGAGAGTATCTGAGAGTATCTGTGAGTGTCAGAGAGCGTCAGAGAGTGCCAGAGATCGATAGAGAGTGTCCGAGAGAGATAGACAGTGTCAGAGAGTGATAGAGAGTGTCTGAGAGTGACAGAGAGTGAAAGAGAGTGTCTGAGAGTGTCAGTGAGTGATTGAGAGTGATAGAGAGCCTCTGAGAGTGTCAGAGAGTGTCAGAGAATGATAGAGAGTGTCAGAGTGTTTCAGAGAGTGATAGAGAGTGATTGAGTGTGTCAGAGAGTGCCAGAGAGCGATAGAGAGTGTCAGAGAGTGATAGAGAGTGTCAGAGAGTGATAGAGAGTGATAGAGAGTGTCTGAGAGTGTCTGAGAGTGACAGAGAGTGAAAGAGAGTGTCTGAGAGTGTCAGTGAGTGTCAGTGAGTGTCAGAGACTGATAGAGAGTGTCTGAGAGTGTCAGTGAGTGACAGAGAGTGATAGAGACCCTCTGAGAGTGTCAAAGAGTGTCAGAGAGTGATAGAGAGTGATAGAGAGTGATAGATTGCCTATGAGAGTGTCAGAGAGTGTCAGAGTGTGTCAGAGGGTGTCAGAGAGTGTCAGAGAGTGACAGAGAGTGATAGAGAGTTTCAGAGAGTGTCAGAGAGTGATGGAGAGTGTCAGAGATTGTCACAAATTGTCAGAGAGTGATAGAGAGTGATAGAGAGTGTCAGAGTGTGTCAGAGAGTGTCAGAGTGTGATAGAGAGTGTCAGAGAGTGATAGAGAGTGATAGATAGCGTCAGAGAGTGTCATAGAGTGATAGACAGGGATAGAGAGTGTCACAGAGTGTCATTGAGTAATAGAGAGTGTCAGAAAGTGTCAGAGAGTGTCAGAGAGTGTCAGAGAGTGTCAGAGAGTGATACGGAGTGTGATTGAGAGTGTCAGAGAGTGTCAGAGAGTGTCAGAGAGTGTCAGAGAGTGATGGAGAGTGTCAGACCGTGTCAGAGTGTGATAGAGAGCGTCTGAGAGTGTCAGAGAGTGTCAGAGAGTGTCAGAGTGTGTCAGAGAGTGATAGAGAGTGATTGAGTGTGTCAGAGAGTGTCAGAGAGCGATAGAGAGTGTCAGAGAGAGATAGACAGTGTCAGAGAGTGATAGCGAGTGTCTGAGAGTGACAGAGAGTGAAAGAGTGCGTCTGAGAGTGTCAGTGAGTGTCAGTGAGTGATTGAGAGTGACAGAGAGCCTCTGAGAGTGTCAGAGAGTGTCAGAGAGTGGTAGAGAGTGACAGAGAGTGTCTGAGAGTGATAGAGAGTGTCAGAGAGTGATAGAGAATGTCAGAGAGTGTCAGAGAGTGTCAGAGAGTGATAGAGAGTGTCAGAGAGTGTCATAGAGTGTCATAGAGTGATGGAGTGTCTCAGTGAGTGTCAGAGTTTGATAGAGAGTGTCAGAGAGTGTAAGAGAGTGATAGAGAGTGTCAGAGAGTGTCAGAGAGTGATAGAGAGTGTCAGAGAGTGTCATAGAGTGATGGAGTGTCTCAGAGAGTGTCAGAGAGTGATAGAGAGTGATAGAGAGTGTCAGAGTGTGTCAGAGAGTTTCAGAGAATCATAGAGAGTGTCACAGAGTGTCATTGATTAATAGAGAGTGTTAGAGATTGATAGAGAGTGATAGAGAGTGTCAGAGAGTGTCAGAGAGTGTCAGAGAGTGAAAGAGAGTGAAAGAGAGTGATAGAGCGTGTCAGAGAGTGTCAGAGGGTGATAGAGGGTGATAGAGAGTGATAGAGAGTGTCTGAGAGTGTCTGAGAGTGTCAGAGAGTGTCAGAGAGTGATAGAGAGTGATAGAGCGTGTCAGAGATTGTCATTGAGTGATAGAGAACGTCAGAGAGTGTCAGAGAGTGTCAGAGAGTGACAGAGAGTGTCAGAGTGTGTCAGTGAGTGTCATAGAGTGATAGAGAGTGATAGAGAGTTTCAGAGAGTGTCAGAGAGTGTCAGAGAGTGATTGAGAGTGTCACAGAGTGATTGAGAGTGTCAGAGAGTGATAGAGTGTGTCAGAGAGTGATAGAGAGTGTCAGAGAGTGATAGAGAGATTTAGAGAGTGTCACAGAGTGATTAAGGGTGTCAGAGAGTGTTAGAGAGTGATACAGAGGGATAGACAGTATCTGAGAGTATCTGTGAGTGTCAGAGAGCGTCAGAGAGTGTCAGAGATCGATAGAGAGTGTCAGAGAGTGTCTGAGAGTGATAGAGAGTGATTGAGTGTGTCAGACAGTGCCAGAGAGCGATAGAGAGTGTCAGAGAGTGATAGAGAGTGTCAGAGAGTGATAGAGAGTGTCTGAGAGTGTCTGAGAGTGACAGAGAGTGACAGAGAGTGACAGAGAGTGAAAGAGAGTGTCTGAGAGTGTCAGTGAGTGTCAGAGACTGATAGAGAGTGTCTGAGAGTGTCAGTGACTGATAGAGAGTGATAGAGACCCTCTGAGAGTGTCAGAGAGTGTCAGAGAGTGATAGAGAGTGTCAGAGAGTGTCAGAGAGAGATAGAGAGTGACAGAGAGTGATAGAGAGTGATAGAGAGCCTATGAGAGTGTCAGAGAGTGTCAGAGTGTGTCAGAGGGTGTCAGAGAGTGTCAGAGAGTGATAGAGAGTGATAGAGAGTTTCAGAGAGTGTCAGAGAGTGTCAGAGAGTGATGGAGAGTGTCAGTGATTGTCACAAATTGTCAGAGAGTGATAGAGAGTGATAGAGAGTGATAGAGAGTGTCAGAGTGTGTCAGAGTGTGTCAGAGAGTGTCAGAGAGTGTCAGAGAGTGATAGAGAGTGATAGATAGCGTCAGAGAGTGTCATAGAGTGATAGAGAGGGATAGAGAGTGTCACAGAGTGTAATTGAGTAATAGAGAGTGTCAGAAAGTGTCAGAGTGTGATCGAGAGTGTCAGAGAGTGTCAGAGAGTGTCAGAGAGTGTCAGAGAGTGATGGAGAGTGTCAGAGAGTGATGGAGAGTGTCAGACCGTGTCAGAGTGTGATAGAGAGTGTCAGAGAGTGTCAGAGAGTGTCAGAGTGTGTCACAGAGTGATAGAGAGTGATAGAGAGTGTCAGAGAGTGTCAGAGAGTGTCAGAGAGTGTCAGAGAGTGATAGAGAGTGATAGAGAGTGTCAGAGTGTGTCAGAGAGTGAGAGAGAGTGATTGAGTGTGTCAGAGAGTGTCAGTGAGCGATAGAGAGTGTCAGAGAGAGATAGACAGTGTCAGAGAGTGATAGACAGTGTCAGAGAGTGATAGAGAGTGTCTGAGAGTGACAGAGAGTGAAAGAGTGCGTCTGAGAGTGTCAGTGAGTGTCAGAGAGTGATAGAGAGTGTCTGAGAGTGATAGAGAGTGTCAGAGAGTGATAGAGAGTGTCTGAGAGTGTCAGAGAGTGTCATAGAGTGATGGAGTGTCTCAGAGAGTGTCAGAGAGTGATAGAGAGTGATAGAGAGTGTCAGAGTGTGTCAGAGAGTTTCAGAGAATCATAGAGAGTGTCACAGAGTGTCATTGATTAATAGAGAGTGTTAGAGATTGATAGAGAGTGATAGAGAGTGTCAGAGAGTGTCAGAAAGTGTCAGAGAGTGAAAGAGAGTGAAAGAGAGTGATAGAGCGTGTCAGAGAGTGTCAGAGGGTGATAGAGAGTGATAGAGAGTGTCTGAGAGTGTCTGAGAGTGTCAGAGAGTGTCAGAGAGTGATAGAGAGTGATAGAGCGTGTCAGAGATTGTCATAGAGTGATAGAGAACGTCAGAGAGTGTCAGAGAGTGTCAGAGAGTGACAGAGAGTGTCAGAGTGTGTCAGTGAGTGTCATAGAGTGATGGAGAGTGATAGAGAGTTTCAGAGAGTGTCAGAGAGTGTCAGAGAGTGATTGAGAGTGTCACAGAGTGATTGAGAGTGTCAGAGAGTGATAGAGTGTGTCAGAGAGTGATAGAGAGTGTCAGAGAGTGATAGAGAGATTTAGAGAGTGTCACAGAGTGATTAAGAGTGTCAGAGAGTGTTAGAGAGTGATACAGAGGGATAGACAGTATCTGAGAGTATCTGTGAGTGTCAGAGAGCGTCAGAGAGTGCCAGAGAGCGATAGAGAGTGTCAGAGAGTGATAGAGAGTGTCAGAGAGTGATAGAGAGTGTCTGAGAGTGTCTGAGAGTGACAGAGAGTGACAGAGAGTGACAGAGAGTGAAAGAGAGTGTCTGAGAGTGTCAGTGAGTGTCAGAGACTGATAGAGAGTGTCTGAGAGTGTCAGTGACTGATAGAGAGTGATAGAGACCCTCTGAGAGTGTCAGAGAGTGTCAGAGAGTGATAGAGAGTGTCAGAGAGTGTCAGAGAGAGATAGAGAGTGACAGAGAGTGATAGAGAGTGATAGAAAGCCTATGAGAGTGTCAGAGAGTGTCAGAGTGTGTCAGAGGGTGTCAGAGAGTGTCAGAGAGTGATAGAGAGTGATAGAGAGTTTCAGAGTGTGTCAGAGAGTGTCAGAGAGTGATGGAGAGTGTCAGAGATTGTCACAAATTGTCAGAGAGTGATAGAGAGTGATAGAGAGTGATAGAGAGTGTCAGAGTGTGACAGAGTGTGTCAGAGAGTGTCAGAGAGTGTCAGAGAGTGATAGAGAGTGATAGATAGCGTCAGAGAGTGTCATAGAGTGATAGAGAGGGATAGAGAGTGTCACAGAGTGTAATTGAGTAATAGAGAGTGTCAGAAAGTGCCAGAGAGCGATAGAGAGTGTCAGAGAGTGATAGAGAGTGTCAGAGAGTGATAGAGAGTGTCTGAGAGTGTCTGAGAGTGACAGAGAGTGACAGAGAGTGACAGAGAGTGAAAGAGAGTGTCTGAGAGTGTCAGTGAGTGTCAGAGACTGATAGAGAGTGTCTGAGAGTGTCAGTGACTGATAGAGAGTGATAGAGACCCTCTGAGAGTGTCAGAGAGTGTCAGAGAGTGATAGAGAGTGTCAGAGAGTGTCAGAGAGAGATAAAGAGTGACAGAGAGTGATAGAGAGTGATAGAGTGTGTCAGAGGGTGTCAGAGAGTGTCAGAGAGTGATAGAGAGTGATAGAGAGTTTCAGAGTGTGTCAGAGAGTGTCAGAGAGTGATGGAGAGTGTCAGAGATTGTCACAAATTGTCAGAGAGTGATAGAGAGTGATAGAGAGTGATAGAGAGTGTCAGAGTGTGACAGAGTGTGTCAGAGAGTGTCAGAGAGTGTCAGAGAGTGATAGAGAGTGATAGATAGCGTCAGAGAGTGTCATAGAGTGATAGAGAGGGATAGAGAGTGTCACAGAGTGTAATTGAGTAATAGAGAGTGTCAGAAAGTGTCAGAGAGTGATAGAGAGTGTCAGAGAGTGTCAGAGAGTGTCAGAGAGTGTCAGAGAGTGATGGAGAGAGTCAGAGAGTGATGGAGAGTGTCAGACCGTGTCAGAGTGTGATAGAGAGTGTCAGAGAGTGTCAGAGAGTGTCACAGTGTGTCAGAGTGTGTCAGAGAGTGATAGAGAGTGATAGAGAGTGTCAGAGAGTGTCAGAGAGTGTCAGAGAGTGTCAGAGAGTGATAGAGAGTGATAGAGAGTGTCAGAGTGTGTCAGAGAGTGAGAGAGAGTGATTGAGTGTGTCAGAGAGTGTCAGTGAGCGATAGAGAGTGTCAGAGAGAGATAGACAGTGTCAGAGAGTGATAGAGAGTGTCTGAGAGTGACAGAGAGTGAAAGAGTGCGTCTGAGAGTGTCAGTGAGTGCCAGAGAGTGATAGAGAGTGTCTGAGAGTGATAGAGAGTGTCAGAGAGTGATAGAGAGTGTCTGAGAGTGATAGAGAGTGTCAGAGAGTGATAGAGAGTGTCAGAGAGTGGTAGAGAGTGACAGAGAGTGGTAGAGAGTGACAGAGAGTGTCTGAGAGTGATAGAGAGTGTCAGAGAGTGATAGAGAATGTCTGAGAGTGATAGAGAGTGACAGAGAGTGAAAGAGAGTGTCTGAGAGTGTCAGTGAGTGTCAGAGAGTGATAGAGAGTGTCAGAGAGTGTAAGAGAGTGATAGAGAGTGTCAGAGAGTGATAGAGAGTGATAGAGAGTGATAGAGAGTGATAGAGAGTGTCAGATAATGTCATAGAGTGATGGAGAGTCTCAGACTGTGTCAGAGAGTGATAGAGAGTGATAGAGAGTGTCAGAGAGTGATAGAGAGTTACAGAGAGTTACAGAGAGTGTCAGAGAGTGATAGAGAGTTACAGAGAGTGTCAGAGAGTGATAGAGAGTGTCAGAGAGTGTCAGAGAGTGACAGAGAGAGTCTGAGAATGTCAGAGAGTGATAGAGAATGTCAGAGAGTGATAGAGAGTGTCAGAGAGTGATGGAGAGTGTCAGAGAGTGATAGGGAGTGTCAGAGAGTGATAGGGAGAGTCTGAGAATGTCAGAGAGTGATAGAAAATGTCAGAGAGTGATAGAGAGTGATAGAGAGTCTCTGAGAGCGTGAGAGAGTGTCAGAGAGCGAAAGAGAGTGTCAGTGAGTGACAGAGTGTGTCAGAGAGTGAGAGAGAGATTCTGAGAGTGTCAGAGAGTTTCAGAGAGTGAGAGAGTGTCAGAGAGTGTCAGAGAGTGTCAGAGAGTGTCAGAGAGTGATAGAGAGTGATAGAGAGTGATAGAGAGTGTGAGAGAGTGTCAGAGAGCGAAAGAGAGTGTCAGTGAGTGACAGAGTGTGTCAGAGAGTGACAGAGAGTGACAGAGAGTGACAGAGAGTGACAGAGAGTGACAGAGAGCGTCAGAGAGTGACAGAGAGCGTCAGAGAGTGATAGAGAGTGATAGGGAGTGATAGGGAGTGATAGACAGTTTCAGAGTGTGTCATTGAGTGATAGAGAGTGTCAGAGAGTGTCAGAGAGTGATAGAGAGTGATAGAGAGTGATAGAGAGTGATAGAGAGTGATAGAGAGTGTCAGAGATTGATAGAGAGTGACAGAGAGTGACAGAGAGTGTCAGAGAGTGTCATAGAGTGATATAGAGTGTCAGAGTGTTTCAGAGATTGATAGAGAGTGATAGAGAGTGATTGAGTGTGTCAGAGAGTGTCAGAGATTGATAGAGAGTGACAGAGAGTGACAGAGAGTGTCAGAGAGTGTCATAGAGTGATAGAGATTGTCAGAGTGTTTCAGAGAGTGATAGAGAGTGATAGAGAGTGATTGAGTGTGTCAGAGAGTGTCAGAGAGCGATAGAGAGTGACAGAGAGTGACAGAGAGTGACAGAGAGTGACAGAGAGTGTCAGAGAGTGTCTGAGAGTGTCAGAGAGTGATAGACAGTGTCTGAGTGTGTCAGTGAGAGTCAGAGACTGATAGAGAGTGTCTGAGAGTGTCAGAGTGTGTCAGAGAGTGATAGAGAGTGATAGAGATTGATAGAGAGTGTCAGAGAGTGTCAGAGAGTGATAGAGAGTGTCAGAGTGTGTCAGAGAGTGAGAGAGAGTGATTGAGTGTGTCAGAGAGTTTCAAAGAGCGATAGAGAGTGTCAGAGAGAGATAGACAGTGTCTGAGAGTGACAGAGAGTGAAAGAGTGTGTCTGGGAGTGTCAGTGAGTGTCAGAGAGTGATAGAGAGTGTCTGAGAGTGTCAGTGAGTGATTGAGCGTGATAGAGAGCCTCTGAGAGTGTCAGAGAGTGTCAGAGAGTGATAGAGAGTGTCAGAGAGTGATAGAGAGTTTCAGAGAGTGATAGAGAGTGATAGAGAGTGACAGAGAGTGACAGAGAGTGTCTGAGAGTGATAGAGAGTGTCAGAGAGTGATAGAGAGTGTCAGAGAGTGATAGAGAATGTCAGAGAGTGATAGAGAGTGATAGAGAGTGGCAGAGAGGGTCTGAGAGGGTCTGAGAGTGTCAGAGAGTGTCAGAGAGTGTCAGAGAGTGTCAGAGAGTGTCAGAGAGTGTCAGAGTGTGTCAGAGAGTGACAGAGAGTGACAGAGAGTGTCAGAGAGTGTCATAGAGTGATAGAGAGAGTCAGAGTGTGTCAGAGAGTGTTAGAGTTTGATTGAGTGTGTCAGAGAGTGTCAGAGTGCGATAGACAGTTTCAGTGAGTGATAGAGAGTGATAGAGAGCCTCTGAGAGTGTCAGAGACATTCAGAGAGTGATAGAGAGAGTCAGAGAGTGTCAGTGAGTGTCAGAGAGTGATAGAGGGTGTCAGAGAGTGTAAGAGAGTGATAGAGAGTGTCAGAGAGTGATAGAGAGTGATAGAGAGTGATAGAGAGTGTCAGAGAGTTTCAGAGAATCATAGAGAGTGTCACAGAGTGTCACTGATTAATAGAGAGTGTCAGAGAGTGTCAGAGATTGATAGAGAGTGATAGAGAGTTTCAGAGAGTGTCAGAGAGTGATAGAGAGTGATAGAGAGTGTCAGAGTGTGTCAGAGAGTGAGAGAGAGTGAGAGAGAGTGTCAGAGAGTGTCAGAGAGTGTCAGAGAGTGATAGAGAGTTACAGAGAGTTACAGAGAGTGTCAGAGAGTGATAGAGAGTGTCAGAGAGTGTCAGAGTGTGTCAGAGGGTGTCAGAGAGTGTCAGAGAGTGTCAGAGAGTGATGGAGAGTGATAGAGAGTGATAGAGAGTGTCAGAGTGTGTCAGAGAGTGAGAGAGAGTGATTGAGTGTGTCAGAGAGTGTCAGTGAGCGATAGAGAGTGTCAGAGAGAGATAGACAGTGTCAGAGAGTGATAGAGAGTGTCTGAGAGTGACAGAGAGTGAAAGAGTGCGTCTGAGAGTGTCAGTGAGTGCCAGAGAGTGATAGAGAGTGTCTGAGAGTGATAGAGAGTGTCAGAGAGTGATAGAGAGTGTCTGAGAGTGATAGAGAGTGTCAGAGAGTGATAGAGAGTGTCAGAGAGTGGTAGAGAGTGACAGAGAGTGGTAGAGAGTGACAGAGAGTGTCTGAGAGTGATAGAGAGTGTCAGAGAGTGATAGAGAATGTCTGAGAGTGATAGAGAGTGACAGAGAGTGAAAGAGAGTGTCTGAGAGTGTCAGTGAGTGTCAGAGAGTGATAGAGAGTGTCAGAGAGTGTAAGAGAGTGATAGAGAGTGTCAGAGAGTGATAGAGAGTGATAGAGAGTGATAGAGAGTGATAGAGAGTGTCAGATAATGTCATAGAGTGATGGAGAGTCTCAGACTGTGTCAGAGAGTGATAGAGAGTGATAGAGAGTGTCAGAGAGTGATAGAGAGTTACAGAGAGTTACAGAGAGTGTCAGAGAGTGATAGAGAGTTACAGAGAGTGTCAGAGAGTGATAGAGAGTGTCAGAGAGTGTCAGAGAGTGACAGAGAGAGTCTGAGAATGTCAGAGAGTGATAGAGAATGTCAGAGAGTGATAGAGAGTGTCAGAGAGTGATGGAGAGTGTCAGAGAGTGATAGGGAGTATCAGAGAGTGATAGGGAGCGTCTGAGAATGTCAGAGAGTGATAGAAAATGTCAGAGAGTGATAGAGAGTGATAGAGAGTCTCTGAGAGCGTGAGAGAGTGTCAGAGAGCGAAAGAGAGTGTCAGTGAGTGACAGATTGTGTCAGAGAGTGAGAGAGAGATTCTGAGAGTGTCAGAGAGTTTCAGAGAGTGAGAGAGTGTCAGAGAGTGTCAGAGAGTGTCAGAGAGTGTCAGAGAGTGATAGAGAGTGATAGAGAGTGATAGAGAGTGTGAGAGAGTGTCAGAGAGCGAAAGAGAGTGTCAGTGAGTGACAGAGTGTGTCAGAGAGTGACAGAGAGTGACAGAGAGTGACAGAGAGTGACAGAGAGTGACAGAGAGCGTCAGAGAGTGACAGAGAGCGTCAGAGAGTGATAGAGAGTGATAGGGAGTGATAGGGAGTGATAGACAGTTTCAGAGTGTGTCATTGAGTGATAGAGAGTGTCAGAGAGTGTCAGAGAGTGATAGAGAGTGATAGAGAGTGATAGAGAGTGATAGAGAGTGATAGAGAGTGTCAGAGATTGATAGAGAGTGACAGAGAGTGACAGAGAGTGTCAGAGAGTGTCATAGAGTGATATAGAGTGTCAGAGTGTTTCAGAGATTGATAGAGAGTGATAGAGAGTGATTGAGTGTGTCAGAGAGTGTCAGAGATTGATAGAGAGTGACAGAGAGTGACAGAGAGTGTCAGAGAGTGTCATAGAGTGATAGAGATTGTCAGAGTGTTTCAGAGAGTGATAGAGAGTGATAGAGAGTGATTGAGTGTGTCAGAGAGTGTCAGAGAGCGATAGAGAGTGACAGAGAGTGACAGAGAGTGACAGAGAGTGACAGAGAGTGTCAGAGAGTGTCTGAGAGTGTCAGAGAGTGATAGACAGTGTCTGAGTGTGTCAGTGAGAGTCAGAGACTGATAGAGAGTGTCTGAGAGTGTCAGAGTGTGTCAGAGAGTGATAGAGAGTGATAGAGATTGATAGAGAGTGTCAGAGAGTGTCAGAGAGTGATAGAGAGTGTCAGAGTGTGTCAGAGAGTGAGAGAGAGTGATTGAGTGTGTCAGAGAGTGTCAAAGAGCGATAGAGAGTGTCAGAGAGAGATAGACAGTGTCTGAGAGTGACAGAGAGTGAAAGAGTGTGTCTGGGAGTGTCAGTGAGTGTCAGAGAGTGATAGAGAGTGTCTGAGAGTGTCAGTGAGTGATTGAGAGTGATAGAGAGCCTCTGAGAGTGTCAGAGAGTGTCAGAGAGTGATAGAGAGTGTCAGAGAGTGATAGAGAGTTTCAGAGAGTGATAGAGAGTGATAGAGAGTGACAGAGAGTGACAGAGAGTGTCTGAGAGTGATAGAGAGTGTCAGAGAGTGATAGAGAGTGTCAGAGAGTGATAGAGAATGTCAGAGAGTGATAGAGAGTGATAGAGAGTGGCAGAGAGGGTCTGAGAGGGTCTGAGAGTGTCAGAGAGTGTCAGAGAGTGTCAGAGAGTGTCAGAGAGTGTCAGAGAGTGTCAGAGTGTGTCAGAGAGTGACAGAGAGTGACAGAGAGTGTCAGAGAGTGTCATAGAGTGATAGAGAGAGTCAGAGTGTGTCAGAGAGTGTTAGAGTTTGATTGAGTGTGTCAGAGAGTGTCAGAGTGCGATAGACAGTTTCAGTGAGTGATAGAGAGTGATAGAGAGCCTCTGAGAGTGTCAGAGACATTCAGAGAGTGATAGAGAGAGTCAGAGAGTGTCAGTGAGTGTCAGAGAGTGATAGAGGGTGTCAGAGAGTGTAAGAGAGTGATAGAGAGTGTCAGAGAGTGATAGAGAGTGATAGAGAGTGATAGAGAGTGTCAGAGAGTTTCAGAGAATCATAGAGAGTGTCACAGAGTGTCACTGATTAATAGAGAGTGTCAGAGAGTGTCAGAGATTGATAGAGAGTGATAGAGAGTTTCAGAGAGTGTCAGAGAGTGATAGAGAGTGATAGAGAGTGTCAGAGTGTGTCAGAGAGTGAGAGAGAGTGAGAGAGAGTGTCAGAGAGTGTCAGAGAGTGTCAGAGAGTGATAGAGAGTTACAGAGAGTTACAGAGAGTGTCAGAGAGTGATAGAGAGTGTCAGAGAGTGTCAGAGTGTGTCAGAGGGTGTCAGAGAGTGTCAGAGAGTGTCAGAGAGTGATGGAGAGTGATAGAGAGTTTCACAGAGGGTCACTGAGTGATAGAGAATGTCAGTTAGTGTCAGAGAGTGATAGAGAGTGTCAGAGAGTGTCAGAGAGTGTCAGAGAGTGATAGGGAATGTCAGAGAGTGATGGAGAGTGATAGAGAGTCTCTGAGAGTATCAGAGAGTTTCAGAGAGTGAGAGGGAGATTCTGAGAGTGTCAGAGAGTGTCAGAGAGTGTCAGAGAGTGATAGAGAGTGATAAGAGAGTGTAAGAGAGTGATAGAGGGTGTCAGAGATTGATAGAGAGTGTCAGAGAGTGTCAGAGTGTGTCAGAGAGTGAGAGAGAGTGATAGAGAGTGTCAGAGAGTGTCAGAGAGTGATATAGAGTGTCAGAGTGTTTCAGAGAGTAATAGAGAGTAATAGAGAGTGATAGAGAGTGATTGAGTGTGTCAGAGAGTGTCAGAGAGCGATAGAGAGTGTCAGAGAGTGTCAGAGAGTGTCAGAGAGTGATGGAGAGTGTCAGAGAGTGTCACAGAGAGTGATAGAGTGTGATAGAGAGTGTCAGAGAGTGTCAGAGAGTGATAGAGAGTGATAGAGAGTGATAGATAGCGTCAGAGAGAGTCATAGAGTGATAGAGAGGGATAGAGAGTGATAGAGAGTGTCATTGAGTGTCAGAGAGTGTCAGAGAGTGATAGAGAGTGTCATTGAGTGATAGAGAGTGTCTGAGAGTGTCTGAGAGTGTCTGAGAGTGTCAGAGAGTGTCAGAGAGTGTCAGAGGGTGATGGAGAGTGTCAGGCCGTGTCAGAGTATGATAGAGAGTGTCTGAGAGTGCCAGAGAGTGTCAGAGTGTGTCAGAGAGTGATAGAGTGTGATAGAGAGTGATAGAGAGTGATAGAGAGTGATAGAGAGTGATAGAGAGTGTCAGAGTGTGTCAGAGTGTGATAGGGAGTGTCAGAGAGAGATAGACAGTGTCAGAGAGTGATAGAGAGTGTCTGAGTGTGTCTGAGAGTGACAGAGAGTGAAAGAGAGTGTCTGAGAGTGTCAGTGAGTGTCAGAGAGTGATAGAGAGTGTCTGAGAGTGTCAGTGAGTGATTGAGAGTGATAGAGAGCCACTGAGAGTGTCAGAGTGTGTCATAGAGTGATAGAGAGTGTCAGAGAGTGTCAGAGAGTGGCAGAGAGTGACAGAGAGTGTCTGAGAGTGATAGAGAGAGTCAGAGAGTGATAGAGAATGTCAGAGAGTGATAGAGAATGTCAGAGAGTGATAGAGAGTGACAGAGAGGGTCTGAGAGTGTCAGAGAGTGTCAGAGAGTGTCAGAGTGTGTCAGTGAGTGTCAGAGAGTGACAGAGAGTGACAGAGAGTGTCAGAGAGTGTCAGAGAGTGTCATAGAGTGATAGAGAGAGTCAGAGTGTGTGAGAGAGTGATAGAGTGTGATTGAGTGTGTCAGAGCGTGTCAGAGAGCGATAGACAGTTTCAGAGAGTGATAGAGAGTGTCTGAGATTGTCTGAGAGTGACAGAGAGTGAAAGAGAGTGTCTGAGAGTGTCAGTGAGTGTCAGAGAGTGATAGAGAGTGTCTAAGAGTGTCAGTGAGTGATAGAGAGTGATAGAGAGCCTCTGAGAGTGTCAGAGAGATTCAGAGAGTGATAGAGAGAGTCAGAGTGTGATAGTGAGTGGCAGAGAGTGGCAGAGAGTGATAGAGAGTGATAGAGAGTGTCAGTGAGTGTCAGAGAGTGATAGAGAGTGATAGAGAGTTTCAGAGAGTGTCAGAGATTGATAGAGAGTGTCAGAGAGTGATAGAGAGTGATAGAGAGTGATAGAGAGTGTCAGAGAGTGTCAGAGAGTGTCAGAGAGTGTCATAGAGTGATGGAGAGTCTCAGAGAGTGTCAGAGAGTGATAGAGAGTGATAGAGAGTGTCAGAGTGTGTCAGAGAGTTTCAGAGAGTCATAGAGAGTGTCACAGAGTGTCATTGATTAATAGAGAGTGTCAGAGAGTGTCAGAGAGTGTCAGAGATTGATAGAGAGTGATAGAGAGTCTCTGAGAGTGTCAGAGGGTTTCAGAGAGTGAGAGAGAGATTCTGAGAGTGTCAGAGAGTGTCAGGGAGTGATAGAGAGTGACAGAGAGTATCAGAGAGTGTCAGAGAGTGACAGAGAGTGTCTGAGAGCGACAGCGAGTGTCTGAGAGTGTCAGTGAGTGTCAGAGAGTGACAGAGATTGATGGGGAGTGATAGACAGTTTCAGTGTGTGTCATTGAGTGATAGAGAGTGTCAGAGAGTGTCAGAGTGTGATAGAGAGTGTCAGAGAGTGTCAGAGAGTGATTGAGTGTGTCAGAGAGTGTCAGAGAGCGATAGAGAGTGTCAGAGAGTGATAGAGAGTGTCTGAGAGTGTCTGAGAGTGACAGAGAGTGAAAGAGAGTGTCTGAGAGTATCAGTGAGTGTCAGAGACTGATAGAGAGTGTCTGAGAGTGTCAGAGGGTTTCAGAGAGTGAGAGAGAGATTCTGAGAGTGTCAGAGAGTGTCAGGGAGTGATAGAGAGTGATAGAGAGTATCAGAGAGTGTCAGAGAGTGTCAGTGAGTGATAGAGAGTGGTAGAGAGTGGTAGAGAGCCTCTGAGAGTGTCAGAGAGATTCAGAGAGTGATAGAGAGAGTCAGAGAGTGATAGTGAGTGGCAGAGAGTGTCTGAGAGTGTCAGTGAGTGTCAGAGAGTGATAGAGAGTGTCAGAGAGTGTAAGAGAGTGATAGAGAGTGTCAGAGAGTGTCATAGAGTGATGGAGAGTCTCAGAGAGTGTCAGAGTGTGTCAGAGAGTTTCAGAGAGTCATAGAGAGTGTCACAGAGTGTCATTGATTAATTGAGAGTGTCGGAGAGTGTCAGAGATTGATAGAGAGTGATAGAGAGTGTCAGAGAGTGTCAGAGAGTGTCAGCGAGTGAAAGAGAGTGATCGAGAGTGATAGAGTGTGTCAGAGAGTGATAGAGAGTGATAGAGAGTGATAGAGAGTGTCAGAGAGTGATAGAGAGTTACAGAGAGTGTCAGAGAGTGATAGAGAGTGTCAGAGAGTGTCAGAGTGTGTCAGAGAGTGTCAGAGAGTGATGGAGAGTGATAGAGAGTGTCACAGAGGGTCATTGAGTGATAGAGAGTGTCAGAGAGTGTCAGAGAGTGATAGCGAGTGTCAGAGAGTGACAGAGTGAGTCTGACAATGTCAGAGAGTGATAGAGAATGTCAGAGAGTGTCAGAGAGTGATAGAGAGTGTCAGAGAGTGTGAGAGAGTGTCAGAGAGTGATACGGAGTGTGATTGAGAGTGTCAGAGAGTGTCAGAGAGTGTCAGAGGGTGATGGAGAGTGTCAGACCGTGTCAGACCGTGATAGAGAGTGTCTGAGAGTGCCAGAGAGTGTCAGAGAGTGCCAGAGAGTGTCAGAGTGTGTCAGAGAGTGTCAGAGAGTCTCAGAGAGTGTCAGAGAGTGTCAGAGGGTGATGGAGAGTGTCAGACCGTGTCAGAGTGTGATAGAGAGTGCCAGAGAGTGTCTGAGAGTGCCAGAGAGTGTCAGAATGTGTCAGAGAGTGATAGAGAGTGATAGAGAGTGATAGAGAGTGATAGAGAGTGATAGAGAGTGATAGAGAGTGTCAGAGCGTGTCAGAGTGTCAGAGAGTGTCAGAGAATGTCAGAGAGTGTCAGAGAGTGTCAGAGAGTGTCAGAGAGTGTCAGAGAGTGATACGGAGTGTGATTGAGAGTGTTTGAGTGTGTCAGAGTGTGTCAGAGAGTGTCAGAGAGTGATGGAGAGTGTCAGAGAGTTATACGGAGTGTGATTGAGAGTGTCTGAGAGTGTCAGAGAGTGTCAGAGAGGGATAGAGAGTGATAGAGAGTGATAGAGAGTTACAGAGAGTGTCAGAGAGTGTCAGAGAGTGTCAGAGTGTGTCAGAGAGTGTCAGAGTGTGTCAGAGTGTGTCAGAGAGTGTCAGAGAGTGTCAGAGAGTGTCAGAGAGTGTCAGAGAGTGGTGGAGAGTGATGGAGAGTGATGGAGAGTGATAGAGAGTGATGGAGAGTGATGGAGAGTGATAGAGAGTGATAGAGAGTGTCAGAGATTGATAGAGAGTGACAGAGAGTGTCTGAGAGTGTCTGAGAGTGTCAGAGAGTGTCAGAGAGGGATAGAGAGTGATAGAGAGTGATAGAGAGTTACAGAGAGTGTCAGAGAGTGTCAGAGAGTGTCAGAGTGTGTCAGAGAGTGTCAGAGAGTGTCAGAGTGTGTCAGAGTGTGTCAGAGAGTGTCAGAGAGTGTCAGAGAGTGTCAGAGAGTGATGGAGAGTGATGGAGAGTAATGGAGAGTGATGGAGAGTGATGGAGAGTGTCACAGAGGGTCATTGAGTGATGGAGAGTGTCAGAGAGTGTCAGAGAGTGATAGGGAGTGTCAGAGAGTGATAGAGAGTGATAGAGAGTGTCAGAAAGTGTCATAGTGTGATAGAGAGTGTCAGAGTGTTTCAGAGAGTGATAGAGAGTGATTGAGTGTGTCAGAGAGTGTCAGAGAGCGATAGAGAGTGTCAGAGAGCGATAGAGAGTGTCAGAGAGTGATAGAGAGTGTCAGAGAGTGATAGAGAGTGACAGAGATTGAAAGAGAATGTCTGAGAGTGTCAGAGAGTGATAGAGAATGTCAGAGAGTGTCAGAGACTGTAAGAGAGTGATACGGAGTGTGATTGAGAGTGTCTGAGAGTGTCTGAGAGTGTCTGAGAGTGTCAGAGAGTGATAGAGAGTGATAGAGAGTGTCATTGAGTGATAGAGAGTGTCAGAGAGTGTCAGAGAGTGATACGGAGTGTGATTGAGAGTGTCTGAGAGTGTCAGAGAATGTCAGAGAGTGTCAGAGAGTGATGGAGAGTGTCAGACCGTGTCAGAGTGTGATATAGAGTTTCTGAGAGTGTCAGAGAGTGTCAGAGTGTGTCAGAGAGTGATAGAGAGTGATAGAGAGTGATAGAGAGTGTCAGAGAGTGTCAGAGAGTGATAGAGAGTGTCAGAGAGTGTCAGAGAGCGATAGAGAGTGTCAGAGATAGGTAGACAGTGTCAGAGAGTGAAAGAGAGTGTCTGAGAGTGTCAGAGAGTGATAGAGAGTGTCAGAGACTGGTAGAGAGTGACAGAGAGTGTCTGAGAGTGATAGAGAGTGTCAGAGAGTGAATGAGAACGTCAGAGAGTGTCAGAGTGTGTCAGAGATTGACAGAGAGTGACAGAGAGTGACAGAGAGTGATAGAGAGTGTCAGAGAGTGTCATAGAGTGATAGAGAGAGTCAGAGTGTGTCAGAGAGTGATAGAGTGTGATTGAGTGTGTCACAGAGTGTCAGAAAACGATAGACAGTTTCAGAGAGTGATAGAGAGTGTCTGAGATTGTCAGTGAGTGTCAGAGAGTGAGAGAGAGTGTCTGAGAGTGTCAGTGAGTGATAGAGAGTGATAGAGAGTGATAGAGAGTGATAGAGAGCCTCTGAGAGTGTCAGAGAGACTCAGAGAGTGTTAGAGAGAGTCAGAGAGTGATAGTGAGTGGCAGAGAGTGTCTGAGAGTGTCAGTGAGTGTCAGAGAGTGTCACAGAGTGTCATTGATTAATAGAGAGTGTCAGAGAGAGTCAGAGATTGATAGAGAGTGTCAGAGTGTGTCAGATAGTGATAGAGAGTGATAGAGAGTGTCAGAGAGTGATAGAGAGTTACAGAGAGTGTCAGAGAGTGATAGAGAGTGTCAGAGAGTGATAGAGAGTTACAGAGAGTGTCAGAGAGTGATAGAGAGTGTCAGAGAGTGTCAGAGAGTGTCAGAGAGTGATGGAGAGTGATGGAGAGTGATAGAGAGTGTCACAGAGGGTCATTGAGTGATAGAGAGTGTCAGAGAGTGTCAGAGAGTGTCAGAGAGTGATAGGGAGTGTCAGTGAGTGACAGAGAGAGTCTGAGAATGTCAGAGAGTGATAGAGAATGTCAGAGAGTGACAGAGAGTGATAGAGAGTCTCTGAGAGTGTCAGAGAGTGATGGCGAGTGATAGAGAGTGTCATTGAGTGATAGAGTGTGTCAGAGAGTGTCAGAGAGTGTCAGAGAGTGATAGAGAGTGTCAGAGAGTGATAGAGAGTGTCAGAGAGTGTCAGAGAGTGATCGAGAGTGATAGAGAGTGATCGAGAGTGATAGAGTGCTTCAGAGAGTGTCAGAGAGTGATAGAGAGTGATAGAGAGTGATAGGGAATGTCAGAGAGTGTCAGAGAGAGATTGAGAGTGGTAGAGAGTGTCAGGGAGTGTCAGAGAGTGATAGAGAGTGATACAGAGTGTCAGAGAGTGATAGAGAGTGTCAGAGATTGTCAGTGAGTGTCAGAGAGTGAGAAAGAGTGATAGAGCGTGTCTGAGAGTGACAGGGAGTGTCAGAGAGTGTCAGAGAGTGTCAGATAGTGTCAGAGAGTGACAGAGAGTGACAGAGAGTGATAGAGAGTGTCAGAGAGTGTCAGAGAGTGTCAGAGAGTGTCATTGAGTGATGGAGAATGTCAGAGAGTGTCAGAGAGTGATAGAGAGTGTCAGAGAGTGATAGAGAGCGATAGAGAGTGTCAGAGAGTATCACTGAGTGACAGAGAGTATCAGCGAGTGTCAGAGAGTGATAGAGAGTGATAGAGAGTGTCAGAGAGTGATAGAGAGTGTCAGAGAGTGATAGAGAGTGATATAGAGCGTCAAAGAGTGTCATAGAGTGATAGAGAGTGTCAGAGTGCATCACAGAGTATCTGAGTGTGTCAGAGAGTGTCAGAGAGTGATGGAGAGCGATAGAGAGTGTCACAGAGTGTCATTGCGTGATAGAGATTGTCAGAGTGTGTCAGAAAGTGATAGAGAGTGATCTAGAGTTTCAGAGAGTGATAGAGAGTGTCAGAGAGTGATAGAGAGTGTCAGAGCGTGATATTGAGTGATAGAGAGCCTCAGAGAGTGTCAGAGAGTGATATAGAGTGATAGAGAGTGTCAGAGAGTGTCAGAGAGTGTCAGAGAGTGATAGAGAGAGTCTGAGATTGTCAGAGAGTGTCTGAGAGTGTCAGAGTGTGTCTGTGAGTGTCAGAGAGTGTCAGAGAGTGTCAGAGAATGATAGAGAGTGATAGAGAGTGATAGAGAGTGATAGAGATAGTCAGAGAGTGATAGAGAGTGTCAGGGAGTGATAAAGAGTGATAGAGAGAGTCTGAGAGTGTCAGAGTGTGTCTGAGAGTGTCAGAGTGTGTCAGAGAGTGTCAGAGTGTGTCTGTGAGTGTCAGAGAGTGTCAGAGAGTGTCAGAGAATGATAGAGAGTGATAGAGAGTGATAGAGAGTGATAGAGATAGTCAGAGAGTGATAGAGAGTGTCAGGGAGTGATAAAGAGTGATAGAGAGAGTCTGAGAGTGTCAGAGTGTGTCTGAGAGTGTCAGAGTGTGTCAGAGAGTGTCAGAGTGTGTCAGAGAGTGTCAGAGAGTGTCAGAGAGTGTCAGAGAGTGATAGAGAGTGATAGAGAGTGATAGAGAGTGTCAGAGAGTGTCAGGGAGTGATAAAGAGTGATAGTGAGAGTCTGAGATTGTCAGAGAGTGTCAGAGAGTGTCAGAGAGTGTCAGAGAGTGATAGAGAGTGATAGAGAGTGATAGAGAGTGATAGAGAATGTCAGTGAGTGATAGAGAGTGTCAGAGAGTGTCAGAGAGTGTCATAGTGTGATAGAGAGTGTCAGAGAGTGTCAGGGAGTGATAAAGAGTGATATAGAGAGTCTGAGATTGTCAGAGAGAGTCTGAGAGAGTCTGAGAGTGTCTGAGAGTGTCAGAGAGTGTCAGAGTGTGTCAGAGAGTGATAGAGAGTGATAGAGAGTGTCAGAGAGTGTTATAGTGTGATAGAGAGTGTCAGAGTGTGTCAGAGAGTGATAGAGAGTTATTGAGTGTGTCAGAGGGTGTCAGAGAGCGATAGAGAGTGTCAGAGAGAGATAGACAGTGTCAGAGAGTGATAGAGAGTGTCTGAGAGTGTCTGAGAGTGACAGAGAGTGAAAGAGAGTGTCTGACAGTGTCAGTGAGTGTCAGAGAGTGATAGAGAGTGTCTGAGAGTGTCAGTGAGTGATCGAGAGTGATAGAGAGCCTCTGAGAGTGTCAGAGAGTGTCTGAGTGATAGAGATTGTCAGAGAGTGGTAGAGAGTGACAGAGGGTGTCTGAGAGTGATAGAGAGTGTCAGAGAGTGATAGAGAATGTCAGAGAGTGATAGAGAGTGATAGAGACCCTCTGAGAGTGTCAGAGAGTGTCAGAGAGTGATATAGAGTGTCAGAGAGTGTCAGAGAGTGATAGAGAGTCACAGAGAGTAATGGAGAGTGATAGAGAGTTTCACAGAGGGTCATTGAGTGATAGAGAGTGTCAGAGAGTGATGGAGAGTGTCAGAGAGTGTCAGAGAGTGACAGAGAGTGTCAGAGTGACAGAGAGTGTCTGAGAGTGACAGCGAGTGTCTGAGAGTGACAGCGAGTGTCTGAGAGTGACAGCGAGTGTCTGAGCGTGTCAGAAAGTGTCAGAGAGTGATAGAGAGTGTCAGAGAGTGATAGAGAGTGATAGAGAGTCTCTGAGAGTGTCAGAGAGTGTCAGAGAGCGAAAGAGAGTTACAGTGAGTGATGGAGAGTGTCAGAGAGTGATAGAGAGTGTCAGAGAGTGTCAGAGAGTGATAGAGAGTGACAGAGAGTGTCTGAGAGTGACAGAGAGTGTCTGAGAGTGACAGCGAGTGTCAGAGAGTGTAAGAGAGTGACAGCGAGTGTCTGAGAGTGTCAGTGAGTGTCAGAGAGTGATAGAGAGTGATAGGGAGTGATAGACAGTTTCAGAGTGTGTCATTGAGTGATAGTGAGTGTCAGAGAGTGTCAGAGTGTGATAGAGAGTGTCAGTGAGTGTAAGAGAGTGATAGAGAGTGATAGAGAGTGATAGAGAGTGTCAGAGATTGATAGAGAGTGACAGAGAGTGAGAGAGAGTGACAGAGAGTGTCAGAGAGTGTCAGAGTGTGTCAGAGAGTGTCAGAGAGCGGTAGAGAGTGTCAGAGAGTGATAGAGAGTGTCTGAGAGTGATAGAGAGTGTCTGAGAGTGTCTGAGAGTGTCTGAGAGTGTCTGAGAGTGTCTGAGAGTGACAGAGAGCGACAGAGAGAGACAGAGAGTGAAAGAGAGTGTCTGAGAGTGTCTGAGAGTGTCAGAGACTGATAGAGAGTGTCTGAGAGTGTCAGTGAGTGATAGAGAGTGATAGAGACCCTCTGAGAGTGTCAGACAGTGTCAGAGTGTGATAGAGAGTGACAGAGAGTGATGGAGAGTGATAGAGAGCCTATGAGAGTGTCAGAGTGTCAGAGTGTGTCAGAGAGTGTCAGAGGGTGTCAGAGAGTGATAGAGAGTGATAGAGAGTGATAGATAGTTTCAGAGAGTGTCAGAGAGTGATGGAGAGTGTCAGAGAGTGTCAGAGAGTGTCACAGAGTGTCAGAGAGTGATAGAGAGTGATAGAGAGTGTCGGAGTGTGTCAGAGTGTGTCAGAGAGTGTCAGAGAGTGATAGAGAGTGATATATAGCGTCAGAGAGTGTCATAGAGTGACAGAGAGTGTCTGAGAGTGTCACAGAGTGTCATTGAGTAAAAGAGAGTGTCAGAAAGTGTCAGAGAGTGACAGAGAGTGTCAGAGAGTGTCAGAGAGTGTCAGAGAGTGATAGAGAGTGTCAGAGTGTGTCAGAGAGTGTCAGAGTGATGGAGAGTGATAGAGAGTGTCATTGAGTGATAGAGAGTGTCAGAGAGCCACAGAGAGTGATAGAGAGTGTCAGAGAGTGTCAGAGAGTGATAGAGAGTGATAGAGAGTGATAGAGAGTGTCAGAGAGTGATCGAGAGTGATAGAGTGCTTCAGAGAGTGTCAGAGAGTGATAGAGAGTGATAGGGAATGTCAGAGAGTGTCAGAGAGTGATAGAGAGTGGTAGAGAGTGTCAGGGAGTGTCAGAGAGTGATAGAGAGTGATAGAGAGTGATACAGAGTGTCAGAGAGTGATAGAGAGAGTCAGAGAGTGTGAGAGAGCGATAAAGAGTGATAGAGCGTGTCTGAGAGTGACAGAGAGTGATCTGAGAGTGTCAGTGAGTGTCTGAGAGTGTCTGAGAGTGAAAGTGAGTGTCAGACAGTGATAGAGAGTGATAGAGAGTGTCAGAGAGTGATAGAGAGTGATAGAGAGTGTCTGAGAGTGTCAGAGAGTGTCAGAGAGTGTCAGAGAGTGATAGAGAGCGATAGGGAGTGTCAGAGAGTGTCATTGAGTGTCAGAGAGTTTCAGAGAGTGATGGAGAGTGTCAGAGGGTGATAGAGAGTGTCTGAGCGTGTCTGAAAGTGTCAGAGAGTGATAGAGAGTGATAGAGAGTGTCTGAGAGTGTCAGAGAGTTTCAGAGAGTGATAGAGAGTGATAGAGAGTGTCAGAGAGTGTCAGAGAGTGAAAGAGAGTGATAGAGAGTGATAGAGTGTGTCAGTGAGTGTCATAGAGTGATAGAGAGTGTCAGAGTGTGTCACAGAAAGTCTGAGAGTGTCAGAGAGTGTCAGAGAGTGATCGAGAGTGTCAGAGAGTGATAGAGTGTGTCAGAGAGTGATTAAGAGTGTCAGAGAGTGTTAAAGAGTGATACAGAGTGATAGAGAGTATCTGAGAGTGTCTGTGAGTGTCAGAGAGCGTCAGAGAGTGTCAGAGAGTGTCAGAGAGCGTCAGAGAGTGTCAGAGAGCGTCAGAGAGTGTCAGAGTGTGTCAGAGAGTGAGAGAGAGTAATAGAGATGTCAGAGAGTGTCATTGAGTGATGGAGAGTGTCAGAGAGTTTCAGAGAGTAATAGAGAGAGTCTGAGAGTGTTAGAGAGTGTCAGAGAGTGATAGAGAGTGTCAGAAAGTGTCAGAGAGTGATAGAGAGTGATAGAGAGTATCAGAGAGTGTCAGAGAGTGATAGAGAGTGATAGAGAGTGTCAGAGAGTGATAGAGAGTGTCAGAGAGTGATAGACAGTGATAGAGAGCGTCAGAGAGTGTCTGAGAGTGACAGAGAGTGTCTGAGAGTGTCAGTGAGTGTTAGAGAGTGTGAAAGATTGATAGAGAGTGTCTGAGAGTGTCAGAGAGTGTTAGAGAGTGATAGAGAATGTCAGAGAGTGATAGAGAGTGTCAGAGAGTGTCAGTGAGTGATAAAGAGTGATAGTGAGAGTCTGAGATTGTCAGAGAGTGTCAGAGAGTGTCAGAGAGTGTCAGAGAGTGTCAGAGAGTGATAGAGAGTGATAGAGAGTGATAGAGAGTGATAGAGAGTGATAGAGAATGTCAGTGAGTGATAGAGAGTGTCAGAGAGTGTCAGAGAGTGTCATAGTGTGATAGAGAGTGTCAGAGAGTGTCAGGGAGTGATAAAGAGTGATATAGAGAGTCTGAGATTGTCAGAGAGAGTCTGAGAGAGTCTGAGAGTGTCTGAGAGTGTCAGAGAGTGTCAGAGTGTGTCAGAGAGTGATAGAGAGTGATAGAGAGTGTCAGAGAGTGTTATAGTGTGATAGAGAGTGTCAGAGTGTGTCAGAGAGTGATAGAGAGTTATTGAGTGTGTCAGAAGGTGTCAGAGAGCGATAGAGAGTGTCAGAGAGAGATAGACAGTGTCAGAGAGTGATAGAGAGTGTCTGAGAGTGTCTGAGAGTGACAGAGAGTGAAAGAGAGTGTCTGACAGTGTCAGTGAGTGTCAGAGAGTGATAGAGAGTGTCTGAGAGTGTCAGTGAGTGATCGAGAGTGAGAGAGAGCCTCTGAGAGTGTCAGAGAGTGTCTGAGTGATAGAGATTGTCAGAGAGTGGTAGAGAGTGACAGAGGGTGTCTGAGAGTGATAGAGAGTGTCAGAGAGTGATAGAGAATGTCAGAGAGTGATAGAGAGTGATAGAGACCCTCTGAGAGTGTCAGAGAGTGTCAGAGAGTGATATAGAGTGTCAGAGAGTGTCAGAGAGTGATAGAGAGTCACAGAGAGTAATGGAGAGTGATAGAGAGTTTCACAGAGGGTCATTGAGTGATAGAGAGTGTCAGAGAGTGATGGAGAGTGTCAGAGAGTGTCAGAGAGTGACAGAGAGTGTCAGAGTGACAGAGAGTGTCTGAGAGTGACAGCGAGTGTCTGAGAGTGACAGCGAGTGTCTGAGAGTGACAGCGAGTGTCTGAGCGTGTCAGAAAGTGTCAGAGAGTGATAGAGAGTGTCAGAGAGTGATAGAGAGTGATAGAGAGTCTCTGAGAGTGTCAGAGAGTGTCAGAGAGCGAAAGAGAGTTACAGTGAGTGATGGAGAGTGTCAGAGAGTGATAGAGAGTGTCAGAGAGTGTCAGAGAGTGATAGAGAGTGACAGAGAGTGTCTGAGAGTGACAGAGAGTGTCTGAGAGTGACAGCGAGTGTCAGAGAGTGTAAGAGAGTGACAGCGAGTGTCTGAGAGTGTCAGTGAGTGTCAGAGAGTGATAGAGAGTGATAGGGAGTGATAGACAGTTTCAGAGTGTGTCATTGAGTGATAGTGAGTGTCAGAGAGTGTCAGAGTGTGATAGAGAGTGTCAGTGAGTGTAAGAGAGTGATAGAGAGTGATAGAGAGTGATAGAGAGTGTCAGAGATTGATAGAGAGTGACAGAGAGTGAGAGAGAGTGACAGAGAGTGTCAGAGAGTGTCAGAGTGTGTCAGAGAGTGTCAGAGAGCGGTAGAGAGTGTCAGAGAGTGATAGAGAGTGTCTGAGAGTGATAGAGAGTGTCTGAGAGTGTCTGAGAGTGTCTGAGAGTGTCTGAGAGTGTCTGAGAGTGACAGAGAGCGACAGAGAGAGACAGAGAGTGAAAGAGAGTGTCTGAGAGTGTCTGAGAGTGTCAGAGACTGATAGAGAGTGTCTGAGAGTGTCAGTGAGTGATAGAGAGTGATAGAGACCCTCTGAGAGTGTCAGACAGTGTCAGAGTGTGATAGAGAGTGACAGAGAGTGATGGAGAGTGATAGAGAGCCTATGAGAGTGTCAGAGTGTCAGAGTGTGTCAGAGAGTGTCAGAGGGTGTCAGAGAGTGATAGAGAGTGATAGAGAGTGATAGATAGTTTCAGAGAGTGTCAGAGAGTGATGGAGAGTGTCAGAGAGTGTCAGAGAGTGTCACAGAGTGTCAGAGAGTGATAGAGAGTGATAGAGAGTGTCAGAGTGTGTCAGAGTGTGTCAGAGAGTGTCAGAGAGTGATAGAGAGTGATATATAGCGTCAGAGAGTGTCATAGAGTGACAGAGAGTGTCTGAGAGTGTCACAGAGTGTCATTGAGTAAAAGAGAGTGTCAGAAAGTGTCAGAGAGTGACAGAGAGTGTCAGAGAGTGTCAGAGAGTGTCAGAGAGTGATAGAGAGTGTCAGAGTGTGTCAGAGAGTGTCAGAGTGATGGAGAGTGATAGAGAGTGTCATTGAGTGATAGAGAGTGTCAGAGAGCCACAGAGAGTGATAGAGAGTGTCAGAGAGTGTCAGAGAGTGATAGAGAGTGATAGAGAGTGATAGAGAGTGATAGAGAGTGTCAGAGAGTGATCGAGAGTGATAGAGTGCTTCAGAGAGTGTCAGAGAGTGATAGAGAGTGATAGGGAATGTCAGAGAGTGTCAGAGAGTGATAGAGAGTGGTAGAGAGTGTCAGGGAGTGTCAGAGAGTGATAGAGAGTGATAGAGAGTGATACAGAGTGTCAGAGAGTGATAGAGAGAGTCAGAGAGTGTGAGAGAGCGATAAAGAGTGATAGAGCGTGTCTGAGAGTGACAGAGAGTGATCTGAGAGTGTCAGTGAGTGTCTGAGAGTGTCTGAGAGTGAAAGTGAGTGTCAGACAGTGATAGAGAGTGATAGAGAGTGTCAGAGAGTGATAGAGAGTGATAGAGAGTGTCTGAGAGTGTCAGAGAGTGTCAGAGAGTGTCAGAGAGTGATAGAGAGCGATAGGGAGTGTCAGAGAGTGTCATTGAGTGTCAGAGAGTTTCAGAGAGTGATGGAGAGTGTCAGAGGGTGATAGAGAGTGTCTGAGCGTGTCTGAAAGTGTCAGAGAGTGATAGAGAGTGATAGAGAGTGTCTGAGAGTGTCAGAGAGTTTCAGAGAGTGATAGAGAGTGATAGAGAGTGTCAGAGAGTGTCAGAGAGTGAAAGAGAGTGATAGAGAGTGATAGAGTGTGTCAGTGAGTGTCATAGAGTGATAGAGAGTGTCAGAGTGTGTCACAGAAAGTCTGAGAGTGTCAGAGAGTGTCAGAGAGTGATCGAGAGTGTCAGAGAGTGATAGAGTGTGTCAGAGAGTGATTAAGAGTGTCAGAGAGTGTTAGAGAGTGATACAGAGTGATAGAGAGTATCTGAGAGTGTCTGTGAGTGTCAGAGAGCGTCAGAGAGTGTCAGAGAGTGTCAGAGAGCGTCAGAGAGTGTCAGAGAGCGTCAGAGAGTGTCAGAGTGTGTCAGAGAGTGAGAGAGAGTAATAGAGATGTCAGAGAGTGTCATTGAGTGATGGAGAGTGTCAGAGAGTTTCAGAGAGTAATAGAGAGAGTCTGAGAGTGTTAGAGAGTGTCAGAGAGTGATAGAGAGTGTCAGAAAGTGTCAGAGAGTGATAGAGAGTGATAGAGAGTATCAGAGAGTGTCAGAGAGTGATAGAGAGTGATAGAGAGTGTCAGAGAGTGATAGAGAGTGTCAGAGAGTGATAGACAGTGATAGAGAGCGTCAGAGAGTGTCTGAGAGTGACAGAGAGTGTCTGAGAGTGTCAGTGAGTGTTAGAGAGTGTGAAAGATTGATAGAGAGTGTCTGAGAGTGTCAGAGAGTGTTAGAGAGTGATAGAGAATGTCAGAGAGTGATAGAGAGTGTCAGAGAGTGTCAGTGAGTGATAAAGAGTGATAGAGAGTGTCTGAGATTGTCAGAGAGTGTCTGAGAGTGTCAGAGTGTGTCAGAGAGTGTCAGAGAGTATCAGAGAATGATAGAGAGTGATAGAGATTTTCAGAGTGTCACTGAGTGATAGAGAGTGTCTGAGAGTGTCAGAGAGTGTCAGAGTGTGTCAGAGAGTGATGAAGAATGTTAGAGAGTGTCTGAGAGTGTCAGAGAGTGTCAGAGTGTGTCAGAGAGTGATGAAGAATGTTAGAGAGTGTCAGAGAGTGTCAGAGAGTGATAGAGGGTGATTGAGTGTGTCTGAGAGCGTCAGAGAGTGTCAGAGAGTGAAAGAGAGTGTCTCAGAGTGATAGAGAGTGTCTGAGAGTGTCTGAGAGCGTCAGAGATTGTCAGAGAGCGTCTGAGAGCGTCAGAGAGTGTCAGATAGTGTCTGAGTGCGTCAGAGAGTGTCTGAGAGCGTCAAAGCGCGTTAGAGTGTGACAGAGAGTGATAAAGAGTGTCTGAGAGTGTCTGAGGGTGACAGAGAGTGTCTGAGAGTGCCTGAGAGTGTCATTGAGTGTCGGAGAGTGATAGAGAGTGTCAGAGAGTGTCAGAGAGTGATAGAGAGTGTCAGAGAGTGATAGAGAGTGTCTGAGAATGTCAGAGAGTGATAGAGAGTGTCAGAGAGTGATAGAGAGTGTCTGAGAGTCTCAAAGAGTGAGAGAGAGCTTCTGTGAGTGTCAGATAGTGTCAGAGAGTGATAGAGAGTGATAGAGAGTGATAGAGAGTGTCTGAGAGTTTCAGAGAGTGTCAGAGTATGTGAGAGTGTCAGAGAGTGATAGAGAGTGTCAGAGAGTGTCAGAGAGTGATAGAGAGTTTCAGAGAGTGATAGAGAGTGTCTGAGATTGTCAGAGAGTGATAGAGAGTGTCAGAGAGTGATAGAGAGTGTCTGAGAGTCTCAGAGAGTGAGAGAGAGTTTCTGTGTGTGTCAGATAGTGTCAGAGAGTGATAGAGAGTTATAGAGAGTGTCTGAGAGTGTCAGAGAGTGTCAGAGTATGTGAGAGTGTCAGAGAGCGATAGAGAGTGTCAGAGAGCGATAGAGAGTGTCAGAGAGTGATAGAGAGTGTCAGAGAGTGATAGAGAGTGTCAGAGAGTAATCGAGAGCGTCTGAGCGTGTCTGAGAGTGACAGAGAGTGACAGAGAGTGTCTGAGAGTGTCAGTGAGTGTCAGAGAGTGATAGAGAGTGTCTGAGAGTGTCAGAGAGTGATAGAGAGTGTTAGAAAGTGTCTGAGACAGTCAGAGAGTGTCAGAGAGTGATAGAGAGTGATAGAGAGTGTCAGAGAGTGTCAGACAGTGTCAGAGAGTGTTACAGAGTGTCATTGAGTGATAGAGAGTGTCAGAGAGTGTCAGAGAGTGATAGAGAGTGATAGAGAGTGATAGAGCATGTCTGAGAGTGTCAGAGAGTGTCTGTGAGTGTCTGAGTGTGTCAGAGAGTGTCAGAGAGTGATAGAGAGTGATAGAGAGTGATAGAGATTTTCAGAGAGTGTCATTGAGTGATAGAGAGTGTCAGAGAGTGATAGAGAGTGATAGAGAGTTTCTGAGAGTGTCAAAGAGTGTCAGAGTGTGTCAGAGAGTGATGAAGAATGTTAGAGCGTTTCAGAGTGTGTCTGAGAGCGTCAGAGAGTGTCAGAGTGTGGTAGAGAGCGTCAGAGAGCATCAGAGAGTGTCACAGAGTGTCTGAGAGCGTCAGAGAGTGTCACAGAGTGTCTGAGTGCGTCAGAGAGTGTCTGAGAGCGTCAAAGAGCGTTAGAGTGTGATAGAGAGTGTCTGAGAGTGTCAGAGAGTGATAGAGAGTGTCAGATAGTGCCAGAGTGTGTGAGAGTGTCAGAGAGCGACAGAGAGTGTCAGAGAGTGTCAGAGAGTGTCAGAGAGTCTCAGAGAGTGATGGAGAGTGTCAGAGGGTGATAGAGAGTGATAGAGAATGTCTGAGATGTGTCAGAGAGTTTCAGAGAGTGATAGAGAGTGATAGAGAGTGTCAGAGAGTGTCAGAGAGTGATAGAGAGTGATAGAGAGTGATAGAGCGTGTCAGAGAGTGTCATAGAGTGATAGAGTGTGTCAGTGAGTGTCATAGAGTGATAGAGAGTGTCAGAGTGTGTCACAGAAAGTCTGAGAGTGTCAGAGAGTGTCAGAGAGTGATCGAGAGTGTCAGAGAGTGATAGAGTGTGTCAGAGAGTGATAGAGAGTGTCAGAGAGAGATAGAGAGTGATAGAGAGTGTCACAGAGTGATTAAGAGTGTCAGAGAGTGTCAGAGAGTGATACAGAGTGATAGAGAGTATCTGAGAGTGTCTGTGAGTGTCAGAGAGCGTCAGAGAGTGTCAGAGAGTGTCAGAGAGTGTCAGAGAGTGTCAGAGAGCGTCAGAGAGTGTCAGAGAGCGTCAGAGAGTGTCAGAGTGTGTCAGAGAGTGAGAGAGAGTAATAGAGATGTCAGAGAGTGTCATTGAGTGATGGAGAGTGTCAGAGAGTTTCAGAGAGTGATAGAGAGTGTCAGAGAGTGATGGAGAGTGTCAGACAGTGATAGAGAGTGATAGAGATTGTCAGAGAGTGATAGAGAGAGATAGAGAGAGTCTGAGAGTGTTAGAGAGTGCCAGAGAGTGATAGAGAGTGTCAGAAAGTGTCAGAGAGTGATAGAGAGTGATAGAGAGTATCAGAGAGTGTCAGAGAGTGACAGACAGTGATAGAGAGCGTCAGAGAGTGTCTGAGAGTGACAGAGAGTGTCTGAGAGTGTCAGTGAGTGTTGGAGAGTGTGAAAGAGTGATAGAGAGTGTCTGAGAGTGTCAGATAGTGTCAGATAGTGTCAGAGAGTGATAGAGAGTGATAGAGAGTGTCAGAGAGTGCCATTGAGTGATGGAGAGTGTCAGAGAGTGTCAGAGAGTGATAGAGAGTGTCTGAGAGTGATAGAGAGTGTCAGACAGTGATAGAGAGTGATAGAGAGTGTCAGAGAGTGATAGAGAGCGATAGGGAGTGTCAGAGAGTGTCATTGAGTGTCAGAGAGTGATAGAGAGTGTCAGAAAGTGTCAGAGAGTGATAGAGAGTGATAGAGAGTATCAGAGAGTGTCAGAGAGTGATAGAGAGTGACAGAGAGTGTCAGAGAGTGAAAGAGAGTGTCAGAGAGTGATGGAGAGTGATAGAGAGCGTCAGAGAGTGTCATAGAGTGATAGAGAGTGTCAGAGTGCGTCACAGAGTATCTGAGTGTGTCAGAGAGTGTCAGAGAGTGATGGAGAGTGATAGAGAGTGTCACAGAGTGTCATTGAGTGTTAGAGAGTGTCAGAGTGTGTCAGAAAGTGATAGAGAGTGATATAGAGTTTCAGAGAGTGATAGAGAGTGATAGAGAGTGTCAGAGAGTGATAGAGAGTGTCAGAGCGTGATATTGAGTGATAGAGAGCCTCAGAGAGTGTCAGATTTTGATAGAGTGTGATAGAGAGTATCAGAGAGTGTCAGAGAGTGATATAGAGTGATAGAGAGTGTCAGAGAGTGTCAGAGAGTATCAGAGAGTGATAGAGAGTGATAGAGAATGTCAGAGAGTGATAGAGAGTGTCAGAGAGTGTCAGTGAGTGATAAAGAGTGATAGAGAGTGTCTGAGATTGTCAGAGAGTGTCTGAGAGTGTCAGAGTGTGTCAGAGAGTGTCAGAGAGTGTCAGAGAATGATAGAGAGTGATAGAGATTTTCAGAGTGTCACTGAGTGATAGAGAGTGTCAGAGAGTTATAGAGAGTGATAGAGAGTGTCTGAGAGTGTCAGAGAGTGTCAGAGTGTGTCAGAGGGTGATGAAGAATGTTAGAGAGTGTCTGAGAGTGTCAGAGAGTGTCAGAGTGTGTCAGAGAGTGATGAAGAATGTTAGAGAGTGTCAGAGAGTGTCAGAGAGTGATAGAGGGTGATTGAGTGTGTCTGAGAGCGTCAGAGAGTGTCAGAGAGTGAAAGAGAGTGTCTCAGAGTGATAGAGAGTGTCGAGAGTGTCTGAGAGCGTCAGAGATTGTCAGAGAGCGTCTGAGAGCGTCAGAGAGTGTCAGAGAGTGTCTGAGTGCGTCAGAGAGTGTCTGAGAGCGTCAAAGAGCGTTAGAGAGTGACAGAGAGTGATAAAGAGTGTCTGAGAGTGTCTGAGGGTGACAGAGAGTGTCTGAGAGTGTCTGAGAGTGTCATTGAGTGTCGGAGAGTGATAGAGAGTGTCAGAGAGTGTCAGAGAGTGATAGAGAGTGTCAGAGAGTGATAGAGAGTGTCTGAGAATGTCAGAGAGTGATAGAGAGTGTCAGAGAGTGATAGAGAGTGTCTGAGAGTCTCAAAGAGTGATAGAGAGTTTCTGTGAGTGTCAGATAGTGTCAGAGAGTGATAGAGAGTGATAGAGAGTGTCTGAGAGTTTCAGAGAGTGTCAGAGTATGTGAGAGTGTCAGAGAGTGATAGAGAGTGTCAGAGAGTGTCAGAGAGTGATAGAGAGTTTCAGAGAGTGATAGAGAGTGTCTGAGATTGTCAGAGAGTGATAGAGAGTGTCAGAGAGTGATAGAGAGTGTCAGAGTATGTGAGAGTGTCAGAGAGCGATCGAGAGTGTCAGAGAGCGATAGAGAGTGTCAGAGAGTGATAGAGAGTGTCAGAGAGTGATAGAGAGTGTCAGAGAGTGACGGAGAGTGATAGAGAGTGTCAGAGAGTGATAGAGAGCGATAGGGAGTGTCAGAGAGTGTCATTGAGTGTCAGAGAGTGATAGAGAGTGTCAGAAAGTGTCAGAGAGTGATAGAGAGTGATAGAGAGTATCAGAGAGTGTCAGAGAGTGATAGAGAGTGATAGAGAGTGCCAGAGAGTGAAAGAGAGTGTCAGAGAGTGATGGAGAGTGATAGAGAGCGTCAGAGAGTGTCATAGAGTGATAGAGAGTGTCAGAGTGCGTCACAGAGTATCTGAGTGTGTCAGAGAGTGTCAGAGAGTGATGGAGAGTGATAGAGAGTGTCACAGAGTGTCATTGAGTGTTAGAGAGTGTCAGAGTGTGTCAGAAAGTGATAGAGAGTGATATAGAGTTTCAGAGAGTGATAGAGATTGATAGAGAGTGTCAGAGAGTGATAGAGAGTGTCAGAGAGTTATAGAGAGTGTCTGAGAATGTCAGAGAGTGTCAGAGAGTGATAGAGAGTGGTAGAGAGTGTCTGAGAGTTTCAGAGAGTGTCAGAGTATGTGAGAGTGTCAGAGAGTGATAGAGAGTGTCAGAGAGTGTCAGAGAGTGTCAGAGAGTGATAGAGAGTTTCAGAGAGTGATAGAGAGTGTCTGAGATTGTCAGAGAGTGATAGAGAGTGTCAGAGAGTGATAGAGAGTGTCCGAGTATGTGAGAGTGTCAGAGAGCGATCGAGAGTGTCAGAGAGCGATAGAGAGTGTCAGAGAGTGATAGAGAGTGTCAGAGAGTGATAGAGAGTGTCAGAGAGTAATCGAGAGAGTCTGAGCGTGTCTGAGAGTGACAGAGAGTGACAGAGAGTGTCTGAGAGTGTCAGTGAGTGTCAGAGAGTGATAGAGAGTGTCTGAGAGTGTCAGAGAGTGATAGAGAGTGTTAGAAAGTGTCTGAGACAGTCAGAGAGTGCCATTGAGTGATGGAGAGTGTCAGAGAGTGTCAGAGAGTGATAGAGAGTGTCTGAGAGTGATAGAGAGTGTCAGACAGTGATAGAGAGTGATAGAGAGTGTCAGAGAGTGATAGAGAGAGATAGAGAGAGTCTGAGAGTGTCAGAGAGTGTCAGAGAGTGATAGAGAGCGATAGGGAGTGTCAGAGAGTGTCATTGAGTGTCAGAGAGTGATAGAGAGTGTCAGAAAGTGTCAGAGAGTGATAGAGAGTGATAGAGAGTATCAGAGAGTGTCAGAGAGTTATAGAGAGTGATAGAGAGTGTCAGAGAGTGAAAGAGAGTGTCAGAGAGTGATGGAGAGTGATAGAGAGCGCCAGAGAGTGTCATAGAGTGATAGAGAGTGTCAGAGTGCGTCACAGAGTGTCATTGAGTGATAGAGAGTGTCAGAGTGTGTCAGAAAGTGATAGAGAGTGATAGAGAGTGTCAGAGAGTGATAGTGAGTGTCAGAGCGTGATATTGAGTGATAGAGAGCCTCAGAGAGTGTCAAATTTTGATAGAGTGTGATAGAGAGTGTCAGAGAGTGTCAGAGAGTGATATAGAGTGATAGAGAGTGTCAGAGAGTGTCAGAGAGTATCAGAGAGTGATAGAGAGTGATTGAGAATGTCAGAGAGTGATAGAGAGTGTCAGAGAGTGTCAGTGAGTGATAAAGAGTGATAGAGAGTGTCTGAGATTCTCAGAGAGTGTCTGAGAGTGTCAGAGTGTGTCAGAGAGTGTCAGAGAGTGTCAGAGAATGATAGAGCGTGATAGAGATTTTCAGAGTGTCACTGAGTGATAGAGAGTGTCAGAGAGTTATAGAGAGTGATAGAGAGTGTCTGAGAGTGTCAGAGAGTGTCAGAGTGTGTCAGAGAGTGATGAAGAATGTTAGAGAGTGTCTGAGAGTGTCAGAGAGTGTCAGAGTGCGTCAGAGAGTGATGAAGAATGTTAGAGAGTGTCAGAGAGTGTCAGAGAGTGATAGAGGGTGATTGAGTGCGTCTGAGAGCGTCAGAGAGTGTCAGAGAGTGAAAGAGAGTGTCTCAGAGTGATAGAGAGTGTCGAGAGTGTCTGAGAGCGTCAGAGATTGTCAGAGAGCGTCTGAGAGCGTCAGAGAGTGTCAGAGAGTGTCTGAGTGCGTCAGAGAGTGTCTGAGAGCGTCAAAGAGCGTTAGAGAGTGACAGAGAGTGTTAAAGAGTGTCTGAGAGTGTCTGAGGGTGACAGAGAGTGTCTGAGAGTGTCTGAGAGTGTCATTGAGTGTCGGAGAGTGATAGAGAGTGTCAGAGAGTGTCAGAGAGTGATAGAGAGTGTCAGAGAGTGATAGAGAGTGTCTGAGAATGTCAGAGAGTGATAGAGAGTGTCAGAGAGTGATAGAGAGTGTCTGAGAGTCTCAAAGAGTGAGAGAGAGTTTCTGTGAGTGTCAGATAGTGTCAGAGAGTGATAGAGAGTGATAGAGAGTGTCTGAGAGTTTCAGAGAGTGTCAGAGTATGTGAGAGTGTCAAAGAGCGATCGAGAGTGTCAGAGAGCGATAGAGAGTGTCAGAGAGTGATAGAGAGTGTCAGAGAGTGATAGAGAGTGTCAGAGAGTAATCGAGAGAGTCTGAGCGTGTCTGAGAGTGACAGAGAGTGACAGAGAGTGTCTGAGAGTGTCAGTGAGTGTCAGAGAGTGATAGAGACTGTCTGAGAGTGTCAGAGAGTGATAGAGAGTGTTAGAAAGTGTCTGAGACAGTCAGAGAGTGTCAGAGAGTGATAGAGAGTGATAGAGAGTGTCAGAGAGTGTCAGACAGTGTCACAGAGTGATAGAGAGTGTCAGAGAGTGTCAGAGAGTGTCAGAGAGTGATAGAGAATGATAGAGAGTGTCAGAGTATGTCAGAGAGTGTCATAGAGTGATAGAGAGTTTCAGAGTGTGTCACAGAATGTCTGAGAGTGTCAGAGAGTGTCAGAGTGTGATAGAGAGTGATAGAGAGTGTCTGAGAGTGTCAGAGTGTGTCAGAGAGAGTCAGAGAATGATAGAGAGTGATAGAGGGTGTCGTAGAGTGTCATTGAGTGATAGAGAGTTTCAGAGAGTCTCAGAGACTGTGAGAGTGTGTCAGAGAGTGCTCGAGTGTGTCAGAGAGTGATAGAGAGTGTCAGAGAGTGATAGAGAGTGATAGAGAGTGTCAGAGAGTGACTAAGTGTGTCAGAGAGTGTTAGAGAGTGATACAGAGTGATAGAGAGTATCTGAGACAGTCTGTGAGTGTCAGAGAGTGTCAGAGAGTGTCAGAGAGTGTCAGAGAGTGAGGGAGAGTGATAGAGAGTGTCATTGAGTGATAGAGAGTGTCAGAGAGTGATAGAGAGTGTCAGAGAGTGTCAGAGTGTGATAGAGATTGATAGAGAGCGTCAGAGAGTGACAGAGAGTGTCAGAGAGTGATAGAGAGTGATAGAGAGCTTCAGAGAGTGTCAGAGAGTGATAGAGAGTGATAGAGAGTGTCAGAGAGTGATAGAGAGTGGTAGAGAGTGCCAGGGAGTGTCAGAGAGTGATAGAGAGTGTCAGAGAGTTATAGAGAGTGTCAGAGAGTGTCAGAGAGCGATAAAGAGTGATAGAGTGAGTCTGAGTGTCAGAGAGTGTCTGAGAGTGTCTGAGTGTGTCAGAGTGTGTCAGAGAATGATAGACAGTGATAGAGATTTTCAGAGTGTGTCGTTGAGTGATAGAGAGTGTCAGAGAGTGATAGAGAGTGATAGAGAGTTTCTGAGAGTGTCAGAGAGTGTCAGAGAGAGTCAGAGAGTTTCAGAGAGTGATAGAGAGAGTCAGAGAGTTTCAGAAAGTGATCGAGAGTGTCAGAGAGTGACAGAGAGTGATAGAGAGTGTCAGAGAGTGATAGAGAGAGATAGTGAGTGTCTGAGAGTGTCAGAGAGTGTCAGAGAGTGATAGAGAGTGATAGAGAGTGATAGGGAGTGTCAGAGAGTGTCTGAGAGGGTCTGAGAGTGTCTGAGAGTGTCAGAGGTAGTCTGAGAGTGTCAGAGTGTGATAGAGAGTGATAGAGAGCGTCAGAGATTGTCATAGAGTGATAGAGAGTGTCAGAGTGTGTCACAGAATGTATGAGAGTGTCAGAGAGTGTCAGAGAGTGATAAAGAGTGATAGAGAGTGTCTGAGAGTGTCAGAGTGTGTCAAAGAGTGTCAGAGAGTGATAGAGAGTGATAGGGAGTGTCACAGAGTGTCTGAGAGGGTCTGAGAGTGTCTGAGAGGGTCTGAGATAGTCTGAGAGTGTCAGAGTGTGTCAGAGTGTGATAGAGAGTGATAGAGAGCGTCAAGAGATTGTCATAGAGTGATAGAGAGTGTCAGAGTGTGTCACAGAATGTATGAGAGTGTCAGAGAGTGTCAGAGAGTGATAAAGAGTGATAGAGAGTGTCTGAGAGTGTCAGAGTGTGTCAGAGAGTGTCAGAGAGTGATAGAGAGTGATCGAAAGTGTCATAGAGTGTCATTGAGTGATAGAGAGTGTCAGAGAGTGTCAGAGAGTGATCGAGAGTGTCAGAGAGTGATTAAGTGTGTCAGAGAGTGTCAGAGAGTGTCTGAGAATGATAGAGAGTGATAGAGATTTTCAGAGAGTGTCACTGAGTGATAGAGAGTGTCAGAGAGTTATAGAGAGTGATAGAGAGTGTCAGAGAGTTATAGAGAGTGATAGAGAGTGTCAGAGAGTGACAGAGAGTGATAGAGAGTGTCAGAGAGTGATAGAGAGAGATAGTGAGTGTCTGAGAATGTCAGAGAGTGTCAGAGAGTGATAGAGAGTGATAGAGAGTGATAGGGAGTGTCAGAGAGTGTCTGAGAGGGTCTGAGAGTGTCTGAGAGTGTCAGGGATAGTCTGAGAGTGTCAGAGTGTGTCAGAGTGTGATAGAGAGTGATAGAGAGCGTCAGAGATTGTCATAGAGTGATAGAGAGTGTCAGAGTGTGTCACAGAATGTAGGAGAGTGTCAGAGAGTGTCAGAGATTGATAAAGAGTGATAGAGAGTGTCTGAGAGTGTCAGGGTGTGTCAGAGAGTGTCAGAGAGTGATAGAGAGTGATCGAAAGTGTCATAGAGTGTCATTGAGTGATAGAGAGTGTCAGAGAGTGTCAGAGAGTGATCGAGAATGTCAGAGAGTGATTAAGTGTGTCAGACAGTGTCAGAGAGTGTCTGAGAATGATAGAGAGTGATAGAGATTTTCAGAGAGTGTCACTGAGTGATAGAGAGTGTCAGAGAGTGTCAGAGAGTGATAGAGAGTGATAGAGAGTATCAGAGAGTGTCAGAGAGTGATAGAGAGTGATAGAGAGTGTCAGAGAGTGATAGAGAGTGTCAGAGAGTGTCTGAGAGTGACAGAGAGTGTCTGAGAGTGTCAGTGAGTGTTAGAGTGTGAAAGATTGATAGAGAGTGTCTGAGAGTGTCAGAGAGTGATAGAGAGTGATAGAGAATGTCAGAGAGTGATAGAGAGTGTCAGAGAGTGTCAGTGAGTGATAAAGATTGATAGAGAGTGTCTGAGATTGTCAGAGAGTGTCTGAGAGTGTCAGAGTGTGTCAGAGAGTGTCAGAGAGTATCAGAGAATGATAGAGAGTGATAGAGATTTTCAGAGTGTCACTGAGTGATAGAGAGTGTCTGAGAGTGTCAGAGAGTGTCAGAGTGTGTCAGAGAGTGATGAAGAATGTTAGAGAGTGTCTGAGAGTGTCAGAGAATGTCAGAGTGTGTCAGAGAGTGATGAAGAATGTTAGAGAGTGTCAGAGAGTGTCAGAGAGTGATAGAGGGTGATTGAGTGTGTCTGAGAGCGTCAGAGAGTGTCAGAGAGTGAAAGAGAGTGTCTCAGAGTGATAGAGAGTGTCTGAGAGTGTCTGAGAGCGTCAGAGATTGTCAGAGAGCGTCTGAGAGCGTCAGAGAGTGTCAGATAGTGTCTGAGAGCGTCGGAGAGTGTCTGAGAGCGTCAAAGCGCGTTAGAGTGTGACAGAGAGTGATAAAGAGTGTCTGAGAGTGTCTGAGGGTGACAGAGAGTGTCTGAGAGTGCCTGAGAGTGTCATTGAGTGTCGGAGAGTGATAGAGAGTGTCAGAGAGTGTCAGAGAGTGACAGAGAGTGTCAGAGAGTGATAGAGAGTGTCTGAGAATGTCAGAGAGTGATAGAGAGTGTCAGAGAGTGATAGAGAGTGTCTGAGAGTCTCAAAGAGTGAGAGAGAGCTTCTGTGAGTGTCAGATAGTGTCAGAGAGTGATAGAGAGTGATAGAGAGTGATAGAGAGTGTCTGAGAGTTTCAGAGAGTGTCAGAGTATGTGAGAGTGTCAGAGAGTGATAGAGAGTGTCAGAGAGTGTCAGAGAGTGATAGAGAGTTTCAGAGAGTGATAGAGAGTGTCTGAGATTGTCAGAGAGTGATAGAGAGTGTCAGAGAGTGATAGAGAGTGTCAGAGTATGTGAGAGTGTCAGAGAGCGATCGAGAGTGTCAGAGAGCGATAGAGAGTGTCAGAGAGTGATAGAGAGTGTCAGAGAGTGATAGAGAGTGTCAGAGAGTGATGGAGAGTGATAGAGAGTGTCAGAGAGTGATAGAGAGCGATAGGGAGTGTCAGAGAGTGTCATTGAGTGTCAGAGAGTGATAGAGAGTGTCAGAAAGTGTCAGAGAGTGATAGAGAGTGATAGAGAGTATCAGAGAGTGTCAGAGAGTGATAGAGAGTGATAGAGAGTGTCAGAGAGTGAAAGAGAGTGTCAGAGAGTGATGGAGAGTGATAGAGAACGTCAGAGAGTGTCATAGAGTGAAAGAGAGTGTCAGAGTGCGTCACAGAGTATCTGAGTGTGTCAGAGAGTGTCAGAGAGTGATGGAGAGTGATAGAGAGTGTCACAGAGTGTCATTGAGTGTTAGAGAGTGTCAGAGTGTGTCAGAAAGTGATAGAGAGTGATATAGAGTTTCAGAGAGTGATAGAGAGTGATAGAGAGTGTCAGAGAGTGATAGAGAGTGTCAGAGAGTTATAGAGAGTGTCTGAGAATGTCAGAGAGTGTCAGAGAGTGATAGAGAGTGGTAGAGAGTGTCTGAGAGTTTCAGAGAGTGTCAGAGTATGTGAGAGTGTCAGAGAGTGATAGAGAGTGTCAGAGAGTGTCAGAGAGTGATAGAGAGTTTCAGAGAGTGATAGAGAGTGTCTGAGATTGTCAGAGAGTGATAGAGAGTGTCAGAGAGTGATAGAGAGTGTCAGAGTATGTGAGAGTGTCAGAGAGCGATCGAGAGTGTCAGAGAGCGATAGAGAGTGTCAGAGAGTGATAGAGAGTGTCAGAGAGTGATAGAGAGTGTCAGAGAGTAATCGAGAGAGTCTGAGCGTGTCTGAGAGTGACAGAGAGTGACAGAGAGTGTCTGAGAGTGTCAGTGAGTGTCAGAGAGTGATAGAGAGTGTCTGAGAGTGTCAGAGAGTGATAGAGAGTGTTAGAAAGTGTCTGAGACAGTCAGAGAGTGCCATTGAGTGATGGAGAGTGTCAGAGAGTGTCAGAGAGTGATAGAGAGTGTCTGAGAGTGATAGAGAGTGTCAGACAGTGATAGAGAGTGATAGAGAGTGTCAGAGAGTGATAGAGAGAGATAGAGAGAGTCTGAGAGTGTCAGAGAGTGTCAGAGAGTGATAGAGAGCGATAGGGAGTGTCAGAGAGTGTCATTGAGTGTCAGAGAGTGATAGAGAGTGTCAGAAAGTGTCAGAGAGTGATAGAGAGTGATAGAGAGTATCAGAGAGTGTCAGAGAGTTATAGAGAGTGATAGAGAGTGTCAGAGAGTGAAAGAGAGTGTCAGAGAGTGATGGAGAGTGATAGAGAGCGCCAGAGAGTGTCATAGAGTGATAGAGAGTGTCAGAGTGCGTCACAGAGTGTCATTGAGAGATAGAGAGTGTCAGAGTGTGTCAGAAAGTGATAGAGAGTGATAGAGAGTGTCAGAGAGTGATAGTGAGTGTCAGAGCGTGATATTGAGTGATAGAGAGCCTCAGAGAGTGTCAGATTTTGATAGAGTGTGATAGAGAGTGTCAGAGAGTGTCAGAGAGTGATATAGAGTGATAGAGAGTGTCAGAGAGTGTCAGAGAGTATCAGAGAGTGATAGAGAGTGATTGAGAATGTCAGAGAGTGATAGAGAGTGTCAGAGAGTGTCAGTGAGTGATAAAGAGTGATAGAGAGTGTCTGAGATTCTCAGAGAGTGTCTGAGAGTGTCAGAGTGTGTCAGAGAGTGTCAGAGAGTGTCAGAGAATGATAGAGCGTGATAGAGATTTTCAGAGTGTCACTGAGTGATAGAGAGTGTCAGAGAGTTATAGAGAGTGATAGAGAGTGTCTGAGAGTGTCAGAGAGTGTCAGAGTGTGTCAGAGAGTGATGAAGAATGTTAGAGAGTGTCTGAGAGTGTCAGAGAGTGTCAGAGTGCGTCAGAGAGTGATGAAGAATGTTAGAGAGTGTCAGAGAGTGTCAGAGAGTGATAGAGGGTGATTGAGTGCGTCTGAGAGCGTCAGAGAGTGTCAGAGAGTGAAAGAGAGTGTCTCAGAGTGATAGAGAGTGTCGAGAGTGTCTGAGAGCGTCAGAGATTGTCAGAGAGCGTCTGAGAGCGTCAGAGAGTGTCAGAGAGTGTCTGAGTGCGTCAGAGAGTGTCTGAGAGCGTCAAAGAGCGTTAGAGAGTGACAGAGAGTGTTAAAGAGTGTCTGAGAGTGTCTGAGGGTGACAGAGAGTGTCTGAGAGTGTCTGAGAGTGTCATTGAGTGTCGGAGAGTGATAGAGAGTGTCAGAGAGTGTCAGAGAGTGATAGAGAGTGTCAGAGAGTGATAGAGAGTGTCTGAGAATGTCAGAGAGTGATAGAGAGTGTCAGAGATTGATAGAGAGTGTCTGAGAGTCTCAAAGAGTGAGAGAGAGTTTCTGTGAGTGTCAGATAGTGTCAGAGAGTGATAGAGAGTGATAGAGAGTGTCTGAGAGTTTCAGAGAGTGTCAGAGTATGTGAGAGTGTCAAAGAGCGATCGAGAGTGTCAGAGAGCGATAGAGAGTGTCAGAGAGTGATAGAGAGTGTCAGAGAGTGATAGAGAGTGTCAGAGAGTAATCGAGAGAGTCTGAGCGTGTCTGAGAGTGACAGAGAGTGACAGAGAGTGTCTGAGAGTGTCAGTGAGTGTCAGAGAGTGATAGAGACTGTCTGAGAGTGTCAGAGAGTGATAGAGAGTGTTAGAAAGTGTCTGAGACAGTCAGAGAGTGTCAGAGAGTGATAGAGAGTGATAGAGAGTGTCAGAGAGTGTCAGACAGTGTCACAGAGTGATAGAGAGTGTCAGAGAGTGTCAGAGAGTGTCATAGAGTGATAGAGAGTTTCAGAGTGTGTCACAGAATGTCTGAGAGTGTCAGAGAGTGTCAGAGTGTGATAGAGAGTGATAGAGAGTGTCTGAGAGTGTCAGAGTGTGTCAGAGAGAGTCAGAGAATGATAGAGAGTGATAGAGGGTGTCGTAGAGTGTCATTGAGTGATAGAGAGTTTCAGAGAGTCTCAGAGACTGTGAGAGTGTGTCAGAGAGTGCTCGAGTGTGTCAGAGAGTGATAGCGAGTGTCAGAGAGTGATAGAGAGTGATAGAGAGTGTCAGAGAGTGACTAAGTGTGTCAGAGAGTGTTAGAGAGTGATACAGAGTGATAGAGAGTATCTGAGACAGTCTGTGAGTGTCAGAGAGTGTCAGAGAGTGTCAGAGAGTGTCAGAGAGTGAGGGAGAGTGATAGAGAGTGTCATTGAGTGATAGAGAGTGTCAGAGAGTGATAGAGAGTGTCAGAGAGTGTCAGAGTGTGATAGAGATTGATAGAGAGCGTCAGAGAGTGACAGAGAGTGTCAGAGAGTGATAGAGAGTGATAGAGAGTGATAGAGAGCTTCAGAGAGTGTCAGAGAGTGATAGAGAGTGATAGAGAGTGTCAGAGAGTGATAGAGAGTGGTAGAGAGTGCCAGGGAGTGTCAGAGAGTGATAGAGAGTGTCAGAGAGTTATAGAGAGTGTCAGAGAGTGTCAGAGAGCGATAAAGAGTGATAGACTGAGTCTGAGTGTCAGAGAGTGTCTGAGAGTGTCTGAGTGTGTCAGAGTGTGTCAGAGAATGATAGACAGTGATAGAGATTTTCAGAGAGTGTCGTTGAGTGATAGAGAGTGTCAGAGAGTGATATAGAGTGATAGAGAGTTTCTGAGAGTGTCAGAGAGTGTCAGAGAGAGTCAGAGAGTTTCAGAGAGTGATAGAGAGAGTCAGAGAGTTTCAGAGAGTGATAGAGAGTGTCAGAGAGTGACAGAGAGTGATAGAGAGTGTCAGAGAGTGATAGAGAGAGATAGTGAGTGTCTGAGAGTGTCAGAGAGTGTCAGAGAGTGATAGAGAGTGATAGAGAGTGATAGGGAGTGTCAGAGAGTGTCTGAGAGGGTCTGAGAGTGTCTGAGAGTGTCAGAGGTAGTCTGAGAGTGTCAGAGTGTGATAGAGAGTGATAGAGAGCGTCATAGATTGTCATCGAGTGATAGAGAGTGTCAGAGTGTGTCACAGAATGTATGAGAGTGTCAGAGAGTGTCAGAGAGTGATAAAGAGTGATAGAGAGTGTCTGAGAGTGTCAGAGTGTGTCAGAGAGTGTCAGAGAGTGATAGAGAGTGATAGGGAGTGTCACAGAGTGTCTGAGAGGGTCTGAGAGTGTCTGAGAGGGTCTGAGATAGTCTGAGAGTGTCAGAGTGTGTCAGAGTGTGATAGAGAGTGATAGAGAGCGTCAAGAGATTGTCATAGAGTGATAGAGAGTGTCAGAGTGTGTCACAGAATGTATGAGAGTGTCAGAGAGTGTCAGAGAGTGATAAAGAGTGATAGAGAGTGTCTGAGAGTGTCAGAGTGTGTCAGAGAGTGTCAGAGAGTGATAGAGAGTGATCGAAAGTGTCATAGAGTGTCATTGAGTGATAGAGAGTGTCAGAGAGTGTCAGAGAGTGATCGAGAGTGTCAGAGAGTGATTAAGTTTGTCAGAGAGTGTCAGAGAGTGTCTGAGAATGATAGAGAGTGATAGAGATTTTCAGAGAGTGTCACTGAGTGATAGAGAGTGTCAGAGAGTTATAGAGAGTGATAGAGAGTTTCAGAGAGTTATAGAGAGTGATAGAGAGTGTCAGAGAGTGACAGAGAGTGATAGAGAGTGTCAGAGAGTGATAGAGAGAGATAGTGAGTGTCTGAGAATGTCAGAGAGTGTCAGAGAGTGATAGAGAGTGATAGAGAGTGATAGGGAGTGTCAGAGAGTGTCTGAGAGGGTCTGAGAGTGTCTGAGAGTGTCAGAGATAGTCTGAGAGTGTCAGAGTGTGTCAGAGTGTGATAGAGAGTGATAGAGAGCGTCAGAGATTGTCATAGAGTGATAGAGAGTGTCAGAGTGTGTCACAGAATGTATGAGAGTGTCAGAGAGTGTCAGAGATTGATAAAGAGTGATAGAGAGTGTCTGAGAGTGTCAGGGTGTGTCAGAGAGTGTCAGAGAGTGATAGAGAGTGATCGAAAGTGTCATAGAGTGTCATTGAGTGATAGAGAGTGTCAGAGAGTGTCAGAGAGTGATCGAGAATGTCAGAGAGTGATTAAGTGTGTCAGACAGTGTCAGAGAGTGTCTGAGAATGATAGAGAGTGATAGAGATTTTCAGAGAGTGTCACTGAGTGATAAAGAGTGTCAGAGAGTGTCAGAGAGTGATAGAGAGTGATAGAGAGTATCAGAGAGTGTCAGAGAGTGATAGAGAGTGATAGAGAGTGTCAGAGAGTGATAGAGAGTGTCAGAGAGTGATAGACAGTGATAGAGAGCGTCAGAGAGTGTCTGAGAGTGACAGAGAGTGTCTGAGAGTGTCAGTGAGTGTTAGAGAGTGTGAAAGATTGATAGAGAGTGTCTGAGAGTGTCAGAGAGTGATAGAGAGTGATAGAGAATGTCAGAGAGTGATAGAGAGTGTCAGAGAGTGTCAGTGAGTGATAAAGAGTGATAGAGAGTGTCTGAGATTGTCAGAGAGTGTCTGAGAGTGTCAGAGTGTGTCAGAGAGTGTCAGAGAGTATCAGAGAATGATAGAGAGTGATAGAGATTTTCAGAGTGTCACTGAGTGATAGAGAGTGTCTGAGAGTGTCAGAGAGTGTCAGAGTGTGTCAGAGAGTGATGAAGAACGTTAGAGAGTGTCTGAGAGTGTCAGAGAGTGTCAGAGTGTGTCAGAGAGTGATGAAGAATGTTAGAGAGTGTCAGAGAGTGTCAGAGAGTGATAGAGGGTGATTGAGTGTGTCTGAGAGCGTCAGAGAGTGTCAGAGAGTGAAAGAGAGTGTCTCAGAGTGATAGAGAGTGTCTGAGAGTGTCTGAGAGCGTCAGAGATTGTCAGAGAGCGTCTGAGAGCGTCAGAGAGTGTCAGATAGTGTCTGAGTGCGTCAGAGAGTGTCTGAGAGCGTCAAAGCGCGTTAGAGTGTGACAGAGAGTGATAAAGAGTGTCTGAGAGTGTCGAGGGTGATAGAGAGTGTCTGAGAGTCTCAAAGAGTGAGAGAGAGCTTCTGTGAGTGTCAGATAGTGTCAGAGAGTGATCGAGAGTGATAGAGAGTGATAGAGAGTGTCTGAGAGTTTCAGAGAGTGTCAGAGTATGTGAGAGTGTCAGAGAGTGATAGAGAGCGTCAGAGAGTGTCAGAGAGTGATAGAGAGTTTCAGAGAGTGATAGAGAGTGTCTGAGATTGTCAGAGAGTGATAGAGAGTGTCAGAGAGTGATAGAGAGTGTCTGAGAGTCTCAGAGAGTGAGAGAGAGTTTCTGTGTGTGTCAGATAGTGTCAGAGAGTGATAGAGAGTTATAGAGAGTGTCTGAGAGTGTCAGAGAGTGTCAGAGTATGTGAGAGTGTCAGAGAGCGATAGAGAGTGTCAGAGAGCGATAGAGAGTGTCAGAGAGTGATAGAGAGTGTCAGAGAGTGATAGAGAGTGTCAGAGAGTAATCGAGAGCGTCTGAGCGTGCCTGAGAGTGACAGAGAGTGACAGAGAGTGTCTGAGAGTGTCAGTGAGGGTCAGAGAGTGATAGAGAGTGTCTGAGAGTGTCAGAGAGTGATAGAGAGTGTTAGAAAGTGTCTGAGACAGTCAGAGAGTGTCTGAGAGTGATAGAGAGTGATAGAGAGTGTCAGAGAGTGTCAGACAGTGTCAGAGAGTGATAGAGAGTGATAGAGAGTGTCAGAGAGTGTCAGAGAGTGTCAGAGAGTGTCAGAGAGTGATAGAGAGTGATAGAGAGTGTCAGAGTGTGTCAGAGAGTGTCATAGAGTGATAGAGAGTTTCAGAGTGTGTCACAGAATGTCTGAGAGTGTCAGAGAGTGTCAGAGTGTGATAGAGAGTGCCTGAGAGTGTCAGAGTGTGTCAGAGAGAGTCAGAGAATGATAGAGAGTGATAGAGGGTGTCATAGAGTGTCATTGAGTGATAGAGAGTTTCAGAGAGTGTCAGAGAGTGTGAGAGTGTGTCAGAGAGTGCTCGAGTGTGTCAGAGAGTGATAGAGAGTGTCAGAGAGTGATAGAGAGTGATAGAGAGTGTCAGAGAGTGACTAAGTGTGTCAGAGAGTGTTAGAGAGTGATACAGAGTGACTAAGTGTGTCAGAGAGTGTCAGAGAGTGATGGAGAGTGTCATTGAGTGATAGAGAGTGTAAGAGAGTGATAGAGAGTGATAGAGAGTGTCAGAGAGTGTCAGAGAGTGATAGAGATTGATAGAGAGTGTCAGAGAGTGACAGAGAGTGTCAGACAGTGATAGAGAGTGATAGAGAGCTTCAGAGAGTGTCAGAGAGTGATAGAGAGTGATAGAGAGTGTCAGAGAGTGATAGAGAGTGGTAGAGAGTGTCAGGGAGTGTCAGAGAGTGATAGAGAGTGTCAGAGAGTGATAGAGAGTGTCAGAGAGTGTCAGAGAGCGATAAAGAGTGATAGAGTGAGTCTGAGAGTGTCAGAGAGTGTCTGAGAGTGTCTGAGTGTGTCAGAGAGTGTCAGAGAATGATAGACAGTGATAGAGATTTTCAGAGAGTGTCATTGAGTGATAGAGAGTGTCAGAGAGTGATAGAGAGTGATAGAGAGTGTCTGAGAGTGTCAGAGAGTGTCAGAGAGAGTCAGAGAGTTTCAGAGAGTTATAGAGAGAGTCAGTGAGTTTCAGAGAGTGATAGAGAGTGTCAGAGAGTGACAGAGAGTGATAGAGAGTGTCAGAGAGTGATAGAGAGAGATAGTGAGTGTCTGAGATTGTCAGAGAGTGTCAGAGAGTGATAGAGAGTGACAGAGAGTGAAAGCGAGTGTCTGAGAGTGTCAGTGAGTGAAAGCGAGTGTCTGAGAGTGTCAGTGAGTGTCAGAGAGTGATAGAGAGAGTCAGAGAGTGTCAGAGAGTGATAGAGAGTGAAAGCGAGTGTCTGAGAGTGTCAGTGAGCGAAAGAGAGTGATAGAGAGTGTCAGAGTGTGATAGAGAGTGTCTGAGAGTGTCTGAGAGTGACAGAGAGTGTCTGAGAGTGATAGAGAGTGTCAGAGAGTGTCAGAGAATGATAGAGAGTGTCAGAGAGTGATATAGAGTGTCTGAGAATGTCAGAGAGTGATAGAGAGTGTCAGAGAGTGATAGAGAGTGTCTGAGAGTGTCAGAGAATGAGAGAGAGATTCTGAGAGTGTCAGAGAGTGATAGAGAGTGATAGAGAGTGACAGAGAATGTCTGAGAGTGTCAGGGAGTGTCAGAGTGTGTCATAGAGTGATAGAGAGTGATAGAGAGTGTCAGAGAGTTTCATAGAGTGATAGAGAGTGTCAGAGTGTGTCACAGAGTGTCTGAGTATATCAGAGAGTGTCAGATAGTGATAGAGAGTGATAGAGAGTGTTACAGAGTGTCATTGAGTGATAGAGAGTGTCAGAGAGTGTCAGAGAGTGATAGAGAGTGATAGAGAGTGATAGAGCATGTCTGAGAGTGTCAGAGAGTGTCTGAGAGTGTCTGAGTGTGTCAGAGAGTGTCAGAGAGTGATAGAGAGTGATAGAGAGTGATAGAGATTTTCAGAGAGTGTCATTGAGTGATAGAGAGTGTCAGAGAGTGATAGAGAGTGATAGAGAGTTTCTGAGAGTGTCAAAGAGTGTCAGAGTGTGTCAGAGAGTGATGAAGAATGTTAGAGCGTTTCAGAGTGTGTCTGAGAGCGTCAGAGAGTGTCAGAGTGTGATAGAGAGCGTCAGAGAGCGTCAGAGAGTGTCACAGAGTGTCTGAGAGCGTCAGAGAGTGTCACAGAGTGTCTGAGTGCGTCAGAGAGTGTCTGAGAGCGTCAAAGAGCGTTAGAGTGTGATAGAGAGTGTCTGAGAGTGTCAGAGAGTGATAGAGAGTGTCAGATAGTGCCAGAGTGTGTGAGAGTGTCAGAGAGCGACAGAGAGTGTCAGAGAGTGTCAGAGAGTGTCAGAGAGTCTCAGAGAGTGATGGAGAGTGTCAGAGGGTGATAGAGAGTGATAGAGAATGTCTGAGATGTGTCAGAGAGTTTCAGAGAGTGATAGAGAGTGATAGAGAGTGTCAGAGAGTGTCAGAGAGTGATAGAGAGTAATAGAGAGTGATAGAGCGTGTCAGAGAGTGTCATAGAGTGATAGAGTGTGTCAGTGAGTGTCATAGAGTGATAGAGAGTGTCAGAGTGTGTCACAGAAAGTCTGAGAGTGTCAGAGAGTGTCAGAGAGTGATCGAGAGTGTCAGAGAGTGATAGAGTGTGTCAGAGAGTGATAGAGAGTGTCAGAGAGAGATAGAGAGTGATAGAGAGTGTCACAGAGTGATTAAGAGTGTCAGAGAGTGTCAGAGAGTGATACAGAGTGATAGAGAGTATCTGAGAGTGTCTGTGAGTGTCAGAGAGCGTCAGAGAGTGTCAGAGAGTGTCAGAGAGTGTCAGAGAGCGTCAGAGAGTGTCAGAGAGTGTCAGAGAGCGTCAGAGAGTGTCAGAGAGCGTCAGAGAGTGTCAGAGTGTGTCAGAGAGTGAGAGAGAGTAATAGAGATGTCAGAGAGTGTCATTGAGTGATGGAGAGTGTCAGAGAGTTTCAGAGAGTGATAGAGAGTGTCAGAGAGTGATGGAGAGTGTCAGACAGTGATAGAGAGTGATAGAGATTGTCAGAGAGTGATAGAGAGAGATAGAGAGAGTCTGAGAGTGTTAGAGAGTGCCAGAGAGTGATAGAGAGTGTCAGAAAGTGTCAGAGAGTGATAGAGAGTGATAGAGAGTATCAGAGAGTGTCAGAGAGTGACAGACAGTGATAGAGAGCGTCAGAGAGTGTCTGAGAGTGACAGAGAGTGTCTGAGAGTGTCAGTGAGTGTTAGAGAGTGTGAAAGAGTGATAGAGAGTGTCTGAGAGTGTCAGATAGTGTCAGATAGTGTCAGAGAGTGATAGAGAGTGATAGAGAGTGTCAGAGAGTGCCATTGAGTGATGGAGAGTGTCAGAGAGTGTCAGAGAGTGATAGAGAGTGTCTGAGAGTGATAGAGAGTGTCAGACAGTGATAGAGAGTGATAGAGAGTGTCAGAGAGTGATAGAGAGCGATAGGGAGTGTCATTGAGTGTCAGAGAGTGATAGAGAGTGTCAGAAAGTGTCAGAGAGTGATAGAGAGTCATAGAGAGTATCAGAGAGTGTCAGAGAGTGATAGAGAGTGACAGAGAGTGTCAGAGAGTGAAAGAGAGTGTCAGAGAGTGATGGAGAGTGATGGAGAGTGATAGAGAGCGTCAGAGAGTGTCATAGAGTGATAGAGAGTGTCAGAGTGCGTCACAGAGTATCTGAGAGTGTCAGAGAGTGTCAGAGAGTGATGGAGAGTGATAGAGAGTGTCACAGAGTGTCATTGAGTGTTAGAGAGTGTCAGAGTGTGTCAGAAAGTGATAGAGAGTGATATAGAGTTTCAGAGAGTGATAGAGAGGGATAGAGAGTGTCAGACAGTGATAGAGAGTGATAGAGAGTGTCAGAGAGTGATAGAGAGAGATAGAGAGAGTCTGAGAGTGTCAGAGAGTGTCAGAGAGTGATAGAGAGCGATAGGGAGTGTCAGAGAGTGTCATTGAGTGTCAGAGAGTGATAGAGAGTGTCAGAAAGTGTCAGAGAGTGATAGAGAGTGATAGAGAGTATCAGAGAGTGTCAGAGAGTTATAGAGAGTGATAGAGAGTGTCAGAGAGTGAAAGAGAGTGTCAGAGAGTGATGGAGAGTGATAGAGAGGGCCAGAGAGTGTCATAGAGTGATAGAGAGTGTCAGAGTGCGTCACAGAGTGTCATTGAGTGATAGAGAGTGTCAGAGTGTGTCAGAAAGTGATAGAGAGTGATAGAGAGTGTCAGAGAGTGATAGTGAGTGTCAGAGCGTGATATTGAGTGATAGAGAGCCTCAGAGAGTGTCAGATTTTGATAGAGTGTGATAGAGAGTGTCAGAGAGTGTCAGAGAGTGATATAGAGTGATAGAGAGTGTCAGAGAGTGTCAGAGAGTATCAGAGAGTGATAGAGAGTGATTGAGAATGTCAGAGAGTGATAGAGAGTGTCAGAGAGTGTCAGTGAGTGATAAAGAGTGATAGAGAGTGTCTGAGATTCTCAGAGAGTGTCTGAGAGTGTCAGAGTGTGTCAGAGAGTGTCAGAGAGTGTCAGAGAATGATAGAGAGTGATAGAGATTTTCAGAGTGTCACTGAGTGATAGAGAGTGTCAGAGAGTTATAGAGAGTGATAGAGAGTGTCTGAGAGTGTCAGAGAGTGTCAGAGTGTGTCAGAGAGTGATGAAGAATGTTAGAGAGTGTCTGAGAGTGTCAGAGAGTGTCAGAGTGCGTCAGAGAGTGATGAAGAATGTTAGAGAGTGTCAGAGAGTGTCAGAGAGTGATAGGGGGTGATTGAGTGCGTCTGAGAGCGTCAGAGAGTGTCAGAGAGTGAAAGAGAGTGTCTCAGAGTGATAGAGAATGTCGAGAGTGTCTGAGAGCGTCAGAGATTGTCAGAGAGCGTCTGAGAGCGTCAGAGAGTGTCAGAGAGTGTCTGAGTGCGTCAGAGAGTGTCTGAGAGCGTCAAAGAGCGTTAGAGAGTGACAGAGAGTGTTAAAGAGTGTCTGAGAGTGTCTGAGGGTGACAGAGAGTGTCTGAGAGTGTCTGAGAGTGTCATTGAGTGTCGGAGAGTGATAGAGAGTGTCAGAGAGTGTCAGAGAGTGATAGAGAGTGTCAGAGAGTGATAGAGAGTGTCTGAGAATGTCAGAGAGTGATAGAGAGTGTCAGAGAGTGATAGAGAGTGTCTGAGAGTCTCAAAGAGTGAGAGAGAGTTTCTGTGAGTGTCAGATAGTGTCAGAGAGTGATAGAGAGTGATAGAGAGTGTCTGAGAGTTTCAGAGAGTGTCAGAGTATGTGAGAGTGTCAAAGAGCGATCGAGAGTGTCAGAGAGCGATAGAGAGTGTCAGAGAGTGATAGAGAGTGTCAGAGAGTGATAGAGAGTGTCAGAGAGTAATCGAGAGAGTCTGAGCGTGTCTGAGAGTGACAGAGAGTGACAGAGAGTGTCTGAGAGTGTCAGTGAGTGTCAGAGAGTGATAGAGAGTGTCTGAGAGTGTCAGAGAGTGATAGAGAGTGTTAGAAAGTGTCTGAGACAGTCAGAGAGTGTCAGAGAGTGATAGAGAGTGATAGAGAGTGTCAGAGAGTGTCAGACAGTGTCACAGAGTGATAGAGAGTGTCAGAGAGTGTCAGAGAGTGTCAGAGAGTGATAGAGAGTGATAGAGAGTGTCAGAGTATGTCAGAGAGTGTCATAGAGTGATAGAGAGTTTCAGAGTGTGTCACAGAATGTCTGAGAGTGTCAGAGAGTGTCAGAGTGTGATAGAGAGTGATAGAGAGTGTCTGAGAGTCTCAGAGACTGTGAGAGTGTGTCAGAGAGTGCTAGAGTGTGTCAGAGAGTGATAGAGAGTGTCAGAGAGTGATAGAGAGTGATAGAGAGTGTCAGAGAGTGACTAAGTGTGTCAGAGAGTGTTAGAGAGTGATGCAGAGTGATAGAGAGTATCTGAGACAGTCTGTGAGTGTCAGAGAGTGTCAGAGAGTGTCAGAGAGTGTCAGAGAGTGAGGGAGAGTGATAGAGAGTGTCATTGAGTGATAGAGAGTGTCAGAGAGTGATAGAGAGTGTCAGAGAGTGTCAGAGAGTGATAGAGATTGATAGAGAGTGTCAGAGAGTGACAGAGAGTGTCAGAGAGTGATAGAGAGTGATAGAGAGCTTCAGAGAGTGTCAGAGAGTGATAGAGAGTGATAGAGAGTGTCAGAGAGTGATAGAGAGTGGTAGAGAGTGCCAGGGAGTGTCAGAGAGTGATAGAGAGTGTCAGAGAGTTATAGAGAGTGTCAGAGAGTGTCAGAGAGCGATAAAGAGTGATAGAGTGAGTCTGAGTGTCAGAGAGTGTCTGAGAGTGTCTGAGTGTGTCAGAGAGTGTCAGAGAATGATAGACAGTGATAGAGATTTTCAGAGAGTGTTGTTGAGTGATAGAGAGTGTCAGAGAGTGATAGAGAGTGATAGAGAGTGTCAGAGAGTGATAGTGAGTGTCAGAGCGTGATATTGAGTGATAGAGAGCCTCAGAGAGTGTCAGATTTTGATAGAGTGTGATAGAGAGTGTCAGAGAGTGTCAGAGAGTGATATAGAGTGATAGAGAGTGTCAGAGAGTGTCAGAGAGTATCAGAGAGTGATAGAGAGTGATTGAGAATGTCAGAGAGTGATAGAGAGTGTCAGAGAGTGTCAGTGAGTGATAAAGAGTGATAGAGAGTGTCTGAGATTCTCAGAGAGTGTCTGAGAGTGTCAGAGTGTGTCAGAGAGTGTCAGAGAGTGTCAGAGAATGATAGAGAGTGATAGAGATTTTCAGAGTGTCACTGAGTGATAGAGAGTGTCAGAGAGTTATAGAGAGTGATAGAGAGTGTCTGAGAGTGTCAGAGAGTGTCAGAGTGTGTCAGAGAGTGATGAAGAATGTTAGAGAGTGTCTGAGAGTGTCAGAGAGTGTCAGAGTGCGTCAGAGAGTGATGAAGAATGTTAGAGAGTGTCAGAGAGTGTCAGAGAGTGATAGGGGGTGATTGAGTGCGTCTGAGAGCGTCAGAGAGTGTCAGAGAGTGAAAGAGAGTGTCTCAGAGTGATAGAGAGTGTCGAGAGTGTCTGAGAGCGTCAGAGATTGTCAGAGAGCGTCTGAGAGCGTCAGAGAGTGTCAGAGAGTGTCTGAGTGCGTCAGAGAGTGTCTGAGAGCGTCAAAGAGCGTTAGAGAGTGACAGAGAGTGTTAAAGAGTGTCTGAGAGTGTCTGAGGGTGACAGAGAGTGTCTGAGAGTGTCTGAGAGTGTCATTGAGTGTCGGAGAGTGATAGAGAGTGTCAGAGAGTGTCAGAGAGTGATAAAGAGTGTCAGAGAGTGATAGAGAGTGTCTGAGAATGTCAGAGAGTGATAGAGAGTGTCAGAGAGTGATAGAGAGTGTCTGAGAGTCTCAAAGAGTGAGAGAGAGTTTCTGTGAGTGTCAGATAGTGTCAGAGAGTGATAGAGAGTGATAGAGAGTGTCTGAGAGTTTCAGAGAGTGTCAGAGTATGTGAGAGTGTCAAAGAGCGATCGAGAGTGTCAGAGAGCGATAGAGAGTGTCAGAGAGTGATAGAGAGTGTCAGAGAGTGATAGAGAGTGTCAGAGAGTAATCGAGAGAGTCTGAGCGTGTCTGAGAGTGACAGAGAGTGACAGAGAGTGTCTGAGAGTGTCAGTGAGTGTCAGAGAGTGATAGAGAGTGTCTGAGAGTGTCAGAGAGTGATAGAGAGTGTTAGAAAGTGTCTGAGACAGTCAGAGAGTGTCAGAGAGTGATAGAGAGTGATAGAGAGTGTCAGAGAGTGTCAGACAGTGTCACAGAGTGATAGAGAGTGTCAGAGAGTGTCAGAGAGTGTCAGAGAGTGATAGAGAGTGATAGAGAGTGTCAGAATATGTCAGAGAGTGTCATAGAGTGATAGAGAGTTTCAGAGTGTGTCACAGAATGTCTGAGAGTGTCAGAGAGTGTCAGAGTGTGATAGAGAGTGATAGAGAGTGTCTGAGAGTGTCAGAGTGTGTCAGAGAGAGTCAGAGAATGACAGAGAGTGATAGAGGGTGTCGTAGAGTGTCATTGAGTGATAGAGAGTTTCAGAGAGTCTCAGAGACTGTGAGAGTGTGTCAGAGAGTGCTAGAGTGTGTCAGAGAGTGATAGAGAGTGTCAGAGAGTGATAGAGAGTGATAGAGAGTGTCAGAGAGTGACTAAGTGTGTCAGAGAGTGTTAGAGAGTGATACAGAGTGATAGAGAGTATCTGAGACAGTCTGTGAGTGTCAGAGAGTGTCAGAGAGTGTCAGAGAGTGAGGGAGAGTGATATAGAGTGTCATTGAGTGATAGAGAGTGTCAGAGAGTGATAGAGAGTGTCAGAGAGTGTCAGAGAGTGATAGAGAGTGATAGAGAGTGTCAGAGAATGATAGACAGTGATAGAGATTTTCAGAGAGTGTCGTTGAGTGATAGAGAGTGTCAGAGAGTGATATAGAGTGATAGAGAGTTTCTGAGAGTGTCAGAGAGTGTCAGAGAGAGTCAGAGAGTGATAGAGAGAGTCAGAGAGTTTCAGAGAGTGATAGAGAGTGTCAGAGAGTGACAGAGAGTGATAGAGAGTGTCAGAGAGTGATAGAGAGAGATAGTGAGTGTCTGAGAGTGTCAGAGAGTGTCAGAGAGTGATAGAGAGTGATAGAGAGTGATAGGGAGTGTCAGAGAGTGTCTGAGAGGGTCTGAGAGTGTCTGAGAGTGTCAGAGGTAGTCTGAGAGTGTCAGAGTGTGATAGAGAGTGATAGAGAGCGTCAGAGATTGTCATAGAGTGATAGAGAGTGTCAGAGTGTGTCACAGAATGTATGAGAGTGTCAGAGAGTGTCAGAGAGTGATAAAGAGTGATAGAGAGTGTCTGAGAGTGTCAGAGTGTGTCAGAGAGTGTCAGAGAGTGATAGAGAGTGATAGGGAGTGTCAGAGAGTGTCTGAGAGGGTCTGAGAGTGTCTGAGAGGGTCTGAGATAGTCTGAGAGTGTCAGAGTGTGTCAGAGTGTGATAGAGAGTGATAGAGAGCGTCAAGAGATTGTCATAGAGTGATAGAGAGTGTCAGAGTGTGTCACAGAATGTATGAGAGTGTCAGAGAGTGATAAAGAGTGATAGAGAGTGTCTGAGAGTGTCAGAGTGTGTCAGAGAGTGTCAGAGAGTGATAGAGAGTGATCGAAAGTGTCATAGAGTGTCATTGAGTGATAGAGAGTGTCAGAGAGTGTCAGAGAGTGATCGAGAGTGTCAAAGAGTGATTAAGTGTGTCAGAGAGTGTCAGAGAGTGTCTGAGAATGATAGAGAGTGATAGAGATTTTCAGAGAGTGTCACTGAGTGATAGAGAGTGTCAGAGAGTTATAGAGAGTGATAGAGAGTGTCAGAGAGTTATAGAGAGTGATAGAGAGTGTCAGAGAGTGACAGAGAGTGATAGAGAGTGTCAGAGAGTGATAGAGAGAGATAGTGAGTGTCTGAGAATGTCAGAGAGTGTCAGAGAGTGATAGAGAGTGATAGAGAGTGATAGGGAGTGTCAGAGAGTGTCTGAGAGGGTCTGAGAGTGTCTGAGAGTGTCAGAGATAGTCTGAGAGTGTCAGAGTGTGTCAGAGTGTGATAGAGAGTGATAGAGAGCGTCAGAGATTGTCATAGAGTGATAGAGAGTGTCAGAGTGTGTCACAGAATGTAGGAGAGTGTCAGAGAGTGTCAGAGATTGATAAAGAGTGATAGAGAGTGTCTGAGAGTGTCAGGGTGTGTCAGAGAGTGTCAGAGAGTGATAGAGAGTGATCGAAAGTGTCATAGAGTGTCATTGAGTGATAGAGAGTGTCAGAGAGTGTCAGAGAGTGATCGAGAATGTCAGAGAGTGATTAAGTGTGTCAGACAGTGTCAGAGAGTGTCTGAGAATGATAGAGAGTGATAGAGATTTTCAGAGAGTGTCACTGAGTGATAGAGAGTGTCAGAGAGTTATAGAAAGTGTCTGAGAGTGTCAGAGAGTGTCAGAGAGTGTCAGAGAGTGATGTCTGAGAGTGATAGAGAGTGATAGACAGTGTCTGAGACAGTCAGAGAGTGTCAGAGAGTGATAGAGAGTGATAGACAGTGTCTGAGACAGTCAGAGGGTGTCAGAGAGTGATAGCGAGTGATAGAGAGTGTCAGAGAGTGTCAGAGAGTGTCAGAGAGTGATAGAGAGTGATAGAGCGTGTCAGAGAGTGTCAAAGAGTGATAGAGAGTGTCAGAGAGTGTCAGAGAGTGTCAGAGAGTGATAGAGAGTGTCAGAGTGTGTCACGGAAAGTCTGAGAGTGTCAGAGAGTGTCAGAGTGTGATAGAGAGTGATAAAGAGTGTCTGAGAGTGTCTGAGAGTGTCAGAGTGTGTCAGAGAGAGTCAGAGAATGATAGAGAGTGATAGAGAGTGTCATAGAGTGGCATTGAGTGATAGAGAGTTTCAGAGAGTGTCAGAGAGTGATCGAGAGTGTCAGGGAGTGCTAGAGTGTGTCAGAGAGTGATAGAGAGTGTCAGCGAGTGATAGGGAGTGATAGAGAGTGATTAAGTGTGTCAGAGAGAGTTAGAGAGTGATACAGAGTGATAGAGAGTATCTGAGAGTGTCTGTGAGTGTCAGAGAGTGTCAGAGAGTGTCAGAGAGTGTCATAGAATGATAGAGAGAGTCAGAGTGTGTCTCAGAGTGTCTGAGTGTGTCAGAGAGTGTCAGAGAGTGATAGAGAGTTACAGAGAGTGTCAGAGAGTGTCAGAGAGTGATAGAGAGTGATAGAGAGTGTCAGAGAGTGTCAGAGAGTGATAGAGGGTGTCAGAGTGTGTCACGGAAAGTCTGAGAGTGACAGAGAGAGTCTGAGAGTGTCACAGAGTGTCAGAGAGTGAGAGAGAGTGTATGAGAGTGTCTGACAGTGTCAGTGAGTGTCAGAGAGTGATAGAGAGTGATAGAGAGTGACAGAGAGTTTCAGAGTGAGTCATTGAGTGATAGTGAGTGTCAGAGAGTGTCAGAGTGTGATAGAGAGTGTCAGAGAGTGATAGAGAGTGATAGAGAGTGTCAGAGAGTGTCAGAGAGTGTCAGAGTGTGTCAGAGTGTGTCAGGGAGTCATGAAGAATGTTAGAGAGTGTCAGAGAGTGTCAGAGAGTGATAGAAAGTGATTGAGTGTGTCTGAGAGCGTCAGAGAGTGTCAGAGCGTGATAGAGAGTGTCTGAGAGTGATAGAGAGTGTCTGAGAGTGTCTGAGAGCGTCCGAGAGTGTCAGAGAGTGATAGAGAGTGATAGAGAGCGTCAGAGAGTGTCATAGAGTGATAGAGAGTGTCAGAGTGTGTCACAGAGTGTCTGAGTATGTCAGAGAGTGTCAGATAGTGATAGAGAGTGATAGAGAGTGTCTGAGAGTGTCAGAGAGCGATAGAGAGTGTCGGAGAGTGATATAGATTGTCAGAGAGTGATAGAGAGTGTCTGTGAGTGTCTGAGAGTGACAAAGAGCGAAAGAGAGTGTCTGAGAGTGATAGAGAGTGTCTGAGAGTGTCTGAGAGTGTCAGAGAGTGATAGAGAGTGATAGAGAGCGTCAGAGAGTGTCATAGAGTGATAGAGAGTGTCAGAGAGTGATATAGATTGTCAGAGAGTGATAGAGAGTGTCTGTGAGTGTCTGAGAGTGACAGAGAGCGAATGAGAGTGTCTGAGAGTGTCAGTGAGTGTCAGAGAGTGATAGAGAGTTTTTGAGTGTGTCAGTGTGTGATAGAGAGTGATAGAGAGCCTCTGAGAGTGTCAGAGAGTGTCAGAGGGAGATAGAGAGTGATAGAGAGTGTCTGAGAGTGTCTGAGAGTGACAGAGTGTGACAGAGAGTGTCTGAGAGTGTCAGTGAGTGTCAGAGAGTGATAGAGAGTGTCTGATAGTGTCAGAGAGTGATAGAGAGTGATAGAGAGCCTCTGAGATTGTCAGAGAGTGTCAGAGAGCGATAGAGAGTATCAGAGAGTGATAGAGAGTGTCAGAGAGTGATAGAGAGTGTCTGAGAGTAACAGAGAGTGAAAGAGAGTGTCTGAGAGTGTCAGTGAGTGTCAGAGAGTGATAGAGAGTGTCTGAGATTGTCAGTGAGTGGTAGAGAGTGATAGAGAGCCTCTGAGAGTGTCAGAGAGTGATGGAGAGTGATAGAGAGTGTCTGAGAGGGTCTGAGAGTGACAGAGAGAGACAGAGAGTCTCTGAGAGTGTCAGAGAGTGATAGCGTGTGATAGAGAGCCTCTGAGATTGTCAGAGAGTGTCAGAGAGTGATAGAGAGTGATAGAGAGTGTCAGAGAGCGTCAGAGAGTGTCAGATTGTGTCAGAGTGTGTCAGAGGGTGTCAGATAGTGTAAGAGCGTGATACAGAGTGATACAGTGTGTCAGAGAGAGTCAGACAGTGTCATAGAATGTCAGAGAGTGATAGAGAGTGATAGAGAGTGTCAGAGAGTGTCATAGAGTGACAGAGAGTGTCAGAGTGTGTCACAGAGTGTCTGAGTTGGTCAGAGAGAGTCAGAGAGTGATAGAGAGTGATAGAGAGTGTCACAGAGTGTCTTTGAGTGATAGAGAGTGTCAGAGAGTGTCAGAGAGTGATAGAGAGTGATAGAGAGAGGCTGAGAGTGACAGAGAGAGTCTGAGAGTGTCACAGAGTGTCAGAGAGTGAGAGAGAGTGTATGAGAGTGTCTGAGAGTGTCAGTGAGTGTCAGAGAGTGATAGAGAGTGATAGAGAGTGTCAGAGAGTGTCAGAGTGTGATAGAGAGTGTCAGAGAGTGATAGAGAGTGATAGAGAGTGTCAGAGAGTGTCAGAGAGTGTCAGAGTGTGTCAGAGTGTGTCAGGGAGTCATGAAGAATGTTAGAGAGTGTCAGAGAGTGTCAGAGAGTGATCGAAAGTGATTGAGTGTGTCTGAGAGCGTCAGAGAGTGTCAGAGCGTGAAAGAGAGTGTCTGAGAGTGATAGAGAGTGTCTGAGAGTGTCTGAGAGCGTCCGAGAGTGTCAGAGAGTGATCGAGAGTGATAGAGAGTGTCAGAGAGTGTCATAGAGTGATGGAGAGTGTCAGAGTGTGTCACAGAGTGTCTGAGTATGTCAGAGAGTGTCAGATAGTGATAGAGAGTGATAGAGAGTGTCACAGAGTGTCATTGAGTGATAGAGAGTGTCAGAGAGTGTCAGAGAGTGATAGAGAGTGATAGAGAGTGTCTGAGAGTGTCAGAGAGCGATAGAGAGTGTCAGAGAGTGATATAGATTGTCAGAGAGTGATAGAGAGTGTCTGTGAGTGTCTGAGAGTGACAGAGAGCGAAAGAGAGTGTCTGAGAGTGATAGAGTGTGTCTGAGAGTGTCTGAGAGTGTCTGAGAGCGTCAGAGAGTGGTAGAGAGTGATAGAGAGCGTCAGAGAGTGTCATAGAGTGATAGAGAGTGTCAGAGAGTGTCAGAGAGTGATAGAGAGTTTTTGAGTGTGTCAGTGAGTGATAGAGAGTGATAGAGAGCCTCTGAGCGTGTCAGAGAGTGTCAGATGGAGATAGAGAGTGATAGAGAGTGTCTGAGAGTGTCTGAGAGTGACAGAGTGTGACAGAGAGTGTCTGAGAGTGTCAGTGAGTGTCAGAGAGTGATAGAGAGTGTCTGATAGTGTCAGAGAGTGATAGGGAGCGATAGAGAGTGATAGAGAGCCTCTGAGATTGTCAGAGAGTGTCAGAGAGCGATAGAGAGTATCAGAGAGTGATAGAGAGTGTCAGAGAGTGATAGAGAGTGTCTGAGAGTAACAGAGAGTGAAAGAGAGTGTCTGAGAGTGTCAGTGAGTGTCAGAGAGTGATAGAGAGCCTCTGAGAGTGTCAGAGAGTGATGGAGAGTGATAGAGAGTGTCTGAGAGGGTCTGAGAGTGACAGAGAGAGACAGAGAGTGTCTCAGAGTGTCAGTGAGTTTCAGAGAGTGATAGAGAGTCTCTGAGAGTGTCAGAGAGTGATAGCGTGTGATAGAGAGCCTCTGAGATTGTCAGAGAGTGTCAGAGAGTGATAGAGAGTGATAGAGAGTGTCAGAGAGCGTCAGAGAGTGTCAGATTGTGTCATAGTGTGTCAGAGGGTGTCAGATAGTGTAAGAGCGTGATAGAGAGAGATAGAGTGTGTCAGAGAGAGTCAGACAGTGTCATAGAGTGTCAGAGAGTGATAGAGAGTGATAGAGAGTGTCAGAGAGTGTCATAGAGTGACAGAGAGTGTCAGAGTGTGTCACAGAGTGTCTGAGTTCGTCAGAGAGAGTCAGAGAGTGATAGAGAGTGATAGAGAGTGTCACAGAGTGTCTTTGAGTGATAGAGAGTGTCAGAGAGTGCCAGAGAGTGATAGAGAGTGATAGAGAGAAGCTGAGAGTGACAGAGAGCATCTGAGAGTGTCAATGAATGTCAGAGAGTGATAGAGAGTGTCAGAGAGTGTCAGAGAGTGATAGAGAGTGTCAGAGAGTGTCAGAGAGTGAGTGAGAGTGTCTGAGAATGTCAGAGAGTGGTAGAGAGTGTCAGAGAGTGATAGAGAGTGTCTGAGAGTGTCAGAGAGTGAGAGAGAGATTCTGAGAGTGTCAGAGAGTGTCAGAGAGTGATAGAGAGTGTCTGAGAGTGTCAGAAAGTGTCAGAGAACGAAAGAGAGTGTCAGAGAGCGAAAGAGAGTGTCAGAGAGTGATAGAGAGTGTCAGAGAGTGATAGAGAGTGTCTGAGAGTGTCTGAGAATGTCAGAGAGTGTCTGAGAGTGACAGCGAGTGTCTGAGAGTGTCAGTGAGTGTCAGAGTTTGATAGAGAGTGATAGAGAGTGATAAAGAGTTTCAGAGTGTGTCATTGAGTGATAGAGAGTGTCAGACAGTGTCAGAGTGTGATAGAGAGTGTCAGAGAGTGTCAGAGAGTGTTAGAGAGTGTAAGAGAGTGATAGAGCGTGATAGAGAGTGTCAGAGAGTGATAGAGATAGTGAGAGAGTGATAGAGAGTGACAGAGAATGTCTGAGAGTGTCAGAGAGTGTCAGTGTGTCAGAGAGTGATAGAGAGTGATAGAGTGTCAGAGAGTGTCATAGAGTGATAGAGAGTGTCAGAGTGCGTCAGAGAGTGATAGAGAGTGATTGAGTGTGTCAGAGAGTTTCAGAGAGCGATTGAGAGTGTCAGAGAGTGACAGAGAGTGTCAGAGAGTGTCAGAGAGTGATAGAGAGTGTCAGAGAGTGATAGAGAGCGTCTGAGAGAGTCTGAGAGTGACAGAGAGTGAAAGAGAGTGTCTGAGAGTGTCAGTGAGTGTCAGAGAGTGATAGTGAGCGTCTGAGAGTGTCAGTGAGTGATAGAGAGTGTCAGAGAGTGATAGAGAGTGTCAGAGAGTGATAGAGAGTGTCAGAGAGTGATAGAGAGTGACAGAGAGTGTCTGAGAGTGTCAGAGAGTGTCAGAGTGTGTCAGAGAGTGATAGAGAGTGATAGAGAGTGTCAGAGAGTGTCATAGAGTGATAGAGAGTGTCAGAGAGTGATGTAGAGTGTCTGAGAGTCTCTGAGAGTGACAGAGAGTGAACGCGAGTGTCTGAGAGTGTCAGAGAGTGTCAGAGAGTGGCAGAGAGTGAAAGCGAGAGTTTGAGAGTGTCAGTGAGTGAAAGCGAGTGTCTGAGAGTGTCAGTGAGTGTCAGAGAGTGATAGAGAGTGTCAGAGAGTGACAGAGAGTGAAAGCGAGTGTCTGAGAGTGTCAGTGAGCGAAAGAGAGTGATAGAGACTGTCAGAGAGTGATAGAGAGTGTCTGAGAGTGTCTGAGAGTGACAGAGAGTGTCTGAGAGTGACAGAGAGTGATAGAGAGTGTCAGAGAGTGTCAGAGAATGATAGAGAGTGTCAGAGAGTGATATAGAGTTTCTGAGAATGTCAGAGAGTGATAGAGAGTGTCAGAGAGTGATAGAGAGTGTCAGAGAGTGATAGAGAGTGTCTGAAAGTGTCTGAGAATGTCAGAGAGTGTCTGAGAGTGACAGCGAGTGTCTGAGAGTGTCAGTGAGTGTCAGAGTTTGATAGAGAGTGATAGAGAGTGATAGAGAGTGTCAGACAGTGTCAGAGTGTGATAGAGAGTGTCAGAGAGTGTCAGAGAGTGTTAGAGAGTGTAAGAGAGTGATAGAGCGTGATAGAGAGTGTCAGAGAGTGATAGAGAGAGTCAGAGGGTGATAGTGAGTGACAGAGAATGTCTGAGAGTTTCAGAGAGTGTCAGTGTGTCAGAGAGTGATAGAGAGTGATAGAGTGTCAGAGAGTGTCATAGAGTGATAGAGAGTGTCAGAGTGCGTCAGAGAGTGATAGAGAGTGATTGAGTGTGTCAGAGAGTTTCAGAGAGCGATTGAGAGTGTCAGAGAGTGATAGAGAGTGTCAGAGAGTGTCAGAGTGTGATAGAGAGTGTCAGAGAGTGATAGAGAGCGTCTGAGAGAGTCTGAGAGTGACAGAGAGTGAAAGAGAGTGTCTGAGAGTGTCAGTGAGTGTCAGAGAGTGATAGTGAGCGTCTGAGAGTGTCAGTGAGTGATAGAGAGTGTCAGAGAGTGATAGAGAGTGTCAGAGAGTGATAGAGAGTGTCAGAGAGTGATAGAGAGTGACAGAGAGTGTCTGAGAGTGTCAGAGAGTGTCAGAGTGTGTCAGAGAGTGATAGAGAGTGATAGAGAGTGTCAGAGAGTGTCATAGAGTGATAGAGAGTGTCAGAGAGTGATGTAGAGTGTCTGAGAGTCTCTGAGAGTGACAGAGAGTGAACGCGAGTGTCTGAGAGTGTCAGAGAGTGATATAGAGTTTCTGAGAATGTCAGAGAGTGATAGAGAGTGTCAGAGAGTGATAGAGAGTGTCAGAGAGTGATAGAGAGCGTCTGAGAGAGTCTGAGAGTGACAGAGAGTGAAAGAGAGTGTCTGAGAGTGTCAGTGAGTGTCAGAGAGTGATAGTGAGCGTCTGAGAGAGTCAGTGAGTGATAGAGAGTGTCAGAGAGTGATAGAGAGTGTCAGAGAGTGATAGAGAGTGTCAGAGAGTGATAGAGAGTGACAGAGAGTGTCTGAGAGTGTCAGAGAGTGTCAGAGTGTGTCAGAGAGTGATAGAGAGTGATAGAGAGTGTCAGAGAGTGTCATAGAGTGATAGAGAGTGTCAGAGAGTGATGTAGAGTGTCTGAGAGTCTCTGAGAGTGACAGAGAGTGAAGGCGAGTGTCTGAGAGTGTCAGAGAGTGTCAGAGAGTGGAAGAGAGTGAAAGCGAGAGTTTGAGAGTGTCAGTGAGTGAAAGCGAGTGTCTGAGAGTGTCAGTGAGTGTCAGAGAGTGATAGAGAATGTCAGAGAGTGTCAGAGAGTGACAGAGAGTGAAAGCGAGTGTCTGAGAGTGTCAGTGAGCGAAAGAGAGTGATAGAGAGTGTCAGAGAGTGATAGAGAGTGTCTGAGAGTGTCTGAGAGTGACAGAGAGTGTCTGAGAGTGACAGAGAGTGATAGAGAGTGTCAGAGAGTGTCAGAGAATGATAGAGAGTGTCAGAGAGTGATATAGAGTTTCTGAGAATGTCAGAGAGTGATAGAGAGTGTCAGAGAGTGATAGAGAGTGTCAGAGAGTGATAGAGAGTGTCTGAGAGTGTCAGAGAATGAGAGAGAGATTCTGAGATTGTCAGAGAGTGTCATGGAGTGATAGAGAGTGATAGAGAGTGACAGAGAATGTCTGAGAGTGTCAGAGTGTGTCAGAGAGTGATAGAGAGTGATAGAGAGTGTCAGAGAGTGTCATAGAGTGACAGAGAGTGTCAGAGTGTGTCACAGAGTGTCTGAGTTCGTCAGAGAGAGTCAGAGAGTGATAGAGAGTGATAGAGAGTGTCACAGAGTGTCTTTGAGTGATAGAGAGTGTCAGAGAGTGCCAGAGAGTGATAGAGAGTGATAGAGAGAAGCTGAGAGTGACAGAGAGCATCTGAGAGTGTCAATGAATGTCAGAGAGTGATAGAGAGTGTCAGAGAGTGTCAGAGAGTGATAGAGAGTGTCAGAGAGTGTCAGAGAGTGAGTGAGAGTGTCTGAGAATGTCAGAGAGTGGTAGAGAGTGTCAGAGAGTGATAGAGAGTGTCTGAGAGTGTCAGAGAGTGAGAGAGAGATTCTGAGAGTGTCAGAGAGTGTCAGAGAGTGATAGAGAGTGTCTGAGAGTGTCAGAAAGTGTCAGAGAACGAAAGAGAGTGTCAGAGAGCGAAAGAGAGTGTCAGAGAGTGATAGAGAGTGTCAGAGAGTGATAGAGAGTGTCTGAGAGTGTCTGAGAATGTCAGAGAGTGTCTGAGAGTGACAGCGAGTGTCTGAGAGTGTCAGTGAGTGTCAGAGTTTGATAGAGAGTGATAGAGAGTGATAAAGAGTTTCAGAGTGTGTCATTGAGTGATAGAGAGTGTCAGACAGTGTCAGAGTGTGATAGAGAGTGTCAGAGAGTGTCAGAGAGTGTTAGAGAGTGTAAGAGAGTGATAGAGCGTGATAGAGAGTGTCAGAGAGTGATAGAGATAGTGAGAGAGTGATAGAGAGTGACAGAGAATGTCTGAGAGTGTCAGAGAGTGTCAGTGTGTCAGAGAGTGATAGAGAGTGATAGAGTGTCAGAGAGTGTCATAGAGTGATAGAGAGTGTCAGAGTGCGTCAGAGAGTGATAGAGAGTGATTGAGTGTGTCAGAGAGTTTCAGAGAGCGATTGAGAGTGTCAGAGAGTGACAGAGAGTGTCAGAGAGTGTCAGAGAGTGATAGAGAGTGTCAGAGAGTGATAGAGAGCGTCTGAGAGAGTCTGAGAGTGACAGAGAGTGAAAGAGAGTGTCTGAGAGTGTCAGTGAGTGTCAGAGAGTGATAGTGAGCGTCTGAGAGTGTCAGTGAGTGATAGAGAGTGTCAGAGAGTGATAGAGAGTGTCAGAGAATGATAGAGAGTGTCAGAGAGTGATAGAGAGTGACAGAGAGTGTCTGAGAGTGTCAGAGAGTGTCAGAGTGTGTCAGAGAGTGATAGAGAGTGATAGAGAGTGTCAGAGAGTGTCATAGAGTGATAGAGAGTGTCAGAGAGTGATGTAGAGTGTCTGAGAGTCTCTGAGAGTGACAGAGAGTGAACGCGAGTGTCTGAGAGTGTCAGAGAGTGTCAGAGAGTGGCAGAGAGTGAAAGCGAGAGTTTGAGAGTGTCAGTGAGTGAAAGCGAGTGTCTGAGAGTGTCAGTGAGTGTCAGAGAGTGATAAAGAGTGTCAGAGAGTGTCAGAGAGCGACAGAGAGTGAAAGCGAGTGTCTGAGAGTGTCAGTGAGCGAAAGAGAGTGATAGAGACTGTCAGAGAGTGATAGAGAGTGTCTGAGAGTGTCTGAGAGTGACAGAGAGTGTCTGAGAGTGACAGAGAGTGATAGAGAGTGTCAGAGAGTGTCAGAGAATGATAGAGAGTGTCAGAGAGTGATATAGAGTTTCTGAGAATGTCAGAGAGTGATAGAGAGTGTCAGAGAGTGATAGAGAGTGTCAGAGAGTGATAGAGAGTGTCTGAAAGTGTCTGAGAATGTCAGAGAGTGTCTGAGAGTGACAGCGAGTGTCTGAGAGTGTCAGTGAGTGTCAGAGTTTGATAGAGAGTGATAGAGAGTGATAGAGAGTGTCAGACAGTGTCAGAGTGTGATAGAGAGTGTCAGAGAGTGTCAGAGAGTGTTAGAGAGTGTAAGAGAGTGATAGAGCGTGATAGAGAGTGTCAGAGAGTGATAGAGAGAGTCAGAGGGTGATAGTGAGTGACAGAGAATGTCTGAGAGTGTCAGAGAGTGTCAGTGTGTCAGAGAGTGATAGAGAGTGATAGAGTGTCAGAGAGTGTCATAGAGTGATAGAGAGTGTCAGAGAGTGTTAGAGAGTGTAAGAGAGTGATAGAGCGTGATAGAGAGTGTCAGAGAGTGATAGAGTGCGTCAGAGAGTGATAGAGAGTGATTGAGTGTGTCAGAGAGTTTCAGAGAGCGATTGAGAGTGTCAGAGAGTGATAGAGAGTGTCAGAGAGTGTCAGAGTGTGATAGAGAGTGTCAGAGAGTGATAGAGAGCGTCTGAGAGAGTCTGAGAGTGACAGAGAGTGAAAGAGAGTGTCTGAGAGTGTCAGTGAGTGTCAGAGAGTGATAGTGAGCGTCTGAGAGTGTCAGTGAGTGATAGAGAGTGTCAGAGAGTGATAGAGAGTGTCAGAGAGTGATAGAGAGTGACAGAGAGTGTCTGAGAGTGTCAGAGAGTGTCAGAGTGTGTCAGAGAGTGATAGAGAATGATAGAGAGTGTCAGAGAGTGTCATAGAGTGATAGAGAGTGTCAGAGAGTGATGTAGAGTGTCTGAGAGTCTCTGAGAGTGACAGAGAGTGAACGCGAGTGTCTGAGAGTGTCAGAGAGTGTCAGAGAGTGGAAGAGAGTGAAAGCGAGAGTTTGAGAGTGTCAGTGAGTGAAAGCGAGTGTCTGAGAGTGTCAGTGAGTGTCAGAGAGTGATAGAGAATGTCAGAGAGTGTCAGAGAGTGACAGAGAGTGAAAGCGAGTGTCTGAGAGTGTCAGTGAGCGAAAGAGAGTGATAGAGAGTGTCAGAGAGTGATAGAGAGTGTCTGAGAGTGTCTGAGAGTGACAGAGAGTGTCTGAGAGTGACAGAGAGTGATAGAGAGTGTCAGAGAGTGTCAGAGAATGATAGAGAGTGTCAGAGAGTGATATAGAGTTTCTGAGAATGTCAGAGAGTGATAGAGAGTGTCAGAGAGTGATAGAGAGTGTCAGAGAGTGATAGAGAGTGTCTGAGAGTGTCAGAGAATGAGAGAGAGATTCTGAGAGTGTCAGAGAGTGTCATGGAGTGATAGAGAGTGATAGAGAGTGACAGAGAATGTCTGAGAGTGTCAGAGTGTGTCAGAGAGTGATAGAGAGTGATAGAGAGTGTCAGAGAGTTTCATAGAGTGATAGAGAGTGTCAGAGTGTGTCACAGAGTGTCTGAGTATGTCAGAGAGTGTCAGATAGTGATAGAGAGTGATAGAGAGTGTCACAGAGTGTCATTGAGTGATAGAGAGTGTCAGAGAGTGTCAGAGAGTGATAGAGAGTGATAGAGAGTGTCTGAGAGTGTCAGAGAGCGATAGAGAGTGTCAGAGAGTGATATAGATTGTCAGAGAGTGATAGAGAGTGTCTGTGAGTGTCTGAGAGTGACAGAGAGCGAAAGAGAGTGTCAGAGAGTGATAGAGAGTGATTGAGTGTGTCTGAGAGCGTCAGAGAGTGTCAGAGCGTGATATAGAGTGTCTGAGAGTGATAGAGAGTGTCTGAGAGTGTCTGAGAGCGTCAGAGAGTGTCAGAGAGTGACAGAGAGTGATAGAGAACGTCAGAGAGTGTCATAGAGTGATAGAGAGTGTCAGAGTGTGTCACAGAGTGTCTGAGTATGTCAGAGAGTGTCAGATAGTGATAGAGAGTGATAGGGAGTGTCTGAGAGTTTCAGAGAGTGAGAGAGACATTCTGAGAGTGTCAGAGAGTTTCAGAGAGCGAAAGAGAGTGTCAGAGAGTGATAGAGTGTGTCAGAGAGTGATAGAGAGTGTCTGAGAGTGTCTGAGAGTGACAGAGAGTGTCTGAGAGTGACAGAGAGTGTCTGAGAGTGACAGCGAGTGTCTGAGAGTGTCAGTGAGTGTCAGAGAGTGATAGAGAGTGATAGAGAGTGATATAGAGTGATAGAGAGATTCAGAGTGTGTCATTGAGTGATAGAGAGTGTCAGACAGTGTCAGAGTGTGATAGAGTGTGTCAGAGAGAGTCAGAGAGTGAAAGAGAGTGTCAGAGAGTGATAGAGAGCGAGAGAGAGTGTCAGAGTGTGTCAGAGAGTGATAGAGAGTGATAGAGAGTGGCAGAGAGTGTCATAGAGTGATAGAGAGTGTCAGAGTGTGTCAGAGAGTGATAGAGAGTGATTGAGTGCGTCAGAGAGTGTCAGAGAGCGATTGAGAGTGTCAGAGAGTGATAGAGAGTGTCAGAGAGTGATAGAGAGCGTCTGAGAGAGTCTGAGAGTGACAGAGAGTGAAAGAGAGTTTCTGAGAGTGTCAGTGAGTGTCAGAGAGTGATAGTGAGTGTCTGAGAGTGTCAGTGAGTTATAGAGAGTGATAGAGTGCCTCTGAGAATGTCAGAGAGTGTCAGAGAGTGATAGAGAGTGTCAGAGAGTGTCAGAGAGTGTAAGAGCGTGATAGAGAGTGATAGAGAGTGTCAGAGAGAGTCAGACAGTGTCATAGAGTGTCAGAGAGTGATAGAGAGTGATAGCGAGCGTCAGAGAGTGCCATAGAGTGACAGAGTGTGTCAGAGTGTGTCACAGAGTGTCTGAGTGTGTCAGAGAGTGATAGAGTGTGATAGAGAGTGTCACAGAGTGTCATTGAGTGATAGAGAGTGTCAGAGAGTGATAGAGAGTGATAGAGAGAGTCTGAGAGTGACAGAGAGCGTCTGAGAGTGTCAGGGAGTGTCAGAGAGTGATAGAGAGTGTCAGAGATTGTCAGAGAGTGATAGAGAGTGTCAGAGAGTGATAGAGAGTGTCTGAGAATGTCAGAGAGTGATAGAGAGTGTCAGAGAGTGATAGAGAGTGTATGAGAGTGTCAGAGAGTGATAGAGAGATTCTGAGAGTTTCCGAGAGTGTCAGAGAGTGATAGAGAGTGATAGAGAGTGTCTGAGAGTGTCAGAAAGTGTCAGAGAGTGATAGAGAGTGTCAGAGAGTGATAGAGAGTGTCTGAGAGGTTCAGAGAGTGAGAGAGAGATTCTGAGAGTGTCAGAGAGTGTCAGAGCGTGTCAGAGAGTGTCAGAGAGTGAAAGAGAGTGTCAGAGAGTGATAGAGAGTGTCAGAGAGTGATAGAGAGTGTCTGAGAGTGTCTGAGAGTGACAGAGAGTGTCTGAGAGTGACAGCGAGTGTCTGAGAGTGTCAGTGAGTGTCAGAGAGTGATAGAGAGTGATAGAGAGTGATGGAGAGTGATAAAGAGTGGTAGAGAGTTTCAGAGAGGGTCATTGAGTGATAGAGAGTGTCAGACAGTGTCAGAGTGTGACAGAGTGTGTCAGAGAACGAAAGAGAGTGTCAGAGAGTGATAGAGAGTGTCTGAGAGTGTCTGAGAGTGACAGAGAGTCTCTGAGAGTGATAGAGAGTGATAGAGAGTGTCTGAGAGTGTCAGAAAGTGTCAGAGTGTGTCAGAGAGTGTCAGAGAGCGAAAGAGAGTGTCAGAGAGTGATAGAGAGTGTCTGAGAGTGACAGAGAGTGTCCGAGAGTGTCTGAGAGTGACAGCGATAGTCTGAGATTGTCAGTGAGTGTCAGAGTGTGATAGAGAGTGATAGAGAGTGATAGAGAGTTTCAGAGTGTGTCATTGAGTGATGGAGAGTGTCAGACAGTGTCAGAGTGTGATAGAGTGTGTCAGAGAGTGTCAGAGAGTGTTAGAGAGTGTAAGAGAGTGATAGAGCGTGATAGAGAGTGTCAGAGAGTGATAGAGAGAGTCAGAGAGTGATAGAGAGTGACAGAGAATGTCTGAGAGTGTCAGAGAGTGTGAGTGTGTCAGAGAGTGATAGAGAGTGATAGAGAGTGTCAGAGAGTGTCATAGAGTGATAGAGCGTGTCAGAGTGCGTCAGAGAGTGATAGAGAGTGATTGAGTGTGTCAGAGAGTTTTAGAGAGCGATTGAGATTGTCAGAGAGTGTCAGAGAGTGATAGAGAGTGTCAGAGAGTGATAGAGAGCGTCTGAGAGAGTCCGAGAGTGACAGAGAGTGAAAGAGAGTTCTGAGAGTGTCAGTGAGTGTCAGAGAGTGATAGTGAGCATCTGAGAGTGTCAGTGAGTGATAGAGAGTGTAAGAGAGTGATAGAGAGTGATAGAGAGTGTCAGAGAGTGATAGAGAGTGTCAGAGAGTGATAGAGAGTGACAGAGAGTGTCTGAGAGTGTCAGAGAGTGTCAGAGTGTGTCAGAGAGTGATAGAGAGTGATAGAGAGTGTCAGAGAGTGTCATAGAGTGATAGAGAGTGTCAGAGAGTGATATAGAGTGTCTGAGAGTGTCTGAGAGTGACATAGAGTGAACGCGAGTGTCTGAGAGTGTCAGTGAGTGTCAGAGAGTGATAGAGAGTGTCAGAGAGTGTCAGAGAGTGACAGAGAGTGAAAGCGAGTGTCTGAGAGTGTCAGTAAGCGAAAGAGAGTGATAGAGAGTGTCAGAGAGTGATAGAGAGTGTCTGAGAGTGTCTGAGAGTGACAGAGAGTGTCTGAGAGTGATAGAGAGTGATCGAGAGTGTCAGAGAATGATAGAGTGTCAGAGAGTGATAGAGAGTGTCTGAGAATGTCAGAGAGTGATAGAGAGTGATAGAGAGTGTCTGAGAGTGTCAGAGAATGAGAGAGATGTTCTGAGAGTGTCAGAGAGTGTCATTAGAATTTTTTTTTTTTTTTTAGAATATTACAGCGCAGTACAGGCCCTTCGGCCCTCGATGTTGCGCCGATCATCTGACCTACACTATTCCATTTACATCCATATGTCTATCCAATGACCACTTAAATGCCCTTAAAGTTGGCGAGTCTACTACTGTTGCAGGCAGGGCGTTCCACGCCCCTACTACTCTCTGCGTAAAGAAACTACCTCTGACATCTGTCCTATATCTTTCACCCCTCAACTTAAAGCTATGTCCCCTCGTGTTTGCCATCCTCATCCGAGGAAAAAGACTCTCACTATCCACCCTATCTAACCCTCTGATTATCTTGTATGTCTCTATTAAGTCACCTCTCCTCCTCCTTCTCTCTAACGAAAACAACCCCAAGTCCCTCAGCCTTTCCTCGTAAGACCTTCCTTCCATACCAGGCAACATCCTAGTAAATCTCCTCTGCACCCTTTCCAAAGCTTCGACATCCTTCCTATAATGCGGTGACCAGAACTGCACGCAATACTCCAGGTGCGGCCTCACCAGAGTTTTGTACAGCTGCATCATGACCCCGTGGCTCTGAAACTCGATCCCCCTACTAATAAAGGCTAACACACCATATGCCTTCTTAACAGCCCTATTAACCTGGGTAGCAACTTTCAGGGATTTATGTACCTGGATACCAAGATCTCTCTGCTCATCTACACTACCAAGAATCTTCCCATTAGCCCAGTATTCTGCAATCCAGTTACTCCTTCCGACGTGAATCACCTCACACATTTCCGCATTAAACTCCATTTGCCATCTCTCAGCCCAGCTCTGCAGCCTATCTATGTCCCTCTGTAACCTACAACATCCTTCGGCACTATCCACAACTCCACCGACCTTCGTGTCATCCGCAAAGTTACTAACCCACCCTTCTACACCCTCATCCAGGTCGTTTATAAAAATGACAAACAGCAGTGGCCCCAAAACAGAACCTTGCGGTACACCACTAGTAACTAAACTCCAGGATGAACATTTGCCATCAACCACCACCCTCTGTCTTCTTTCAGCTAGCCAATTTCTGATCCAAAGCTCTAAATCACCTTCAACCCCATACTTGCGTATTTTCTGCAATAGCCTACCGTGGGGAACCTTATCAAACGCCTTACTGAAATCCATATACACCACATCCACGGATTTACCCTCATCCACCTGTTTGGTCACCTTCTCGAAAAACTCAATCAGGTTTGTGAGGCACGACCTACCTTTCACAAAACCGTGCTGACTATCGCAAATGAACTTATTCTTTTCAAGATGATTATAAATCCTGTCTCGTATAACCTTTTCCAACATTTTACCCACAACCGAAGTAAGGCTCACAGGTCTATAATTACCAGGGCTGTCTCTACTCCCCTTCTTGAACAAGGGGACAACATTTGCTATCCTCCAGTCCTCCGGCACTACTCCTGTCGACAATGACGACTTGAAGATCAACAACAACGGCTCTGCAATCTCCTCCCTGGCTTCCCAGAGAATCCTAGGATAAATCCCATCTGGCCCAGGGGACTTATCTATTTTCACTCTTTCCAAAATTGCTAACACCTCCTCCTTGTGAATCTCAATCCCATCTAGCCTAGTAGGCTGTATCTCAGTAATCTCCTCGGCAACATTTTCTTTCTCTACTGTAAATACTGACGAAAAATATTCATTTAACGCTTCCCCTATCTCCTAGGGGATGACTAGGGGGACCATAGGTCCGGTCAAGGACAATAGCGGGAGACTGTGTGTTGAGCCGGAAGAGATAAGTGAGGTTTTGAATGAGTACTTCTCTTCGGTATTTACGAATGAGAAGGGGTGTATTACTGAAGAGGACGGTGTGAAACAGACTGGTAAGCTCGAGGAAGTGCTCGTTAGGAGGGAAGATGTGTTGGGGTTTTTGAATAACTTGAAGATAGACAAGTCTCCCGGGCCTGACGGGGTATATCCAAGGATGTTATGGGAAGCAAGGGATGAAATTGCAGAGCCGCTGGCAATGATCTTTTCATCTTCTCTGCTGACGGGGGTGGTACCAGGTGATTGGAGGGTGGCAAATGTTGTGCCCCTGTTCAAGAAAGGGAATAGGAACAACCCTGGGAATTACAGGCCAGTTAGTCTTACTTCGGTGGTAGGCAAGTTGATGGAAAAGGTGCTGAGGGATAGGATTTATGAGCATCTGGAAAGACACTGCTTGATTCGGGACAGTCAGCACGGTTTTGTGAGGGGTAGGTCTTGCCTCACAAGCCTGATTGAATTCTTTGAGCAGGTGACCAAGCAAGTGGATGAGGGTAAACCAGTGGATGTGGTGTACATGGATTTTAGTAAGGCATTTGATAAGGTCCCCCATGGTAGACTTATGGAGAAAGTCAGGAGGCATGGGATAGTGGGGAATGTGGCCAGTTGGATTAAGAATTGGCTAACTGATAGAAGGCAGAGAGTGGTCTTAGATGGTAAATACTCAGCCTGGAGCCCAGTTACCAGTGGCGTGCCACAGGGATCAGTTCTGGGTCCTCTCCTGTTTGTGATTTTTGTTAACGACTTGGATGAGGAAGTCGAAGGGTGGGTCAGTAAATTTGCAGATGATACAAAGGTTGGTGGAGTTGTGGATACCGAGGAGGGCTATTGTCGTCTGCAAAGGGACTTGGATAGGTTGCAGTGCTGGGCTGAAAAGTGGCAGATGGAGTTTAACCCTGAAAAGTGTGAGGTCGTCCATTTTGGAAGGACAAACATGAATGCAAAATACTGGGTTAACGGTAGGGTTCTTGGGCATGTGGAGGAGCAGAGAGACCTTGGGGTCTATGTGCATAGATCATTGAAAGTTGCAACTCAAGTGGATAGGGCTGTGAAGAAGGCATATGGGGTGTTAGCGTTCATTAGCAGAGGGATTGAATTTAAGAGCCGTGAGGTGATGATGCAGCTGTACAGGACCTTGGTAAGGCCTCATTTGGAGTACTGTGTGCAGTTCTGGTCGCCTCATTTTAGGAAGGATGTGGAAGCCTTGGAGAGGGTGCAGAGGAGATTTACCAGGATGTTGCCTGGAATGGAGAATAAGTCTTACGAGGAAAGGCTGAACATTCTAGGCCTCTTCTCATTAGAAAGGAGAAGGATGAGGGGTGACATGATAGAGGTTTATAAGATGATCAGGGGAATAGATAGGGTAGACAGTCAGAAACTTTTTCCCCGGGTGGAGCAAAGCGTTACAAGGGGTCATAAATTTAAGGTGAAGGGTGGGAGATATAAGGGGGATGTCAGGGGAAGGTTCTTTACCCAGAGAGTGGTCGAGGCATGGAATGCCTTGCCCGGGGAAGTTGTTGAGTCAGAAACTTTAGGGACTTTCAAAAGGCTTTTGGATAGGTATATGGATAAAGGAGAATGATGGGGTATAGATTAAATTGTCCTTGACAGAGGACAAAGGATCGGCACAACATTGTGGGCCGAAGGGCCTGTTCTGTGCTGTATGTTCTATGTTCTATGTTCTATGTTCCTCTGATTCCGCACACAACTTCCCACTACTATCCTTGATTGGCCCTGTTCTAACTCTTATCATTCGTTTATTCCTGATAAACCTATAGAAAGCCTTAGGGTTTTCTTTGATCCTATCCGCCAATGACTTCTCGTGTCCTCTCCTTGCTCTTCTTAGCCCTCCCTTTAGATCCTTCCTGGCTAGCTTGTAACTCTCAAGCGCCCTAACTGAGCCTTCACGTCTCATCCTAACATAAGCCGCCCTCTTCCTCTTGACAAGCGCTTCAACTTCTTGAGTAAACCACGGCTCCCTTGCTCGACAACTTCCTCCCTGCCTGACAGGTACAGACTTATCAAGGACACGCATTAGCTGCTCCTTGAATAAGCTCCACATTTCGTTTGTGCCCATCCCCTGCAGTTTCCTTCCCCATCCTATACATCCTAAATCTTGCCTAATCGCGTCATAATTTCCTTTCCCCCAGCTATAATTCTTGCCCTGCGGTAAATACCTGTCCCTGCCCATCGCTAAGGTAAACCTAACCGAATTGTGATCACTATCGCCAAAGTGCTCACCTACATCTAAATCAAACACCTGGCCGGGTTCATTACCCAGTACCAAATCCAATGTGGCATCGCCCCTGGTTGGCCTGTCCACATACTGTGTCAGAAAACCCTCCTGCACACACTGGACAAAAACAGACCCATCTAAAGTACTCGAACTATAGTATTTCCAGTCAATATTTGGAAAGTTAAAGTCCCCCATAACCACTACCCTGTTACTCTCGCTCCTGTCGAGAATCATCTTCGCTATCCTTTCCTCTACATCTCTGGAACTATTCGGAGGTCTATAGAAAACTCCCAACAGGGTGACCTCTCCTCTCCTGTTTCTAACCTCGGCCCAGACTACCTCAGTAGACGAGTCCTCAAACGTCCTTTCTGCCGCTGTAATACTTTCCTTGATTAACAATGCCACACCCCCCCCCCTCTTTTACCCTCTTCTCTGTTCTTTCTGAAACATCTAAATCCCGGAACCTGCAACATCCATTCCTGCCCCTGCTCTACCCATGTCTCCGAAATGGCCACAACATCAGGATCCCAGGTACCAACCCATGCTGCAAGCTCACCCACCTTATTCCGGATGCTCCTGGCGTTGAAGTAGACACACTTTAAACCAAGTTCTTGCTTGCCAGTGCCCTCTTGCGTCCCTGTAACCTTATCCCCTACCTCACTACTCTCAACAGCCTGTACACTGGCACTGCAATTTAGGTTCCCATTCCCCTGCTGATTTAGTTTAAACCCCCCCGAAGAGCACTAACAAATCTCCCCCCCAGGATATTGGTACCCCTCTGGTTCAGGTGAAGACCATCCTGTTTGTAGAGGTCCCACCTACCCCAGAAAGAGCCCCAATTATCCAGGAAACCAAAACCCTCCCTCCTACACCATCCCTGCAGCCACGTGTTCAACTCCTCTCTCTCCCTATTCCTCTCTTCGCTAGCACGTGGCACAGGCAACAACCCAGAGATAACAACTCTGGTTGTTCTCGCTCTAAGCTTCCACCCTAGCTCCCTGAATTTCTGCCTTAAATCCCCATCTCTCTTCCTACCTATGTCGTTGGTGCCTATGTGGACCACGACTTGGGGGTGCTCCCCCTCCCCCTTAAGGATCCCAAAAACACGATCGGAGACATCACGTACCCTGGCACCTGGGAGGCAACACACCAACCGTGAGTCTCTCTCGTTCCCACAGAACCTCCTATCTGTTCCCCTAACTATGGAGTCCCCAATGACTAATGCTCTGCTCCTCTTCCCTTTTCCCTTCTGAGCAACAGGGACAGACTCTGTGCCAGAGACCTGCACCCCATTGCTTACCCCTGGTAAGTCGTCCCCCCCAACAGTATCCAAAACGGTATACCTGTTGTTGAGGGAAACGGCCACAGGGGATCCCTGCACTGCCTGCTGGTTCCCTTTCCTTCCCCTGACGGTAACCCATCTACCTACTTCTTTTACCTGAGGTGTGACTGCCTCCCTATAACTCCTGTCAATAATCCCCTCCGCCTCCCGAATGATCCGAAGTTCATCCAGCTCCAGCTCCAGTTCCCTAACGCGGTCTGCGAGGAGCTGGAGTTGGGTGCACTTCCCGCAGATGCAGTCAGCAGGGACACTCTTGGCGACCCCTACCTCCCACATTCTGCAGGAGGAACATACAACTGCCTTTACCTCCATTCCCACTATTCTAGATTCCCAATAAATCTACTGAAAAATCAAACGAAAAAAAAAAGTCAAAACTTGTTCGCTTAGCAATCCGACGGACTGAAGTTTTAAATAAAAAGCTTACCTTATCAACACCCTAGAGTCCTTTTTTTTTTGGTTAGAGGAGGAGGGTGGGTGGGAGACACTACACGTGTAGTGTCTCGGGTACTGCCACTGCCCAAATAAATAGTTTTCCCCTACCCAGCAGTCCCCGGTCCTCCGAAACAAAAAAGGGATTAACTTGTAACTTACTGAAATTGACCGCTCAGCTGGAAGTCCGCTCCGCACCCCGTTCTATCAAGGCTGCTCCTCGCAAAAGACAAAGATTTTAAAACTGCCCAAATAAATAGTTTTCCCCTACCCAGCAGTCCCCGGTCCTCCGAAACAAAAAAGGGATTAACTTGTAACTTACTGAAATTGACCGCTCAGCTGAAAGTCCGCTCCGCACCCCGTTCTATCAAGGCTGCTCCTCGCAAAAGACAAAGATTTTAAAACTGCCCAAATAAATAGTTTTCCCCTACCCAGCAGTCCCCGGTCCTCCGAAACAAAAAAGGGATTAACTTGTAACTTACTGAAATTGACCGCTCAGCTGAAAGTCCGCTCCGCACCCCGTTCTATCAAGGCTGCTCCTCGCAAAAGACAAAGATTTTAAAACTGCCCAAATAAATAGTTTTCCCCTACCCAGCAGTCCCCGGTCCTCCGAAACAAAAAAGGGATTAACTTGTAACTTACTGAAATTGACCGCTCAGCTGAAAGTCCGCTCCGCACCCCGTTCTATCAAGGCTGCTCCTCGCAAAAGACAAAGATTTTAAAACTGCCCAAATAAATAGTTTTCCCCTACCCAGCAGTCCCCGGTCCTCCGAAACAAAAAAGGGATTAACTTGTAACTTACTGAAATTGACCGCTCAGCTGAAAGTCCGCTCCGCACCCCGTTCTATCAAGGCTGCTCCTCGCATGGAGTGATAGAGAGTGATAGAGAGTGACAGAGAATGTCTGAGAGTGTCAGAGAGTGTCAGAGAGTGTCAGAGTGTGTCAGAGAGTGATAGAGAGTGATAGAGAGTGTCAGAGAGTTTCATAGAGTGATAGAGAGTGTCAGAGTGTGTCACAGAGTGTCTGAGTATGTCAGAGAGTGTCAGATAGTGATAGAGAGTGATAGAGAGTGTCACTGAGTGTCATTGAGTGATAGGGAGTGTCAGAGAGTGTCAGAGAGTGATAGAGAGTGATAGAGAGTGTCTGAGAGTGTCAGAGAGCGATAGAGAGTGTCAGAGAGTGATATAGATTGTCAGAGAGTGATAGAGAGTGTCTGTGAGTGTCTGAGAGTGACAGAGAGCAAAAGAGAGTGTCAGAGAGTGATAGAGAGTGATTGAGTGTGTCTGAGAGCGTCAGAGAGTGTCAGAGCGTGATAGAGAGTCTCTGAGAGTGATAGAGAGTGTCTGAGAGTGTCTGAGAGCGTCAGAGAGTGTCAGAGACTGATCGAGAGTGATAGAGAGCGTCAGAGAGTGTCATAGACTGATAGAGAGTGTCAGAGTATGTCACAGAGTGTCTGAGTATGTCAGAGAGTGTCAGATAGTGATAGAGAGTGATAGAGGGTGTCTGAGAGTTTCAGAGAGTGAGAGAGAGATTCTGAGAGTGTCAGAGAGTTTCAGAGAGCGAAAGAGAGTGTCAGAGAGTGATAGAGTGTGTCAGAGAGTGATAGAGAGTGTCTGAGAGTGTCTGAGAGTGACAGAGAGTGTCTGAGAGTGACAGCGAGTGTCTGAGAGTGTCAGTGAGTGTCAGAGAGTGATAGAGAGTGATAGAGAGTGATAGAGAGTGATAAAGAGTGATAGAGAGTTTCAGAGTGTGTCATTGAGTGATAGAGAGTGTCAGACAGTGTCAGAGTGTGATAGAGTGTGTCAGAGAGAGTCAGAGAGTGAAAGAGAGTGTAAGAGAGTGATGGAGAGCGAGAGAGAGTGTCAGAGTGTGTCAGAGAGTGATAGAGAGTGATAGAGAGTGTCAGAGAGTGTCATAGAGTGATAGAGAGTGGAGGAGTGTGTCAGAGAGTGATAGAGAGTGATTGAGTGCGTCAGAGAGTGTCAGAGAGCGATTGAGAGTGTCAGAGAGTGATAGAGAGTGTCAGAGAGTGAAAGAGAGCGTCTGAGAAAGTCTGAGAGTGACAGAGAGTGAAAGAGAGTTTCTGAGAGTGTCAGTGAGTGTCAGAGAGTGATAGTGAGTGTCTGAGAGTGTCAGTGAGTTATAGAGAGTGATAGAGTGCATCTGAGAATGTCAGAGAGTGTCAGAGAGTGATAGAGAGTGTCAGAGAGAGTTAGAGAGTGACAGAGAGTGTCTGAGAGTGTCAGTGAGTGTCAGAGAGTGATAGAGAGTGTCAGAAAGTGATAGAGAGTGATAGAGAGTGTCTGAGAGTGTCAGAGAGTGTCAGAGTATGTGAGAGTGTCAGAGAGCGATAGAGAGTGTCAGAGAGTGATAGAGAGAGTCAGAGAGTGATAGGGAGAATTTGAGCGTGTCTGAGAGTGATAGTGACAGAGAGTGTCTGAGAGTGTCAGTGAGTGTCAGAGAGTGATAGAGAGTGTCTGAGAGTGTCTGAGAGTGACAGAGAGTGATAGACAGTGTCTGAGACAGTCAGAGAGTGTCAGAGTGTGATAGAGAGTGTCAGAGAGTGTCAGAGAGTGTAAGAGCGTGATAGAGAGTGATAGAGAGTGTCAGAGAGAGTCAGACAGTGTCATAGAGTGTCAGAGAGTGATAGAGAGTGATAGCGAGCGTCAGAGAGTGCCATAGAGTGACAGAGTGTGTCAGAGTGTGTCACAGAGTGTCTGAGAGTGTCAGAGAGTGATAGAGTGTGATAGGGAGTGTCACAGAGTGTCATTGAGTGATAGAGAGTGTCAGAGAGTGTCAGAGAGTAATAGAGAGTGATAGAGAGAGTCTGAGAGTGACAGAGAGCGTCTGAGAGTGTCAGTGAGTCTCAGAGAGTGATAGAGAGTGTCAGAGAGTGTCAGAGAGAGATAGAGTGTCAGAGAGTGATAGAGAGTGTCTGAGAATGTCAGAGAGTGATAGAGAGTGTCAGAGAGTGATAGAGAGTGTCTGAGAGTGTCAGAGAGTGATAGAGAGATTCTGAGAGTGTCAGAGAGTGTCAGAGAGTGATAGAGAGTGTCTGAGAGTGTCAGAAAGTGTCAGAGAGCGATAGAGAGTGTCAGAGAGTGATAGAGAGTGTCAGAGAGTGATAGAGAGTGTCTGAGAATGTCAGAGAGTGATAGAGAGTGTCAGAGAGTGATAGAGAGTGTCTGAGAGTTTCAGAGAGTGAGAGAGAGATTCTGAGAGTGTCAGAGAGTGTCAGAGAGTGATAGAGAGTGATAGAGAGTGTCTGAGAGTGTCAGAGAGTGTCAGAGCGTGTCAGAGAGTGTCAGAGAGCGAAAGAGAGGGTCAGAGAGTGATAGAGTGTCAGAGAGTGATAGAGAGTGTCTGAGAGTGTCTGAGAGTGACAGCGATTGTCTGAGAGTGTCAGTGAGTGTCAGAGAGTGATAGAGAGTGATAGAGAGTGATGGAGAGTGATAAAGAGTGATAGAGAGTTTCAGAGAGTTTAATTGAGTGATAGAGAGTGTCAGACAGTGTCAGAGTGTGACAGAGTGTGTCAGAGAGTGTCAGAGAGTGATAGAGAGTGTAAGAGAGTGATAGAGAGTGTAAGAGAGTGATAGAGAGTGTCTGAGAGTGTCAGCGAGTGTCAGAGTGTGTCAGAGAGTGATAGAGAGTGATAGAGAGTGTCAGAGAGTGTCATAGAGCGAGAGAGAGTGTCAGAGTGTGTCAGGGAGTGACAGACAGTGATTGAGTGTGTCAGAGAGTGTCAGAGAGCGATTGAGAGTGTCAGAGAGTGATGGAGAGTGTCAGAGAGTGATAGAGAGCGTCTGAGAGAGTCTGAGAGTGACAGAGAGTGAAAGAGAGTTTCTGAGAGTGTCAGTGAGTGTCAGAGAGTGATAGTGAGTGTCTGAGAGTGTCAGTGAGTTATAGAGAGTGATAGAGAGCCTCTGAGAATGTCAGAGAGTGTCAGAGAGTGATGGAGAGTGTCAGAGAGAGTTAGAGAGTGACAGAGAGTGTCTGAGAGTGTCAGTGAGTGTCAGAGAGTGATGGAGTGTGTCAGACAGTGATAGAGAGTGATAGAGAGTGTCTGAGAGTGTCAGAGAGTGTCAGAGTATGTGAGAGTGTCAGAGAGCGATAGAGAGTGTCAGAGAGTGATAGCGAGTGTCAGAGAGTGATAGAGAGAGTCAGAGAGTGATAGAGAGAATCTGAGCGTGTCTGAGAGTGACAGAGTGTGACAGAGAGTGTCTGAGAGTGTCACTGAGTGTCAGAGAGTGATAGAGAGTGTCTGAGAGTGATGGAGAGTGTCAGAGAGAGTTAGAGAGTGACAGAGAGTGTCTGAGAGTGTCAGTGAGTGTCAGAGAGTGATAGAGTGTGATAGAGAGTGTCAGAGAGTGTCTGAGAGGGTCAGAGAGTGTCAGAGAGTGATAGAGAGTGTCTGAGAGTGATGGAGAGTGTCAGAGAGAGTTAGAGAGTGATAGACAGTGTCTGAGACAGTCAGAGAGTGTCAGAGAGTGATAGAGTGTGATAGAGAGTGTCAGAGAGTGTCAGAGAGTGTCAGAGAGTGATAGAGAGTGATAGAGCGTGTCAGAGAGTGTCAGCGAGTGATAGAGAGTGTCAGAGAGTGTCAGAGAGTGATAGAGAGTGTCAGAGTGTGTCACAGAATGTCTGAGAGTGTCAGAGAGTGTCAGAGTGTGATATAGAGTGATAGAGAGTGTATGAGAGTGTCTGAGAGTGTCAGAGTGTGTCAGAGAGAGTCAGAGAATGACAGAGAGTGATAGAACATAGAACATAGAACATAGAACATACAGCACAGAACAGGCCCTTCGGCCCACAATGTTGTGCCGATCCTTTGTCCTCTGTCAAGGACAATTTAATCTATACCCCATCATTCTCCTTTATCCATATACCTATCCAAAAGCCTTTTGAAAGTCCCTAAAGTTTCTGACTCAACAACTTCCCCGGGCAAGGCATTCCATGCCTCGACCACTCTCTGGGTAAAGAACCTTCCCCTGACATCCCCCTTATATCTCCCACCCTTCACCTTAAATTTATGACCCCTTGTAACGCTTTGCTCCACCCGGGGAAAAAGTTTCTGACTGTCTACCCTATCTATTCCCCTGATCATCTTATAAACCTCTATCATGTCACCCCTCATCCTTCTCCTTTCTAATGAGAAGAGGCCTAGAATGTTCAGCCTTTCCTCGTAAGACTTATTCTCCATTCCAGGCAACATCCTGGTAAATCTCCTCTGCACCCTCTCCAAGGCTTCCACATCCTTCCTAAAATGAGGCGACCAGAACTGCACACAGTACTCCAAATGAGGCCTTACCAAGGTCCTGTACAGCTGCATCATCACCTCACGGCTCTTAAATTCAATCCCTCTGCTAATGAACGCTAACACCCCATATGCCTTCTTCACAGCCCTATCCACTTGAGTTGCAACTTTCAATGATCTATGCACATAGACCCCAAGGTCTCTCTGCTCCTCCACATGCCCAAGAACCCTACCGTTAACCCAGTATTTTGCATTCATGTTTGTCCTTCCAAAATGGACGACCTCACACTTTTCAGGGTTAAACTCCATCTGCCACTTTTCAGCCCAACACTGCAACCTATCCAAGTCCCTTTGCAGACGACAATAGCCCTCCTCGGTATCCACAACTCCACCAACCTTTGTATCATCTGCAAATTTACTGACCCACCCTTCGACTTCCTCATCCAAGTCGTTCATAAAAATCACAAACAGGAGAGGACCCAGAACTGATCCCTGCGGCACGCCACTGGTAACTGGGCTCCAGGCTGAGTATTTACCATCTAAGACCACTCTCTGCCTTCTATCAGTTAGCCAATTCTTAATCCAACTGGCCACATTCCCCACTATCCCATGCCTCCTGACTTTCTCCATAAGTCTACCATGGGGGACCTTATCAAATGCCTTACTAAAATCCATGTACACCACATCCACTGGTTTACCCTCATCCACTTGCTTGGTCACCTGCTCAAAGAATTCAATCAGGCTTGTGAGGCAAGACCTACCCCTCACAAAACCGTGCTGACTGTCCCGAATCAAGCAGTGTCTTTCCAGATGCTCATAAATCCTATCCCTCAGCACCTTTTCCATCAACTTGCCTACCACCGAAGTAAGACTAACTGGCCTGTAATTCCCAGGGTTGTTCCTATTCCCTTTCTTGAACAGGGGCACAACATTTGCCACCCTCCAATCACCTGGTACCACCCCCGTCAGCAGAGAAGATGAAAAGATCATTGCCAGCGGCTCTGCAATTTCATCCCTTGCTTCCCATAACATCCTTGGATATACCCCGTCAGGCCCGGGAGACTTGTCTATCTTCAAGTTATTCAAAAACCCCAACACATCTTCCCTCCTAACGAGCACTTCCTCGAGCTTACCAGTCTGCTTCCCAGAGAATGATAGAGAGTGTTTGAGTGTGTCTGAGAGCGTCAGAGAGTGTCAGAGCGTGATAGAGAGTGTCTGAGAGTGATAGAGAGTGTCATAGACTGATAGAGACTGTCAGAGTGTGTCACAGAGTGTCTGAGTATGTCAGAGAGTGTCAGATAGTGATAGAGAGTGATAGAGAGTGTCACAGAGTGTCAGAGAGTGATAGAGAGTGATAGAGAGTGTCTGAGAGTGTCAGAGAGTGATAGAGTGTGTCAGAGAGTGATATAGATTGTCAGAGAGTGATAGAGAGTGTCTGTGAGAGTCTGAGAGTGACAGAGAGCGAAAGAGAGTGTCAGAGAGTGATGGAGAGTGATTGAGTGTGTCAGAGAGCGTCAGAGAGTGTCAGAGCGTGATAGAGAGTGTCTGAGAGTGATAGAGAGTGTCTGAGAGTGTCTGAGAGCGTCAGAGAGTGTCAGAGAGTGATAGAGAGTGATAGAGAGCGTCAGAGAGTGTCAGTGAGTGATAGAGAGTGTCAGAGTGTGTCACAGAGTGTCTGAGTATGTCAGAGAGTGTCAGATAGTCATAGAGAGTGATAGAGAGGGTCACAGAGTGTCATTGAGTGACAGAGAGTGTCAAAGAGTGTCAGAGAGTGATAGAGAGTGATAGAGAGTGATAGAGAGTGTCTGAGAGTGTCAGAGAGCGATAGAGAGTGTCAGAGAGTGATATAGATTGTCAGAGAGTGATAGAGAGTGTCTGTGAGTGTCTGAGAGTGACAGAGAGCGAAAGAGAGTGTCTGAGAGTGTCAGTGAGTGTCAGTGAGTGTCAGGGAGTGATAGAGAGTTTTTGAGTGTGTCAGTGAGTGATAGAGAGTGATAGAGAGCCTCTGAGAGTGTCAGAGAGTGTCAGAGGGAGATAGAGAGTGATAGAGAGTGTCTGAGCGGGTCAGAGAGTGACAGAGTGTGACAGAGAGTGTCTGAGAGTGTCAGTGAGTGTCAGAGAGTGATAGAGAGTGTCTGAGAGTGCCAGAGAGTGATAGAGAGTGATAGAGAGTGATAGAGAGCCTCTGAGATTGTCAGAGAGTGTCAGAGAGCGATAGAGAGTGTCAGAGAGTGATAGAGAGTGTCAGAGAGTGATAGAGAGTGTCTGAGAGTAACAGAGAGTGAAAGAGAGTGTCTGAGAGTGTCAGTGAGTGTCAGAGAGTGATAGAGAGTTTCTGAGAGGGTCTGAGAGTGACAGAGAGAAACAGAGAGTGTCTGAGAGTGTCAGTGAGTTTTAGAGAGTGAGAGAGAGTCTCTGAGAGTGTCAGAGAGTGATAGAGTGTGTTAGAGAGCCTCTGAGATTGTCAGAGAGTGTCAGAGAGTGATAGAGAGTGATAGAGAGTGTCAGAGAGTGTCAGAGAGTGTCAGATTGTGTCAGAGTGTGTCAGAGGGTGTCATAGAGTGTCAGAGAGTGATAGAGAGTGATAGAGAGTGTCAGAGAGTGATAGAGTGTCAGAGAGTGATAGAGAGTGACAGAGAGTGTCTGAGAGTGTCAGAGAGTGTCAGAGTGTGTCAGAGAGTGATAGAGAGTGATAGAGAGTGTCAGAGAGTGTCATAGAGTGACAGAGAGTGTCAGAGTGTGTCACAGAGTGTCTGAGTTTGTCAGAGAGAGTCAGAGAGTGATAGAGAGTGATAGAGAGTGTCACAGAGGGTCTTTCAGTGATAGAGAGTGTCAGAGAGTGTCAGAGAGTGATAGAGAGTGATGGAGATAGGCTGAGAGTGACAGAGAGCGTCTGAGAGTGTCAATGAGTGTCAGAGAGTGATAGAGAATGTCAGAGAGTGTCAGAGAGTGATAGAGAGGGTCAGAGAGTGATAGAGAGTGTCTGAGAATGTCAGAGAGTGTCTGAGAGTGATAGAGAGTGTCTGAGAGTGTCAGAGAGTGAGAGAGAGATTCTGAGAGTGTCAGAGAGTGTCAGAGAGTGATAGAGAGTGATAGAGAGTGTCTGAGAGTGCCAGAAAGTGTCAGAGAACGAAAGAGAGTGTCAGAGAGTGATAGAGAGTGTCAGAGAGTGACAGAGAGTGTCTGACAGTGATAGAGAGTGATAGAGAGTGTCTGAGAGTGTCAGAGTGTGTCAGAGAGTGTCAGAGAGCGAAAGAGTGTGTCAGAGAGTGATAGAGAGTGTCAGAGAGTGTCAGAGAGTGATAGAGAGTGTCTGAGAGTGTCTGAGACTGACAGAGAGTGTCTGAGAGTGACAGCGAGTGTCTGAGAGTGTCAGTGAGTGTCAGAGTTTGATAGAGAGTGATAGAGAGTGATAGAGAGTTTCAGAGTGTGTCATTGCGTGATGGAGAGTGTCAGACAGTGTCAGAGTGTGATAGAGTGTGTCAGAGAGTGTCAGAGAGTGTTAGAGAGTGTAAGAGAGTGACAGAGAGTGATAGAGAGTGTCACAGTGTGACAGAGAGAGTCAGAGAGTGATAGAGAGTGACAGAGAATGTCTGAGAGTGTCAGAGAGTGTCAGTGTGTCAGAGAGTGATAGAGAGTGTCAGAGAGTGTCATAGAGTGATAGAGAGCGTCAGAGTGCGTCAGAGAGTGACAGAGAGTGATTGAGTGTGTCAGAGAGTTTCAGAGAGCGATTGAGAGTGTCAGAGAGTGATAGAGAGTGTCAGAGAGTGCCAGAGAGTGATAGAGTGTGTCATAAAGTGATAGAGAGCGTCTGAGAGAGTCTGAGAGTGACAGAGAGAGAAAGAGAGTGTCAGAGTGTGTCAGAGAGTGATAGAGAGTGATAGACAGTGTCAGAGAGTGTCATAGATTGATAGAGAGTGTCAGAGAGTGTCAGAGAGTGATAGAGAGTGTCTGAGAGTGACAGAGAGTGAAATCGAGTGTCTGAGAGTGTCAGTGAGTGTCAGAGAGTGATAGAGAGTGTCAGAGAGTTTCAGAGAGTGACAGAGAGTGAAAGCGAGTGTCTGAGAGTGTCAGTGAGTGAAAGCGAGTGTCTGAGAGTGTCTGAGAGTGACAGAGAGTGTCTGAGAGTGATAGAGAGTGATAGAGAGTGTCAGGGAGTGTCAGAGAATGATAGAGAGTGTCAGAGAGTGATAGAGAGTGTCTGAGAATGTCAGAGAGTGATAGAGAGTGTCAGAGAGTGATAGAGAGTGTCTGAGAGTGCCAGAGAATGAGAGAGAGATTCTGAGAGTGTCAGAGAGTGTCTTGGAGTGATAGAGAGTGATAGAGAGTGACAGAGAATGTCTGAGAGTCTCAGAGAGTGTCAGAGTGTGTCAGAGAGTGATAGAGAGTGATAGAGAGTGTCAGAGAGTGTCATAGTGTGATAGAGAGTGTCAGAGTGCTTCAGAGAGTGATAGAGAGTGATTGAGTGTGTCAGAGAGTTTCAGAGAGCGATTGCGAGTGTCAGAGAGAGATAGAGAGTGTCAGAGAGTGATAGAGAGCGTCTGAGAGAGTCTGAGAGTGACAGAGAGTGAAAGAGAGTGTCTGAGAGTCTCAGTGAGTGTCAGAGAGTGATAGTGAGCGTCTCAGAGTGTCAGTGAGTGAAAGAGAGTGATCGAGAGCCTCTGAGAGTGTCAGAGAGTGTCAGAGAGTGATAGAGAGTGTCAGAGAGAGTTAGAGAGTGACAGAGAGTGTCTGAGAGTGTCAGTGAGTGTCAGAGAGTGATAGAGAGTGTCAGAGAGTGATAGAGAGTGATAGAGAGTGTCAGAGAGTGATAGAGGGTGTCAGAGAGTGATAGAGAGTGTAAGAGAGTGATCGAGAGTGTAAGAGAGTGATAGAGAGTGATAGAGAGTGTCAGAGAGTGATAGAGTGTCAGAGAGTGATAGAGAGTGACAGAGAGTGTCTGAGAGTGTCAGAGAGTGTCAGAGTGTGTCAGAGAGTGATAGAGAGTGATAGAGAGTGTCAGAGAGTGTCATAGAGTGATAGAGAGTGTCAGAGAGTGATATAGAGTGTCTGATAGTGTCTGAGAGTGACAGAGAGTGAAAGCGAGTGTCTGAGAGTGTCAGTGAGTGTCAGAGAGTGATAGAGAGTGTCTGAAAGTGTCAGTGAGTGATTGAGAGTGATAGAGAGCCTCTGAGAGTGTCAGAGAGTGTCAGAGAGTGTCAGAGAGTGATAGAGAGTGATAGAGAGTGTCAGAGTGTTTCAGAGTGTGTCAGAGAGTGATAGAGAGTGATAGAGAGTGTCAGAGAGTGACAGAGAGTGTCTGAGAGTGATAGAGAGTGATAGAGAGTGTCTGAGAGTGTCAGAGTGTGTCAGAGAGTGTCAGAGAGCGAAAGAGAGTGTCAGAGTGTGATAGAGAGTGTCAGAGAGTGTCAGAGAGTGATAGAGAGTGTCTGAGAGTGTCTGAGACTGACAGAGAGTGTCTGAGAGTGACAGCGAGTGTCTGAGAGTGTCAGTGAGTGTCAGAGTTTGATAGAGAGTGATAGAGAGTGATAGAGAGTTTCAGAGTGTGTCATTGAGTGATGGAGAGTGTCAGACAGTGTGAGAGTGTGATAGAGTGTGTCAGAGAGTGTCAGAGAGTGTTAGAGAGTGTAAGAGAGTGACAGAGAGTGATAGAGAGTGTCACAGTGTGACATAGAGAGTCAGAGAGTGATAGAGAGTGACAGAGAATGTCTGAGAGTGTCAGAGAGTGTCAGTGTGTCAGAGAGTGATAGAGAGTGTCAGAGAGTGTCATAGAGTGATAGAGAGCGTCAGAGAGCGTCAGAGAGTGACAGAGAGTGATTGAGTGTGTCAGAGAGATTCAGAGAGCGATTGAGAGTGTCAGAGAGTGATAGAGAGTGTCAGAGAGTGTCAGAGAGTGATAGAGTGTGTCATAAAGTGATAGAGAGCGTCTGAGAGAGTCTGAGAGTGACAGAGAGAGAAAGAGAGTGTCAGAGTGTGTCAGAGAGTGATAGAGAGTGATAGAGAGTGTCAGAGAGTGTCATAGAGTGATAGAGAGTGTCAGAGAGTGTCAGACAGTGAAAGCGAGTGTCTGAGAGTGTCAGTGAGTGAAAGCGAGTGTCTGAGAGTGTCTGAGAGTGACAGAGAGTGTCTGAGAGTGATAGAGAGTGATAGAGAGTGTCAGGGAGTGTCAGAGAATGATAGAGAGTGTCAGAGAGTGATAGAGAGTGTCTGAGAATGTCAGAGAGTGATAGAGAGTGTCAGAGAGTGATAGAGAGTGTCTGAGAGTGCCAGAGAATGAGAGAGAGATTCTGAGAGTGTCAGAGAGTGTCTTGGAGTGATAGAGAGTGATAGAGAGTGACAGAGAATGTCTGAGAGTCTCAGAGAGTGTCAGAGTGTGTCAGAGAGTGATAGAGAGTGATAGAGAGTGTCAGAGAGTGTCATAGTGTGATAGAGAGTGTCAGAGTGCTTCAGAGAGTGATAGAGAGTGATTGAGTGTGTCAGAGAGTTTCAGAGAGCGATTGCGAGTGTCAGAGAGAGATAGAGAGTGTCAGAGAGTGATAGAGAGCGTCTGAGAGAGTCTGAGAGTGACAGAGAGTGAAAGAGAGTGTCTGAGAGTCTCAGTGAGTGTCAGAGAGTGATAGTGAGCGTCTCAGAGTGTCAGTGAGTGAAAGAGAGTGATCGAGAGCCTCTGAGAGTGTCAGAGAGTGTCAGAGAGTGATAGAGAGTGTCAGAGAGAGTTAGAGAGTGACAGAGAGTGTCTGAGAGTGTCAGTGAGTGTCAGAGAGTGATAGAGAGTGTCAGAGAGTGATAGAGAGTGATAGAGAGTGTCAGAGAGTGATAGAGGGTGTCAGAGAGTGATAGAGAGTGTAAGAGAGTGATCGAGAGTGTAAGAGAGTGATAGAGAGTGATAGAGAGTGTCAGAGAGTGATAGAGTGTCAGAGAGTGATAGAGAGTGACAGAGAGTGTCTGAGAGTGTCAGAGAGTGTCAGAGTGTGTCAGAGAGTGATAGAGAGTGATAGAGAGTGTCAGAGAGTGTCATAGAGTGATAGAGAGTGTCAGAGAGTGATATAGAGTGTCTGATAGTGTCTGAGAGTGACAGAGAGTGAAAGCGAGTGTCTGAGAGTGTCAGTGAGTGTCAGAGAGTGATAGAGAGTGTCTGAAAGTGTCAGTGAGTGATTGAGAGTGATAGAGAGCCTCTGAGAGTGTCAGAGAGTGTCAGAGAGTGTCAGAGAGTGATAGAGAGTGATAGAGAGTGTCAGAGTGTTTCAGAGTGTGTCAGAGAGTGATAGAGAGTGATAGAGAGTGTCAGAGAGTGACAGAGAGTGTCTGAGAGTGATAGAGAGTGATAGAGAGTGTCTGAGAGTGTCAGAGTGTGTCAGAGAGTGTCAGAGAGCGAAAGAGAGTGTCAGAGTGTGATAGAGAGTGTCAGAGAGTGTCAGAGAGTGATAGAGAGTGTCTGAGAGTGTCTGAGACTGACAGAGAGTGTCTGAGAGTGACAGCGAGTGTCTGAGAGTGTCAGTGAGTGTCAGAGTTTGATAGAGAGTGATAGAGAGTGATAGAGAGTTTCAGAGTGTGTCATTGAGTGATGGAGAGTGTCAGACAGTGTGAGAGTGTGATAGAGTGTGTCAGAGAGTGTCAGAGAGTGTTAGAGAGTGTAAGAGAGTGACAGAGAGTGATAGAGAGTGTCACAGTGTGACAGAGAGAGTCAGAGAGTGATAGAGAGTGACAGAGAATGTCTGAGAGTGTCAGAGAGTGTCAGTGTGTCAGAGAGTGATAGAGAGTGTCAGAGAGTGTCATAGAGTGATAGAGAGCGTCAGAGAGCGTCAGAGAGTGACAGAGAGTGATTGAGTGTGTCAGAGAGATTCAGAGAGCGATTGAGAGTGTCAGAGAGTGATAGAGAGTGTCAGAGAGTGTCAGAGAGTGATAGAGTGTGTCATAAAGTGATAGAGAGCGTCTGAGAGAGTCTGAGAGTGACAGAGAGAGAAAGAGAGTGTCAGAGTGTGTCAGAGAGTGATAGAGAGTGATAGAGAGTGTCAGAGAGTGTCATAGAGTGATAGAGAGTGTCAGAGAGTGTCAGACAGTGATAGAGAGTGTCTGAGAGTGACAGAGAGTGAAATCGAGTGTCTGAGAGTGTCAGTCAGTGTCAGAGACTGATAGAGAGTGTCAGAGAGTTTCAGAGAGTGACAGAGAGTGAAAGCGAGTGTCTGAGAGTGTCAGTGAGTGAAAGCGAGTGTCTGAGAGTGTCTGAGAGTGACAGAGAGTGTCTGAGAGTGATAGAGAGTGATAGAAAGTGTCAGGGAGTGTCAGAGAATGATAGAGAGTGTCAGAGAGTGATAGAGTGTCTGAGAATGTCAGAGAGTGATAGAGAGTGTCAGAGAGTGATAGAGAGTGTCTGAGAGTGCCAGAGAATGAGAGAGAGATTCTGAGAGTGTCAGAGAGTGTCTTGGAGTGATAGAGAGTGATAGAGAGTGACAGAGAATGTCTGAGAGTCTCAGAGAGTGTCAGAGTGTGTCAGAGAGTGATAGAGAGTGATAGAGAGTGTCAGAGAGTGTCATAGTGTGATAGAGAGTGTCAGAGTGCTTCAGAGAGTGATAGAGAGTGATTGAGTGTGTCAGAGAGTTTCAGAGAGCGATTGAGAGTGTCAGAGAGAGATAGAGAGTGTCAGAGAGTGATAGAGAGCGTCTGAGAGAGTCTGAGAGTGACAGAGAGTGAAAGAGAGTGTCTGAGAGTCTCAGTGAGTGTCAGAGAGTGATAGTGAGCGTCTCAGAGTGTCAGTGAGTGAAAGAGAGTGATCGAGAGCCTCTGAGAGTGTCAGAGAGTGTCAGAGAGTGATAGAGAGTGTCAGAGAGAGTTAGAGAGTGACAGAGAGTGTCTGAGAGTGTCAGTGAGTGTCAGAGAGTGATAGAGAGTGTCAGAGAGTGATAGAGAGTGATAGAGAGTGTCAGAGAGTGATAGAGGGTGTCAGAGAGTGATAGAGAGTGTAAGAGAGTGATCGAGAGTGTAAGAGAGTGATAGAGAGTGATAGAGAGTGTCAGAGAGTGATAGAGTGTCAGAGAGTGATAGAGAGTGACAGAGAGTGTCTGAGAGTGTCAGAGAGTGTCAGAGTGTGTCAGAGAGTGATAGAGAGTGATAGAGAGTGTCAGAGAGTGTCATAGAGTGATAGAGAGTGTCAGAGAGTGATATAGAGTGTCTGATAGTGTCTGAGAGTGACAGAGAGTGAAAGCGAGTGTCTGAGAGTGTCAGTGAGTGTCAGAGAGTGATAGAGAGTGTCTGAAAGTGTCAGTGAGTGATTGAGAGTGATAGAGAGCCTCTGAGAGTGTCAGAGAGTGTCAGAGAGTGTCAGAGAGTGATAGAGAGTGATAGAGAGTGTCAGAGTGTTTCAGAGTGTGTCAGAGAGTGATAGAGAGCGATAGAGAGCGTCAGAGAGTGTCATAGAGTGATAGAGAAGGATAGAGAGTGTCACAGAGTGTCATTGAGGAAGAGAGAGTGTCAGAGAATGATAGAGAGTGATAGAGAGTGTCAGACAATGTCAGAGAGTGAGAGAGAGTGTCAGGGAGTGTCACAGAGTGATAGAGAGTGATAGAGAGTGTCACAGAGTGATAGAGAGTATCTGAGACTGTCTGTGAGTGTCATAGAGTGTCAGAGAGTGCTAGAGTGTGTCAGAGAGTGATAGAGAGTGTCAGAGAGTGATTAAGTGTGTCAGAGAGTGTTAGAGAGTGATACAGAGTGATAGAGAGTATCTGAGACTGTCTGTGAGTGTCAGAGAGTGTCAGAGAGTGACAAAGTGTGTCACAGAGTGTCTGAGTGTGTCAGAGAGTGTCAGAGAGTGATAGAGAGTTACAGAGAGTGTCATAAAGTGTCAGAGAGTGATAGAGAGTGATAGAGAGTGTCAGAGAGTGTCAGAGAGTGATAGAGAATGATAGAGAGTGATAGAGAGTGTCTGAGAGTGTCAGAGAGTTTCTGAGAGTGTCAGAGAGTGTCAGAGAGTTAGAGAGAGTGTATGAGAGTGTCTGAGAGTGTCAGTGAGTGTCAGAGAGTGATAGAGAGTGACAGAGAGTTTCAGAGTGTGTCATTGAGTGATAGAGAGTGTCAGAGAGTGTCAGAGTGTGATAGAGAGTGTCAGAGAATGTCAGAGAGTGATAGAGAGTGTCAGAGAGTGATAGAGTGTGATAGAGAGTGATAGAGAGTGTCAGAGAGTGTCAGAGAGTGTCAGAGTGTGTCAGAGAGTGATGAAGAATGTTAGAGAGTGTCAGAGAGTGACAGAGAGTGATTGAGTGTGTCTGAGAGCATCAGAGAGTGTCAGAGCGTGATAGAGAGTGTCTGAGAGTGATAGAGAGTGTCAGAGAGTGTATGAGAGCGTCAGAGAGTGTCTGAGAGTGATAGAGAGTGATAGAGAGCGTCAGAGAGTGTCATAGAGTGATAGAGAGTGTCAGAGTGTGTCACAGAGTGTCTGAGTGTGTCAGAGAGCGTCAGATAGTGATAGAGAGTGATAGAGAGTGTCACAGAGTGTCATTGAGTGATAGAGAGTGTCAGAGAGTGTCAGAGAGTGATAGAGAGTGATAGAGAGTGTCAGAGAGTGTCAGAGAGTGATAGAGAGTGATAGAGAGTGTCAGAGAGTGATAGAGAGTGTCACAGAGTGTCAGAGTGTGATGCGGAGTGTGAAAGAGAGTGTCTGAGAGTGTCAGAGTGTGTCAGTGAGTGTCAGAGAGTGATAGTGAGCGTCTGAGAGTGTCAGTGAGTGATAGAGAGTGTCAGAGAGTGACAGAGAGAGAAAGAGAGTGCCTGAGAGTGTCAGTGAGTGTCAGAGAGTGATAGTGAGCGTCTGAGAGTGTCAGTGAGTGATAGAGAGTGTCAGAGAGTGATAGAGAGTGTAAGAGAGTGATAGAGAGTGTCAGAGAGTGAGAGAGAGTGTCAGAGAGTGATAGAGAGTGACAGAGAGTGACAGAGAGTGTCTGAGAGTGTCAGAGAGTGTCAGAGTGTGTCAGAGAGTGATAGAGAGTGATAGAGAGTGTCAGAGAGTGTCATAGAGTGATAGAGAGTGTCAGAGAGTGTCAGAGAGTGTCTGAGAGTGACAGAGAGTGAAATCGAGTGTCTGAGAGTGTCAGTGAGTGTCAGAGAGTGATAGAGAGTGTCAGAGAGTTTCAGAGAGTGACAGAGAGTGAAAGCGAGTGTCTGAGAGTGTCAGTGAGTGAAAGCGAGTGTCTGAGAGTGTCTGAGAGTGACAGAGAGTGTCTGAGAGTGATAGAGAGTGATAGAGAGTGTCAGGGAGTGTCAGAGAATGATAGAGAGTGTCAGAGAGTGATAGAGAGTGTCTGAGAATGTCAGAGAGTGATAGAGAGTGTCAGAGAGTGATAGAGAGTGTCTGAGAGTGTCAGAGAATGAGAGAGAGTGTCAGAGAGTGATAGAGAGTGTCTGAGAGTGTCAGAGAATGAGAGAGAGATTCTGAGAGTGTCAGAGAGTGTCTTGGAGTGATAGAGAGTGATAGAGAGTGACAGAGAATGTCTGAGAGTCTCAGAGAGTGTCAGAGTGTGTCAGAGAGTGATAGAGAGTGATAGAGAGTGTCAGAGAGTGTCATAGTGTGATAGAGAGTGTCAGAGTGCTTCAGAGAGTGATAGAGAGTGATTGAGTGTGTCAGAGAGTTTCAGAGAGCGATTGAGAGTGTCAGAGAGAGATAGAGAGTGTCAGAGAGTGATAGAGAGCGTCTGAGAGAGTCTGAGAGTGACAGAGAGTGAAAGAGAGTGTCTGAGAGTCTCAGTGAGTGTCAGAGAGTGATAGTGAGCGTCTCAGAGTGTCAGTGAGTGAAAGAGAGTGATCGAGAGCCTCTGAGAGTGTCAGAGAGTGTCAGAGAGTGATAGAGAGTGTCAGAGAGAGTTAGAGAGTGACAGAGAGTGTCTGAGAGTGTCAGTGAGTGTCAGAGAGTGATAGAGAGTGTCAGAGAGTGATAGAGAGTGATAGAGAGTGTCAGAGAGTGATAGAGGGTGTCAGAGAGTGATAGAGAGTGTAAGAGAGTGATCGAGAGTGTAAGAGAGTGATAGAGAGTGATAGAGAGTGTCAGAGAGTGATAGAGTGTCAGAGAGTGATAGAGAGTGACAGAGAGTGTCTGAGAGTGTCAGAGAGTGTCAGAGTGTGTCAGAGAGTGTTAGAGAGTGATAGAGAGTGTCAGAGAGTGTCATAGAGTGATAGAGAGTGTCAGAGAGTGATATAGAGTGTCTGATAGTGTCTGAGAGTGACAGAGAGTGAAAGCGAGTGTCTGAGAGTGTCAGTGAGTGTCAGAGAGTGATAGAGAGTGTCTGAAAGTGTCAGTGAGTGATTGAGAGTGACAGAGAGCCTCTGAGAGTGTCAGAGAGTGTCAGAGAGTGTCAGAGAGTGATAGAGAGTGATAGAGAGTGTCAGAGTGTTTCAGAGTGTGTCAGAGAGTGATAGAGAGTGATAGAGAGCGTCAGAGAGTGTCATAGAGTGATAGAGAGGGATAGAGAGTGTCACAGAGTGTCATTGAGTAAGAGAGAGTGTCAGAGAATGATAGAGAGTGATAGAGAGTGTCAGACAGTGTCAGAGAGTGAGAGAGAGTGTCAGGGAGTGTCACAGAGTGATAGAGAGTGATAGAGAGTGTCACAGAGTGATAGAGAGTATCTGAGACTGTCTGTGAGTGTCATAGAGTGTCAGAGAGTGCTAGAGTGTGTCAGAGAGTGATAGAGAGTGTCAGAGAGTGATTAAGTGTGTCAGAGAGTGTTAGAGAGTGATACAGAGTGATAGAGAGTATCTGAGACTGTCTGTGAGTGTCAGAGAGTGTCAGAGAGTGACAAAGTGTGTCACAGAGTGTCTGAGTGTGTCAGAGAGTGTCAGAGAGTGATAGAGAGTTACAGAGAGTGTCATAAAGTGTCAGAGAGTGATAGAGAGTGATAGAGAGTGTCAGAGAGTGTCAGAGAGTTTCAGAGAGTGTCAGAGAGTGTCAGAGAGTTTCAGAGAATTTCAGAGCGTGTCAGAGAGTTTCAGAGAGTCTCAGATAGTGTCAGAGAGTGTCAGAGAGTGTCTGAGAGTGTCTGAGAGTTTCAGAGAGTGTCAGAGAGTGTCAGAGAGTTTCAGTGAGCTTCTGAGAGTTTCTGAGAGTGTCAGAGAGTTACAAAGAGTTTCAGAGAGCTTCAGAGATTGTCAGAAAGTTTCAGAGAGTGTCAGAGAGTTTCAGAGAGTGTCAGGGAGTGTCAGAGAGTGTCAGAGAGTTTCAGAGAGTTTCAGAGAGAGTCAGACAGTGTCTGAGAGTGTCAAAGAGTGTCTAAGAGTTTCAGAGAGTGTCAGAGCGTGTCAGAGAGTGTCAGAGGGTTTCAGAGAGTGTCAGAGAGTTTCAGAGAATTTCAGAGATCTTCAGAGAGTGTCACAGAGTTTCAGAGAGTGTCAGAGATTTTCAGAGAGTTTCAGAGATCTTCAGAGAGTGTCAGTGAGTGCCACAGAGTGTCAGTGAGTGTCAGACAGTTTCAGAGAGTGTCAGAGATTTTCAGAGAGTTTCAGAGATCTTCAGAGAGTGTCAGAGAGTGGCAGAAAGTTTCAGAGAGTGTCACAGAGTGTCGGAGAGTTTCAGAGAGATTCAGAGAGTGTCCGAGAGATTCAGAAAGTGTCAGATAGTGTCAGAGAGGTTCAGAGAGTGTCAGAGAGTGTCTGAGAGTGTCAGAGATTGTCAGAGAGTTTCAGAGAGTTTCAGAGAGTGTCAGAGAGTTTCAGAGAGTTTCAGAGAGTGTCAGAGAGGGTCAGAGAGCTTCAGACAGTGTCAGGGAGTGTCAGAGAGTGTCAGAGAGTTTCAGATAGAGTCAGACAGTGTCTGAGATTGTCAAAGAGTTTCAGAGAGTGTCAGAGAGTGTCAGAGAGTTTCAGAGAGTGTCAGGGAGTGTCAGAGAGAGTCAGAGAGTTCCAGAGAGAGTCAGACAGTGTCTGAGAGTGTCAGAGAGTGTCAGAGTCTTTCAGAGAGTGTCACAGAGTTTCAGAGAGTGTCAGAGATTTTCAGAGAGTTTCAGAGATCTTCAGAGAGTGTCAGTGAGTGCCACAGAGTGTCAGTGAGTGTCAGAGAGTTTCAGAGAGTGTCAGAGATTTTCAGAGAGTTTCAGAGATCTTTAGAGAGTGTCAGAGAGTGCCAGAAAGTTTCAGAGAGTGTCACAGAGTGTCGGAGAGTTTCAGAGAGATTCAAAGAGTGTCAGAGAGTTTCAGAGAGAGTCAGACAGTGTCTGAGAGTGTCAGAGAGTGTCAGAGTCTTTCAGAGAGTGTCACAGAGTTTCAGAGAGTGTCAGAGATCTTCAGAGAGTGTCAGAGAGTGCCAGGAAGATTCAGAGAGTGTCACAGAGTGTCGGAGAGCTTCAGAGAGATTCAGAGAGTGTCCGAGAGATTCAGAAAGTGTCAGATAGTGTCAGAGAGTTTCAGAAAGTGTCACAGAGTGTCAGAGAGTGTCTGAGAGTGTCAGAGAGTGCCAGAGAGTTTCAGAGAATGTCAGAGAGTGTCAGAGAGTTTCAGAGTATTTCAGAGCGTGTCAGAGAGTTTCAGAGAGTCTCAGATAGTGTCAGAGAGTGTCAGAGAGTGTCTGAGAGTGTCTGAGAGTTTCAGAGAGTGTCAGAGAGTGTCAGAGAGTTTCAGTGAGCTTCTGAGAGTTTCTGAGAGTGTCAGAGAGTTACAAAGGGTTTCAGAGAGTTTCAGAGAGTGTCAGAAAGTTTCAGAGAGTGTCCGAGAGTTTCAGAGAGTTTCAGAGGGTGTCACAGAGTGTCAGAGAGTTTCAGAAAGCTTCAGAGAGTGTCAGGGAGTGTCAGAGAGTGTCAGAGAGTTTCAGAGAGTTTCAGAGAGAGTCAGACAGTGGCTGAGAGTGTCAAAGAGTGTCAAAGAGTTTCAGAGTGTGTCAGAGAGTGTCAGAGAGTGTCAGAGGGTTTTAGAGAGTGTCAGAGAGTTTCAGAGAATTTCTGAGAGTGTCAGAGAGTGCCTTAGAGTTTCTGACAGTTTCTGAGTGTGCCGGAGAGTGTCAGAGAGTGTCAGAGTGTTTCAGAGAGTGTCACAGAGTTTCAGAGAGTGTCAGAGATTTTCAGAGAATTTCAGAGATCTTCAGAGAGTGTCAGTGAGTGCCACAGAGTGTCAGTGAGTGTCAGAGTGTTTCAGAGAGTGTCAGAGATTTTCAGAGAGTTTCAGAGATCTTCAGAGAGTGTCAGAGAGTGCCAGAAAGTTTCAGAGAGTTTCACAGAGTGTCGGAGAGTTTCAGAGAGATTCAGAGAGTGTCCGAGAGATTCAGAAAGTGTCAGATAGTGTCAGAGAGTTTCAGAAAGTGTCAGAGAGTATCAGAGAGTGTCTGAGAGTGTCAGAGATTGTCAGAGAGTTTCAGAGAGTGTCAGAGAGTGTCAGAGAGTTTCAGAGAGTTTCAGAGAGTGTCAGAGAGTGTCAGAGAGCTTCAGACAGTGTCAGGGAGTGTCAGAGAGTGTCAGAGAGTTTCAGATAGAGTCAGACAGTGTCTGAGATTGTCAAAGAGTGTCAAAGAGTTTCAGAGAGTGTCAGAGAGTGTCAGAGAGTTTCAGAGAGTGTCAGGGAGTGTCAGAGAGTGTCAGAGAGTTTCAAAGAGAGTCAGACAGTGTCTGAGAGTGTCAAAGAGTGTCAAAGAGTTTCAGAGAGTGTCAGAGATTGTCAGAGAGTGTCAGAGAGTTTCAGAGAGTGTCAGAGAGTGCCAGAGAGTTTCTGAGAGTTTCTGAGTGTGTCGAAGTGTGTCTGCGGGTGGCAGAGAGTATCTGAGAGTGTCACAGAGTGTCAGAGAGTGTCAGAGATTTTCAGAGAGTTTCAGAGATGTTCAGAGAGTGTCAGAGAGTGTCAGAAAGTTTCAGAGAGTGTCAGAGAGTGTCCGGGAGTTTCAGAGAGTTACAGAGTGTCACACAGTGTCAGAGAGTTTCAAAGAGATTCAGAGAGTGTCAGAGAGTTTCCGAGAGTGTCACAGAGTGACGCAGAGTTTCAGAGTGTGTCAGAGAGTGTCCGAGAGTTTCAGAAAGTGTCAGATAGTGTCAGAGAGTTTCAGAAAGTGTCAGATAGTGTCAGAGTGTTTCAGAGAGCTTCACAGAGTTTCAGAGAGTGTCAGAGATTTTCAGAGAGTTTCAGAGATCTTCAGAGAGTGTCAGAGAGTGCCAGAAAGTTTCAGAGAGTGTCACAGAGTGTCGGAGAATTTCAGAGAGATTCAGAGAGTGTCCGAGAGATTCAGAAAGTGTCAGATAGTGTCAGAGAGTTTCAGAGATCTTCAGAGAGTGTCTGAGAGGGTCTGAGAGTGCCAGAGATTGTCAGAGAGTTTCAGAGAGTGTCAGAGAGTGTCAGAGAGTTTCAGAGAGTTTCAGAGAGTGTCAGAGAGTGTCAGAGAGTTTCAGAGTGTTTCAGAGAGCTTCAGAGAGTTTCAGAGAGTGTCAGAAAGTTTCAGAGAGTGTCAGAGAGTTTCAGAGAGTGTCACAGAGTGTCAGAGTGATTCAGAGAGATTCAGAGACTGTCAGAGATTGCCAGAGATTGTCAGACAGTTTCAGAGAGTTTCAGAGATTGTCAGAGAGTTTCAGAGAGTCTCAGATAGTGTCAGAGAGTGTCAGAGAGTGTCTGAGAGTGTCTGAGAGTTTCAGAGAGTGTCAGAGAGTGTCAGAGAGTTTCAGTGAGCTTCTGAGTGTTTCTGAGAGTGTCAGAGAGTTACAAAGAGTTTCAGAGAGCTTCAGAGATTGTCAGAAAGTTTCAGAGAGTGTCCGAGAGTTTCAGAGAGTGTCGGGGAGTGTCAGAGAGTGTCAGAGAGTTTCAGAGAGTTTCAGAGAGAGTCAGACAGTGTCTGAGAGTGTCAAAGAGTGTCAAAGAGTTTCAGAGAGTGTCAGAGCGTGTCAGAGAGTGTCAGAGGGTTTCAGAGAGTGTCAGAGAGTTTCAGAGAATTTCTGAGAGTGTCAGAGAGTGCCTGAGAGTTTCTGACAGTTTCTGAGTGTGCCGGAGAGTGTCAGAGAGTGTCAGAGTGTTTCAGAGAGTGTCACAGAGTTTCAGAGAGTGTCAGAGATTTTCAGAGAGTTTCAGAGATCTTCAGAGAGTGTCAGAGAGTGGCAGAAATTTTCAGAGAGTGTCACAGAGTGTCGGAGAGTTTCAGAGAGATTCAGAGGTGTCCGAGAGATTCAGAAAGTGTCAGATAGTGTCAGAGAGTTTCAGAGAGTGTCAGAGAGTGTCAGAGAGTGTCTGAGAGTGTCAGAGATTGTCAGAGAGTTTCAGAGAGTTTCAGAGAGTGTCAGTGAGTTTCAGAGAGTTTCAGAGAGTGTCAGAGAGTGTCAGAGAGCTTCAGACAGTGTCAGGGAGTGTCAGAGAGTGTCAGAGAGTTTCAGATAGAGTCAGACAGTGTCTGAGATTGTCAAAGAGTGTCAAAGAGTTTCAGAGAGTGTCAGAGAGTGTCAGAGAGTTTCAGAGAGTGTCAGGGAGTGTCAGAGAGTTTCAGAGAGAGTCAGACAGTGTCTGAGAGTGTCAGAGAGTGTCAGAGTCTTTCAGAGAGTGTCACAGAGTTTCAGAGAGTATCAGAGATTTTCAGAGAGTTTCAGAGATCTTCAGAGAGTGTCAGTGAGTGCCACAGAGTGTCAGTGAGCGTCAGAGAGTTTCAGAGAGTGTCAGAGATTTTCAGAGAGTTTCAGAGATCTTCAGAGAGTGTCAGAGAGTGCCAGAAACTTTCAGAGAGTGTCACAGAGTGTCGGAGAGTTTCAGAGAGATTCAGAGAGTGTCAGAGAGTTTCAGAGAGAGTCAGACAGTGTCTGAGAGTGTCAGAGAGTGCCAGAGAGTTTCAGAGAATGTCAGAGAGTGTCAGAGAGTTTCAGAGTATTTCAGAGCGTGTCAGAGAGTTTCAGAGAGTCTCAGATAGTGTCAGAGAGTGTCTGAGAGTGTCTGAGAGTTTCAGAGAGTGTCAGAGATTGTCAGAGAGTGTCAGAGAGTTTCAGAGAGTGTCAGAGAGTGCCAGAGAGTTTCTGAGAGTTTCTGAGTGTGTCGAAGTGTGTCTGCGGGAGGCAGAGAGTATCTGAGAGTGTCACAGAGTGTCAGAGAGTGTCAGAGATTTTCAGAGAGTTTCAGAGATGTTCAGAGAGTGTCAGAGAGTGTCAGAAAGTTTCAGAGAGTGTCAGAGAGTGTCCGGGAGTTTCAGAGAGTTACAGAGTGTCACACAGTGTCAGAGAGTTTCAAAGAGATTCAGAGAGTGTCAGAGAGTTTCAGAGAGTGTCACAGAGTGACACAGAGTTTCAGAGTGTGTCAGAGAGTGTCCGAGAGTTTCAGAAAGTGTCAGATAGTGTCAGAGAGTTTCAGAAAGTGTCAGATAGTGTCAGAGTGTTTCAGAGAGCTTCACAGAGTTTCAGAGAGTGTCAGAGATTTTCAGAGAGTTTCAGAGATCTTCAGAGAGTGTCAGAGAGTGCCAGAAAGTTTCAGAGAGTGTCACAGAGTGTCGGAGAGTTTCAGAGAGTTTCAGAGAGCTTCAGAGAGTTTCAGAGAGTGTCAGAAAGTTTCAGAGAGTGTCAGAGAGTTTCAGAGAGTGTCACAGAGTGTCAGAGTGATTCAGAGAGATTCAGAGAGTGTCAGAGAGTTTCAGAGAGTCTCAGATAGTGTCAGAGAGTGTCAGAGAGTGTCTGAGAGTGTCTGAGAGTGTCTGAGAGTTTCAGAGAGTGTCAGAGAGTTTCAGTGAGCTTCTGAGAGTTTCTGAGAGTGTCAGAGAGTTACAAAGAGTTTCAGAGAGCTTCAGAGATTGTCAGAAAGTTTCAGAGAGTGTCCGAGAGTTTCAGAGAGTGTCGGGGAGTGTCAGAGAGTGTCAGAGAGTTTCAGAGAGTTTCAGAGAGAGTCAGACAGTGTCTGAGAGTGTCAAAGAGTGTCAAAGAGTTTCAGAGAGTGTCAGAGAGTGTCAGAGAGTGTCAGAGGGTTTCAGAGAGTGTCAGAGAGTTTCAGAGAATTTCTGAGAGTGTCAGAGAGTGCCTGAGAGTTTCTGACAGTTTCTGAGTGTGCCGGAGAGTGTCAGAGAGTGTCAGAGTGTTTCAGAGAGTGTCACAGAGTTTCAGAGAGTGTCAGAGATTTTCAGAGAGTTTCAGAGATCTTCAGAGAGTGTCAGTGAGTGCCACAGAGGGTCAGTGAGTGTCAGACAGTTTCAGAGAGTGTCAGAGATTTTCAGAGAGTTTCAGAGATCTTCAGAGATTGTCAGAGAGTGGCAGAAATTTTCAGAGAGTGTCACAGAGTGTCGGAGAGTTTCAGAGAGATTCAGAGAGTGTCCGAGAGATTCAGAAAGTGTCAGATAGTGTCAGAGAGTTTCAGAGAGTTTCAGAGAGAGTCAGACAGTGTCTGAGAGTGTCAGAGAGTGTCAGAGTCTTTCAGAGAGTGTCACAGAGTTTCAGAGAGTATCAGAGATTTTCAGAGAGTTTCAGAGATCTTCAGAGAGTGCCAGAGAGTGCCACAGAGTGTCAGTGAGCATCAGAGAGTTTCAGAGAGTGTCAGAGATTTTCAGAGAGTTTCAGAGATCTTCAGAGATTGTCAGAGAGTGCCAGAAAGTTTCAGAGAGTGTCACAGAGTGTCGGAGAGTTTCAGAGAGATTCAGAGAGTGTCAGAGAGTTTCAGAGAGAGTCAGACAGTGTCTGAGAGTGTCAGAGAGTGTCAGAGTCTTTCAGAGAGTGCCACAGAGTTTCAGAGAGTGTCAGAGATTTTCAGAGAGTTTCAGAGATCTTCAGAGAGTGTCAGTGAGTGCCACAGAGTGTCAGTGAGTGTCAGAGAGTTTCAGAGAGAGTCAGAGATTTTCAGAGAGTTTCAGAGATCTTCAGAGAGTGTCACAGAGTTTCAGAGAGTGTCAGAGATTTTCAGAGAGTGCCAGAGATCTTCAGAGAGTGTCAGAGAGTGCCAGAAAGTTTCAGAGAGTGTCACAGAGTGTTGGAGAGTTTCAGAGAGATTCAGAGAGTGTCCGAGAGATTCAGACAGTGTCAGATAGTGTCAGAGAGTTTCAGAAAGTGTCACAGAGTGTCAGAGAGTGTCAGAGAGTGTCTGAGAGTGTCAGAGAGTGCCAGAGAGTTTCAGAGAATGTCAGAGAGTGTCAGAGAGTTTCTGAGTATTTCAGAGAGTGTCCGAGAGATTCAGAAAGTGTCAGATAGTGTCAGAGAGTGTCAGAGAGTTTCTGAGAGTGTCAGAGAGTTTCAGTGAGCTTCTGAGAGTTTTTGAGAGTGTCAGAGAGTTACAAAGGGTTTCAGAGAGTTTCAGAGAGTGTCAGAAAGTTTCAGAGAGTGTCCGAGAGTTTCAGAGAGTTTCAGAGGGTGTCACAGAGTGTCAGAGAGTTTCAGAAAGCTTCAGAGAGTGTCAGGGAGTGTCAGAGAGTGTCAGAGAGTTTCAGAGAGTTTCAGAGATGTTCAGAGAGTGTCAGAGAGTGTCAGAAAGTTTCAGAGAGTGTCAGAGAGTGTCCGGGAGTTTCAGAGAGTTACAGAGTGTCACACAGTGTCAGAGAGTTTCAAAGAGATTCAGAGAGTGTCTGAGAGTTTCAGAGAGTGTCACAGAGTGACACAGAGTTTCAGTGTGTCAGAGAGTGTCCGAGAGTTTCAGAAAGTGTCAGATAGTGTCAGAGAGTTTCAGAAAGTGTCAGATAGTGTCAGAGAGTTTCAGAAAGTGTCAGATAGTGTCAGAGTGTTTCAGAGAGTTTCAGAGATCTTCAGAGAGTGTCAGAGAGTGCCAGAAAGTTTCAGAGAGTGTCACAGAGTGTCGGAGAGTTTCAGAGAGATTCAGAGAGTGTCCGAGAGATTCAGAAAGTGTCAGATAGTGTCAGAGAGTTTCAGAGATCTTCAGAGAGTGTCTGAGAGGGTCTGAGAGTGCCAGAGATTGTCAGAGAGTTTCAGAGAGTGTCAGAGAGAGTCAGAGAGTTTCAGAGAGTTTCAGAGAGTGTCAGAGAGTGTCAGAGAGTTTCAGAGAGTTTCAGAGAGCTTCAGAGAGTTTCAGAGAGTGTCAGAGAGTTTCAGAGAGTTTCAGAGAGTGTCAGAGAGTGTCAGAGAGTTTCAGACAGTGTCAGAGAGTGTCAGAGAGTGTCTGAGAGTGTCTGAGAGTTTCAGAGAGTGTCAGAGAGTGTCAGAGAGTTTCAGTGAGCTTCTGAGAGTTTCTGAGAGTGTCAGAGAGTTACAAAGAGTTTCAGAGAGCTTGAGAGATTGTCAGAAAGTTTCAGAGAGTTTCCGAGAGTTTCAGAGAGTGTCGGGGTGTGTCAGAGAGTGTCAGAGAGTTTCAGAGAGTTTCAGAGAGAGTCAGACAGTGTCTGAGAGTGTCAAAGAGTGTCAAAGAGTTTCAGAGAGTGTCAGAGAGTGTCAGAGGGTTTCAGAGAGTGTCAGAGAGTTTCAGAGAATTTCGGAGAGTGTCAGAGAGTGCCTGAGAGTTTCTGACAGTTTCTGAGTGTGCCGGAGAGTGTCAGAGAGTGTCAGAGTGTTTCAGAGAGTGTCACAGAGTTTCAGAGAGTGTCAGAGATTTTCAGAGTGTTTCAGAGTTCTTCAGAGAGTGTCAGTGAGTGCCACAGAGTGTCAGTGAGTGTCAGAGAGTTTCAGAGAGTGTCAGAGATTTTCAGAGAGTTTCAGAGATCTTCAGAGAGTGTCAGAGAGTGCCAGAAAGTTTCAGAGAGTGTCACAGAGTGTCGGAGAGTTTCAGAGAGATTCAGAGAGTGTCAGAGAGTTTCAGAGAGAGTCAGACAGTGTCTGAGAGTGTCAGAGAGTGTCAGAGTCTTTCAGAGAGTGTCACAGAGTTTCAGAGAGTGTCAGAGATTTTCAGAGAGTGCCAGAGATCTTCAGAGAGTGTCAGAGATTGCCAGAAAGTTTCAGAGAGTGTCACAGAGTGTCGGAGAGTTTCAGAGAGATTCAGAGAGTGTCCGAGAGGTTCAGAAAGTGTCAGATAGTGTCAGAGAGTTTCAGAAAGTGGCACAGAGTGTCAGAGAGTGTCTGAGAGTGTCAGAGAGTGCCAGAGAGTTTCAGAGAATGTCAGAGAGTGTCAGAGAGTTTCAGAGTATTTCAGAGCGTGTCAGAGAGTTTCAGAGAGTCTCAGATAGTGTCAGAGAGTGTCAGAGAGTGTCTGAGAGTGTCTGAGAGTGTCAGAGAGTGTCAGAGAGTTTCAGTGAGCTTCTGAGAGTTGCTGAGAGTGTCAGAGAGTTACAAAGGGTTTCAGAGAGTTTCAGAGAGTGTCAGAAAGTTTCAGAGAGTGTCCGAGAGTTTCAGAGAGTTTCAGAGGGTGTCACACAGTGTCAGAGAGTTTCAGAACGCTTCAGAGAGTGTCAGGGAGTGTCAGACAGTGTCAGAGAGTTTCAGAGAGTTTCAGAGAGTTTCAGAGATGTTCAGAGAGTGTCAGAGAGTGTCAGAAAGTTTCAGAGAGTGTCAGAGAGTGTCCGGGAGTTTCAGAGAGTTACAGAGTGTCACACAGTGTCACAGAGTTTCAAAGAGATTCAGAGATTGTCAGAGAGTTTCAGAGAGTGTCACAGAGTGACACAGAGTTTCAGAGTGTGTCAGAGAGTGTCCGAGAGTTTCAGAAAGTGTCAGATAGTGTCAGAGTGTTTCAGAGAGTTTCACAGAGTTTCAGAGAGTGTCAGAGATTTTCAGAGAGTTTCAGAGATCTTCAGAGAGTGTCAGAGAGTGCCAGAAAGTTTCAGAGAGTGTCACAGAGTGTCGGAGAGTTTCAGAGAGATTCAGAGAGTGTCCGAGAGATTCAGAAAGTGTCAGATAGTGTCAGAGAGATTCAGAGATCTTCAGAGAGTGTCTGAGAGGGTCTGAGAGTGCCAGAGATTCTCAGAGAGTTTCAGAGAGTGTCAGAGAGTGTCAGAGAGTTTCAGAGAGTTTCAGAGAGTTTCAGAGAGCTTCAGAGAGTTTCAGAGAGTGTCAGAAAGTTTCAGAGAGTGTCAGAGAGTTTCAGAGAGTGTCACAGGGTGTCAGAGATTGCCAGAGATTGTCAGACAGTTTCAGAGAGTTTCAGGGAGTGTCAGAGAGTTTCAGAGAGTCTCAGATAGTGTCAGAGGGTGTCAGAGAGTGTCTGAGAGTGTCTGAGAGTTTCAGAGAGTGTCAGAGAGTGTCAGAGAGTTTCAGTGAGCTTCTGAGAGTTTCTGAGAGTGTCAGAGAGTTACAAAGAGTTTCAGAGAGCTTCAGAGATTGTCAGAAAGTTTCAGAGAGTGTCCGAGAGATTCAGAGAGTGTCGGGGAGTGTCAGAGAGTGTCAGAGAGTTTCAGAGAGTTTCAGAGAGAGTCAGACAGTGTCTGAGAATGTCAAAGAGTGTCAAAGAGTTTCAGAGAGTGTCAGAGAGTGTCAGAGAGTGTCAGAGGGTTTCAGAGAGTGTCAGAGAGTTTCAGAGAATTTCGGAGAGTGTCAGAGAGTGCCTGAGAGTTTCTGACAGTTTCTGAGTGTGCCGGAGAGTGTCAGACAGTGTCAGAGTGTTTCAGAGAGTGTCACAGAGTTTCAGAGAGTGTCAGAGATTTTCAGAGAGTTTCAGAGATCTTCAGAGAGTGTCAGAGAGTGCCAGAAAGTTTCAGAGAGTGTCACAGAGTGTTGGAGAGTTTCAGAGAGATTCAGAGACTGTCCGAGAGATTCAGAAAGTGTCAGATAGTGTCAGAGAGTTTCAGAGAGTGTCAGAGAGTGTCTGAGAGTGTCAGAGATTGTCAGAGAGTTTCAGAGAGTTTCAGAGAGTGTCAGAGAGTTTCAGAGAGTTTCAGACAGTGTCAGAGAGTGTCAGAGAGCTTCAGACAGTGTCAGGGAGTGTCAGAGAGTGTCAGAGAGTTTCAGATAGAGTCAGACAGTGTCTGAGATTGTCAAAGAGTGTCATAGAGTTTCAGAGAGTGTCAGAGAGTGTCAGAGAGTTTCAGAGAGTGTCAGGGAGTGTCAGAGAGTGTCAGAGAGTTTCAGAGAGAGTCAGACACTGCCTGAGAGTGTCAGAGAGTGTCAGAGTCTTTCACAGAGTGTCACAGAGTTTCAGAGAGTGTCAGAGATTTTCTGAGAGTTTCAGAGATCTTCAGAGAGTGTCAGTGAGTGCCACAGAGTGTCAGTGAGTGTCAGAGAGTTTCAGAGAGTGTCACAGAGTGTCGGAGAGTTTCAGAGAGAGTCAGACAGTGTCTGAGAGTGTCAGAGATTGTCAGAGTCTTTCAGAGAGTGTCACAGAGTTTCAGAGAGTGTCAGAGATTTTCAGAGAGTGCCAGAGATCTTCAGAGAGTGTCAGAGAGTGGCAGAAATTTCAGAGAGTGTCACAGAGTGTCGGAGAGTTTCAGAGAGATTCAGAGAGTGTCCGAGAGATTCAGAAAGTGTCAGATAGTGTCAGAGAGTTTCAGAGAGTGTCAGAGAGTGTCTGAGAGTGTCAGAGATTGTCAGAGAGTTTCAGAGAGTTTCAGAGAGTGTCAGAGAGTTTCAGAGAGTTTCAGAGAGTGTCAGAGAGTGTCAGAGAGCTTCAGACAGTGTCAGGGAGTGTCAGAGAGTGTCAGAGAGTTTCAGATAGAGTCAGACAGTGTCTGAGATTGTCAAAGAGTGTCAAAGAGTTTCAGAGAGTGTCAGAGAGTGTCAGAGAGTTTCAGAGAGTGTCAGGGAGTGTCAGAGAGTGTCAGAGAGTTTCAGAGAGAGTCAGACAGTGTCTGAGAGTGTCAGAGAGTGTCAGAGTCTTTCAGAGAGTGTCACAGAGTTTCAGAGAGTGTCAGAGATTTTCAGAGAGTTTCAGAGATCTTCAGAGAGTGTCAGTGAGTGCCACAGAGTGTCAGTGAGTGTCAGAGAGTTTCAGAGAGTGTCAGAGAGAGTCAGACAGTGTCTGAGAGTGTCAAAGAGTGTCAAAGAGTTTCAGAGAGTGTCAGAGCGTGTCAGAGAGTGTCAGAGGGTTTCAGAGAGTGTCAGAGAGTTTCAGAGAATTTCTGAGAGTGTCAGAGAGTGCCTTAGAGTTTCTGACAGTTTCTGAGTGTGCCGGAGAGTGTCAGAGAGTGTCAGAGTGTTTCAGAGAGTGTCACAGAGTTTCAGAGAGTGTCAGAGATTTTCAGAGAGTTTCAGAGATCTTCAGAGAGTGTCAGTGAGTGCCACAGAGTGTCAGTGAGTGTCAGAGAGTTTCAGAGAGTGTCAGAGATTTTCAGAGAGTTTCAGAGATCTTCAGAGAGTGTCAGAGAGTGCCAGAAAGTTTCAGAGAGTGTCACAGAGTGTTGGAGAGTTTCAGAGAGATTCAGAGACTGTCCGAGAGATTCAGAAAGTGTCAGATAGTGTCAGAGAGTTTCAGAGAGTGTCAGAGAGTGTCAGAGAGTGTCTGAGAGTGTCAGAGATTGTCAGAGAGTTTCAGAGAGTGTCAGAGAGTTTCAGAGAGCTTCAGACAGTGTCAGGGAGTGTCAGAGAGTGTCAGAGAGTTTCAGATAGAGTCAGACAGTGTCTGAGATTGTCAAAGAGTGTCATAGAGTTTCAGAGAGTGTCAGAGAGTGTCAGAGAGTTTCAGAGAGTGTCAGGGAGTGTCAGAGAGTGTCAGAGAGTTTCAGAGAGTGTCAGACAGTGCCTGAGAGTGTCAGAGAGTGTCAGAGTCTTTCAGAGAGTGTCACAGAGTTTCAGAGAGTGTCAGAGATTTTCTGAGAGTTTCAGAGATCTTCAGAGAGTGTCAGTGAGTGCCACAGAGTGTCAGTGAGTGTCAGAGAGTTTCAGAGAGTGTCAGAGATTTTCAGAGAGTTTCAGAGATCTTCAGAGAGTGTCAGAGAGTGCCAGAAAGTTTCAGAGAGTGTCACAGAGTGTCGGAGAGTTTCAGAGAGAGTCAGACAGTGTCTGAGAGTGTCAGAGAGTGTCAGAGTCTTTCAGAGAGTGTCACAGAGTTTCAGAGAGTGTCAGAGATTTTCAGAGAGTGCCAGAGATCTTCAGAGAGTGTCAGAGAGTGGCAGAAATTTTCAGAGAGTGTCACAGAGTGTCGGAGAGTTTCAGAGAGATTCAGAGAGTGTCCGAGAGATTCAGAAAGTGTCAGATAGTGTCAGAGAGTTTCAGAGAGTGTCAGAGAGTGTCTGAGAGTGTCAGAGATTGTCAGAGAGTTTCAGAGAGTTTCAGAGAGTGTCAGAGAGTTTCAGAGAGTTTCAGAGAGTGTCAGAGAGTGTCAGAGAGCTTCAGACAGTGTCAGGGAGTGTCAGAGAGTGTCAGAGAGTTTCAGATAGAGTCAGACAGTGTCTGAGATTGTCAAAGAGTGTCAATGAGTTTCAGAGAGTGTCAGAGAGTGTCAGAGAGTTTCAGAGAGTGTCAGGGAGTGTCAGAGAGTGTCAGTGAGTTTCAGAGAGAGTCAGACAGTGTCTGAGAGTGTCAGAGAGTGTCAGAGTCTTTCAGAGAGTGTCACATAGTTTCAGAGAGTGTCAGAGAGTGTCAGAGAGTGTCTGAGAGTGTCAGAGATTGTCAGAGAGTTTCAGAGAGTGTCAGAGATTTTCAGAGAGTTTCAGAGATCTTCAGAGAGTGTCAGAGAGTGCCAGAAAGTTTCAGAGAGTGTCACAGAGTGTTGGAGAGTTTCAGAGAGATTCAGAGACTGTCCGAGAGATTCAGAAAGTGTCAGATAGTGTCAGAGAGTTTCAGAGAATGTCAGAGAGTGTCAGAGAGTGTCTGAGAGTGTCAGAGATTGTCAGAGAGTTTCAGAGAGTTTCAGAGAGTGTCAGAGAGTTTCAGAGAGTTTCAGACAGTGTCAGAGAGTGTCAGAGAGCTTCAGACAGTGTCAGGGAGTGTCAGAGAGTGTCAGAGAGTTTCAGATAGAGTCAGACAGTGTCTGAGATTGTCAAAGAGTGTCATAGAGTTTCAGAGAGTGTCAGAGAGTGTCAGAGAGTTTCAGAGAGTGTCAGGGAGTGTCAGAGAGTGTCAGAGAGTTTCAGAGAGAGTCAGACAGTGCCTGAGAGTGTCAGAGAGTGTCAGAGTCTTTCAGAGAGTGTCACAGAGTTTCAGAGAGTGTCAGAGATTTTCTGAGAGTTTCAGAGATCTTCAGAGAGTGTCAGTGAGTGCCACAGAGTGTCAGTGAGTGTCAGAGAGTTTCAGAGAGTGTCAGAGATTTTCAGAGAGTTTCAGAGATCTTCAGAGAGTGTCAGAGAGTGCCAGAAAGTTTCAGAGAGTGTCACAGAGTGTCGGAGAGTTTCAGAGAGAGTCAGACAGTGTCTGAGAGTGTCAGAGAGTGTCAGAGTCTTTCAGAGAGTGTCACAGAGTTTCAGAGAGTGTCAGAGATTTTCAGAGAGTGCCAGAGATCTTCAGAGAGTGTCAGAGAGTGGCAGAAATTTTCAGAGAGTGTCACAGAGTGTCGGAGAGTTTCAGAGAGATTCAGAGAGTGTCCGAGAGATTCAGAAAGTGTCAGATAGTGTCAGAGAGTTTCAGAGAGTGTCAGAGAGTGTCTGAGAGTGTCGGAGAGTTTCAGAGAGTGTCAGAGAGTGTCAGAGAGCTTCAGACAGTGTCAGGGAGTTTCAGAGTATTTCAGAGCGTGTCAGAGAGTTTCAGAGAGTCTCAGATAGTGTCAGAGATTGTCAGAGAGTGTCTGAGAGTGTCTGAGAGTTTCAGAGAGTGTCAGAGAGTGTCAGAGAGTTTCAGTGAGCTTCTGAGAGTTGCTGAGAGTGTCAGAGAGTTACAAAGGGTTTCAGAGAGTTTCAGAGAGTGTCAGAAAGTTTCAGAGAGTGTCCGAGAGTTTCAGAGAGTTTCAGAGGGTGTCACACAGTGTCAGAGAGTTTCAGAACGCTTCAGAGTGTGTCAGGGAGTGTCAGACAGTGTCAGAGAGTTTCAGAGAGTTTCAGAGAGTTTCAGAGATGTTCAGAGAGTGTCAGAGAGTGTCAGAAAGTTTCAGAGAGTGTCAGAGAGTGTCCGGGAGTTTCAGAGAGTTACAGAGTGTCACACAGTGTCAGAGAGTTTCAAAGAGATTCAGAGATTGTCAGAGAGCTTCAGAGAGTGTCACAGAGTGACACAGAGTTTCAGAGTGTGTCAGAGAGTGTCCGAGAGTTTCAGAAAGTGTCAGATAGTGTCAGAGTGTTTCAGAGAGTTTCACAGAGTTTCAGAGAGTGTCAGAGATTTTCAGAGAGTTTCAGAGATCTTCAGAGAGTGTCAGAGAGTGCCAGAAAGTTTCAGAGAGTGTCACAGAGTGTCGGAGAGTTTCAGAGAGATTCAGAGAGTGTCCGAGAGATTCAGAAAGTGTCAGATAGTGTCAGAGAGTTTCAGAGATCTTCAGAGAGTGTCTGAGAGGGTCTGAGAGTGCCAGAGATTCTCAGAGAGTTTCAGAGAGTGTCAGAGAGTGTCAGAGAGTTTCAGAGAGTTTCAGAGAGTTTCAGAGAGCTTCAGAGAGTTTCAGAGAGTGTCAGAAAGTTTCAGAGAGTGTCAGAGAGTTTCAGAGAGTGTCACAGAGTGTCAGAGTGATTCAGAGAGATTCAGAGAGTGTCAGAGATTGCCAGAGATTGTCAGACAGTTTCAGAGAGTTTCAGGGAGTGTCAGAGAGTTTCAGAGAGTCTCAGATAGTGTCAGAGGGTGTCAGAGAGTGTCTGAGAGTGTCTGAGAGTTTCAGAGAGTGTCAGAGAGTGTCAGAGAGTTTCAGTGAGCTTCTGAGAGTTTCTGAGTGTGTCAGAGAGTTACAAAGAGTTTCAGAGAGCTTCAGAGATTGTCAGAAAGTTTCAGAGAGTGTCCGAGAGATTCAGAGAGTGTCGGGGAGTGTCAGAGAGTGTCAGAGAGTTTCAGAGAGTTTCAGAGAGAGTCAGACAGTGTCTGAGAATGTCAAAGAGTGTCAAAGAGTTTCAGAGAGTGTCAGAGAGTGTCAGAGAGTGTCAGAGGGTTTCAGAGAGTGTCAGAGAGTTTCAGAGAATTTCGGAGAGTGTCAGAGAGTGCCTGAGAGTTTCTGACAGTTTCGGAGTGTGCCGGAGAGTGTCAGACAGTGTCAGAGTGTTTCAGAGAGTGTCACAGAGTTTCAGAGAGTGTCAGAGATTTTCAGAGAGTTTCAGAGATCTTCAGAGAGTGTCAGTGAGTGCCACAGAGTGTCAGTGAGTGTCAGACAGTTTCAGAGAGTGTCAGAGATTTTCAGAGAGTTTCAGAGATCTTCAGAGAGTGTCAGAGAGTGGCAGAAATTTTCAGAGAGTGTCACAGAGTGTCGGAGAGTTTCAGAGAGATTCAGAGAGTGTCCGAGAGATTCAGAAAGTGTCAGATAGTGTCAGAGAGTTTCAGAGAGTGTCAGAGTGTGTCAGAGAGTGTCTGAGAGTGTCAGAGATTTTCAGAGAGTTTCAGAGAGTGTCAGAGAGTTTCAGAGAGTTTCAGAGAGTGTCAGAGAGTGTCAGAGAGCTTCAGACAGTGTCAGAGAGTGTCAGAGAGTGTCTGAGAGTGTCTGAGAGTTTCAGAGAGTGTCAGAGAGTGTCAGAGAGTTTCAGTGAGCTTCTGAGAGTTTCTGAGAGTCTCAGAGAGTTACAAAGAGTTTCAGAGAGCTTCAGAGATTGTCAGAAAGTTTCAGAGAGTGTCCGAGAGATTCAGAGAGTGTCGGGGAGTGTCAGAGAGTGTCAGAGAGTTTCAGAGAGTTTCAGAGAGAGTCAGACAGTGTCTGAGAGTGTCAAAGAGTGTCAAAGAGTTTCAGAGAGTGTCAGAGAGTGTCAGAGAGTGTCAGAGGGTTTCAGAGAGTGTCAGAGAGTTTCAGAGAATTTCGGAGAGTGTCAGAGAGTGCCTGAGAGTTTCTGACAGTTTCTGAGTGTGCCGGAGAGTGTCAGAGAGTGTAACAGTGTTTCAGAGAGTGTCACAGACTTTCAGAGAGTGTCAGAGATTTTCAGAGAGTTTCAGAGATCTTCAGAGAGTGTCAGTGAGTGCCACAGAGTGTCAGTGAGTGTCAGACAGTTTCAGAGAGTGTCAGAGATTTTCAGAGAGTTTCAGAGATCTTCAGAGAGTGTCAGAGAGTGGCAGAAATTTTCAGAGAGTGTCACAGAGTGTCGGAGAGTTTCAGAGAGATTCAGAGAGCGTCCGAGAGATTCAGAAAGTGTCAGACATTGTCAGAGAGTTTCAGAGAGTGTCAGAGAGTGTCAGAGAGTGCCTGAGAGTGTCAGAGATTGTCAGAGAGTTTCAGAGAGTTTCAGAGAGTGTCAGAGAGTTTCAGAGAGTTTCAGAGAGTGTCAGAGAGTGTCAGATAGCTTCAGACAGTGTCAGGGAGTGTCAGAGAGTGTCAGAGAGTTTCAGATAGAGTCAGACAGTGTCTGAGATTGTCAAAGAGTGTCAAAGAGTTTCAGAGAGTGTCAGAGAGTTTCAGAGAGTGTCAGGGAGTGTCAGAGAGTGTCAGAGAGTTTCAGAGAGAGTCAGACAGTGTCTGAGAGTGTCAGAGAGTGTCAGAGTCTTTCAGAGAGTGTCACAGAGTTTCAGAGAGTGTCAGAGATTTTCAGAGAGTTTCAGAGATCTTCAGAGAGTGTCAGTGAGTGCCACAGAGTGTCAGTGAGTGTCAGACAGTTTCAAAGAGTGTCAGAGATTTTCAGAGAGTTTCAGAGATCTTCAGAGAGTGTCAGAGAGTGGCAGAAATTTTCAGAGAGTGTCACAGAGTGTCGGAGAGTTTCAGAGAGATTCAGAGAGTGTCCGAGAGATTCAGAAAGTGTCAGATAGTGTCAGAGAGTTTCAGAGAGTGTCAGAGAGTGTCTGAGAGTGTCAGAGATTGTCAGAGAGTTTCAGAGAGTTTCAGAGAGTGTCAGAGAGTTTCAGAGAGTTTCAGAGAGTGTCAGAGAGCTTCAGACAGTGTCAGGGAGTGTCAGAGAGTGTCAGAGAGTTTCAGATAGAGTCAGACAGTGTCTGAGATTGTCAAAGAGTGTCAAAGAGTTTCAGAGAGTGTCAGAGAGTGTCAGAGAGTTTCAGAGAGTGTCAGGGAGTGTCAGAGAGTGTCAGAGAGGTTCAGAGAGAGTCAGACAGTGTCTGAGAGTGTCAGAGTCTTTCAGAGAGTGTCACAGAGTTTCAGAGAGTGTCAGAGATTTTCAGAGAGTTTCAGAGATCTTCAGAGAGTGTCAGAGAGTGCCAGAAAGTTGCAGAGAGATTCAGAGACTGTCCGAGAGATTCAGAAAGTGTCAGATAGAGTCAGAGAGTTTCAGAGAGTGTCAGAGAGTGTCTGAGAGTGTCAGAGAGCTTCAGACAGTGTCAGGGAGTGTCAGAGAGTGTCAGAGAGTTTCAGATAGAGTCAGACAGTGTCTGAGATTGTCAAAGAGTGTCTTAGAGTTTCAGAGAGTGTCAGAGAGTGTCAGAGAGTTTCAGAGAGTGTCAGGGAGTGTCAGAGAGTGTCAGAGAGTTTCAGAGAGAGTCAGACAGTGCCTGAGAGTGTCAGAGAGTGTCAGAGTCTTTCAGAGAGTGTCACAGAGTTTCAGAGAGTGTCAGAGATTTTCAGAGAGTTTCAGAGATCTTCAGAGAGTGTCAGTGAGTGCCACAGAGTGTCAGTGAGTGTCAGAGAGTTTCAGAGAGTTTCAGAGATTTTCAGAGAGTTTCAGAGATCTTCAGAGAGTGTCAGAGAGTGCCAGAAAGTTTCAGAGAGAGTCACGGAGTGTCGGAGAGTTTCAGAGAGATTCAGAGAGTGTCAGAGAGTTTCAGAGAGAGTCAGACAGTGTCTGAGAGTGTCAGAGAGTGTCAGAGTCTTTCAGAGAGTGTCACAGAGTTTCAGAGAGTGTCAGAGATTTTCAGAGAGTGTCAGAGATCTTCAGAGAGTGTCAGAGAGTGGCAGAAATTTTCAGAGAGTGTCACAGAGTGTCGGAGAGTTTCAGAGAGTGTCAGAGAGTGTCTGAGAGTGTCAGAGATTGTCAGAGAGTTTCAGAGAGTTTCAGAGAGTGTCAGAGAGTTTCAGAGAGTTTCAGAGAGTGTCAGAGAGTTTCAGAGAGTTTCAGAGAGTGTCAGAGAGTGTCAGAGAGCTTCAGACAGTGTCAGGGAGTGTCAGAGAGTGTCAGAGAGTTTCAGATAGAGTCAGACAGTGTCTGAGATTGTCAAAGAGTGTCAAAGAGTTTCAAAGAGTGTCAGAGAGTGTCAGAGAGTTTCAGAGAGTGTCAGGGAGTGTCAGAGAGTGTCAGAGAGTTTCAGAGAGAGTCAGACAGTGTCTGAGAGTGTCAGAGAGTGTCAGAGTCTTTCAGAGAGTGTCACAGAGTTTCAGAGAGTGTCAGAGATTTTCAGAGAGTTTCAGAGATCTTCAGAGAGTGTCAGTGAGTGCCACAGAGTGTCAGTGAGTGTCAGAGAGTTTCAGAGAGTGTCAGAGAGAGTCAGACAGTGTCTGAGAGTGTCAAAGAGTGTCAAAGAGTTTCAGAGAGTGTCAGAGAGTGTCAGAGAGTGTCAGAGGGTTTCAGAGAGTGTCAGAGAGTTTCAGAGAATTTCTGAGAGTGTCAGAGAGTGCCTTAGAGTTTCTGACAGTTTCTGAGTGTGCCGGAGAGTGTCAGAGAGTGTCAGAGTGTTTCAGAGAGTGTCACAGAGTTTCAGAGAGTGTCACAGAATTTCAGAGAGTGTCAGAGATTTTCAGAGAGTTTCAGAGATCTTCAGAGAGTGTCAGTGAGTGCCACAGAGTGTCAGTGAGTGTCAGAGAGTTTCAGAGAGTGTCAGAGATTTTCAGAGAGTTTCAGAGATCTTCAGAGAGTGTCAGAGAGTGCCAGAAAGTTTCAGAGAGTGTCACAGAGTGTTGGAGAGTTTCAGAGAGATTCAGAGACTGTCCGAGAGATTCAGAAAGTGTCAGATAGTGTCAGAGAGTTTCAGAGATTGTCAGAGAGTGTCACAGAGTGTCTCAGATAGTGTCAGAGAGTGTCAGAGAGTGTCTGAGAGTGTCTGAGAGTTTCAGAGAGTGTCAGAGAGTGTCAGAGAGTTTCAGTGAGCTTCTGAGAGTTGCTGAGAGTGTCAGAGAGTTACAAAGGGTTTCAGAGAGTTTCAGAGAGTGTCAGAAAGTTTCAGAGAGTGTCCGAGAGTTTCAGAGAGTTTCAGAGGGTGTCACAGAGTGTCAGAGAGTTTCAGAAAGCTTCAGAGTGTGTCAGGGAGTGTCAGAGAGTGTCAGAGAGTTTCAGAGAGTTTCAGAGAGAGTCAGACAGTGTCTGAGAGTGTCAAAGAGTGTCAAAGAGTTTCAGAGAGTGTCAGAGAGTGTCAGAGAGTGTCAGAGGGTTTCAGAGAGTGTCAGAGAGTTTCAGAGAATTTCTGAGAGTGTCAGAGAGTGCCTTAGAGTTTCTGACAGTTTCTGAGTGTGCCGGAGAGTGTCAGAGAGTGTCAGAGTGTTTCAGAGAGTGTCACAGAGTTTCAGAGAGTGTCAGAGATTTTCAGAGAGTTTCAGAGATCTTCAGAGAGTGTCAGTGAGTGCCACAGAGTGTCAGTGAGTGTCAGAGAGTTTCAGAGAGTGTCAGAGATTTTCAGAGAGTTTCAGAGATCTTCAGAGAGTGTCAGAGAGTGCCAGAAAGTTGCAGAGAGATTCAGAGACTGTCCGAGAGATTCAGAAAGTGTCAGATAGAGTCAGAGAGTTTCAGAGAGTGTCAGAGAGTGTCTGAGAGTGTCAGAGAGCTTCAGACAGTGTCAGGGAGTGTCAGAGAGTGTCAGAGAGTTTCAGATAGAGTCAGACAGTGTCTGAGATTGTCAAAGAGTGTCTTAGAGTTTCAGAGAGTGTCAGAGAGTGTCAGAGAGTTTCAGAGAGTGTCAGGGAGTGTCAGAGAGTGTCAGAAAGTTTCAGAGAGAGTCAGACAGTGCCTGAGAGTGTCAGAGAGTGTCAGAGTCTTTCAGAGAGTGTCACAGAGTTTCAGAGAGTGTCAGAGATTTTCAGAGAGTTTCAGAGATCTTCAGAGAGTGTCAGTGAGTGCCACAGAGTGTCAGTGAGTGTCAGAGAGTTTCAGAGAGTTTCAGAGATTTTCAGAGAGTTTCAGAGATCTTCAGAGAGTGTCAGAGAGTGCCAGAAAGTTTCAGAGAGAGTCACGGAGTGTCGGAGAGTTTCAGAGAGATTCAGAGAGTGTCAGAGAGTGCCAGAAATTTTCAGAGAGTGTCACAGAGTGTCGGAGAGTTTCAGAGAGTGTCAGAGAGTGTCTGAGAGTGTCAGAGATTGTCAGAGAGTTTCAGAGAGTTTCAGAGAGTGTCAGAGAGTTTCAGAGAGTTTCAGAGAGTGTCAGAGAGTTTCAGAGAGTTTCAGAGAGTGTCAGAGAGTGTCAGAGAGCTTCAGACAGTGTCAGGGAGTGTCAGAGAGTGTCAGAGAGTTTCAGATAGAGTCAGACAGTGTCTGAGATTGTCAAAGAGTGTCAAAGAGTTTCAAAGAGTGTCAGAGAGTGTCAGAGAGTTTCAGAGAGTGTCAGGGAGTGTCAGAGAGTGTCAGAGAGTTTCAGAGAGAGTCAGACAGTGTCTGAGAGTGTCAGAGAGTGTCAGAGTCTTTCAGAGAGTGTCACAGAGTTTCAGAGAGTGTCAGAGATTTTCAGAGAGTTTCAGAGATCTTCAGAGAGTGTCAGTGAGTGCCACAGAGTGTCAGTGAGTGTCAGAGAGTTTCAGAGAGTGTCAGAGAGAGTCAGACAGTGTCTGAGAGTGTCAAAGAGTGTCAAAGAGTTTCAGAGAGTGTCAGAGAGTGTCAGAGAGTGTCAGAGGGTTTCAGAGAGTGTCAGAGAGTTTCAGAGAATTTCTGAGAGTGTCAGAGAGTGCCTTAGAGTTTCTGACAGTTTCTGAGTGTGCCGGAGAGTGTCAGAGAGTGTCAGAGTGTTTCAGAGAGTGTCACAGAGTTTCAGAGAGTGTCAGAGATTTTCAGAGAGTTTCAGAGATCTTCAGAGAGTGTCAGTGAGTGCCACAGAGTGTCAGTGAGTGTCAGAGAGTTTCAGAGAGTGTCAGAGATTTTCAGAGAGTTTCAGAGATCTTCAGAGAGTGTCAGAGAGTGCCAGAAAGTTTCAGAGAGTGTCACAGAGTGTTGGAGAGTTTCAGAGAGATTCAGAGACTGTCCGAGAGATTCAGAAAGTGTCAGATAGTGTCAGAGAGTTTCAGAGATTGTCAGAGAGTGTCACAGAGTGTCTGAGAGTGTCAGAGATTGTCAGAGAGTTTCAGAGAGTTTCAGACAGTGTCAGAGAGTGTCAGAGAGCTTCAGACAGTGTCAGGGAGTGTCAGAGAGTGTCAGAGAGTTTCAGATAGAGTCAGACAGTGTCTGAGATTGTCAAAGAGTGTCATAGAGTTTCAGAGAGTGTCAGAGAGTGTCAGAGAGTTTCAGAGAGTGTCAGGGAGTGTCAGAGAGTGTCAGAGAGTTTCAGAGAGAGTCAGAAAGTGCCTGAGAGTGTCAGAGAGTGTCAGAGTCTTTCAGAGAGTGTCACAGAGTTTCAGAGAGTGTCAGAGATTTTCTGAGAGTTTCAGAGATCTTCAGAGAGTGTCAGTGAGTGCCACAGAGTGTCAGTGATTGTCAGAGAGTTTCAGAGAGTGTCAGAGATTTTCAGAGAGTTTCAGAGATCTTCAGAGAGTGTCAGAGAGTGCCAGAAAGTTTCAGAGAGTGTCACAGAGTGTCGGAGAGTTTCAGAGAGAGTCAGACAGTGTCTGAGAGTGTCAGAGAGTGTCAGAGTCTTTCAGAGAGTGTCACAGAGTTTCAGAGAGTGTCAGAGATTTTCAGAGAGTGCCAGAGATCTTCAGAGAGTGTCAGAGAGTGGCAGAAATTTTCAGAGAGTGTCACAGAGTGTCGGAGAGTTTCAGAGAGATTCAGAGAGTGTCCGAGAGATTCAGAAAGTGTCAGATAGTGTCAGAGAGTTTCAGAGAGTGTCAGAGAGTGTCTGAGAGTGTCAGAGATTGTCAGAGAGTTTCAGAGAGTTTCAGAGAGTGTCAGAGAGTTTCAGAGAGTTTCAGAGAGTGCCAGAGAGTGTCAGAGAGCTTCAGACAGTGTCAGGGAGTGTCAGAGAGTGTCAGAGAGTTTCAGATAGAGTCAGACAGTGTCTGAGATTGTCAAAGAGTGTCAAAGAGTTTCAGAGAGTGTCAGAGAGTGTCAGAGAGTTTCAGAGAGTGTCAGGGAGTGTCAGAGAGTGTCAGAGAGTTTCAGAGAGAGTCAGACAGTGTCTGAGAGTGTCAGAGAGTGTCAGAGTCTTTCAGAGAGTGTCACAGAGTTTCAGAGAGTGTCAGAGATTTTCAGAGAGTTTCAGAGATCTTCAGAGAGTGTCCGTGAGTGCCACAGAGTGTCAGTGAGTGTCAGAGAGTTTCAGAGAGTGTCAGAGAGAGTCAGACAGTGTCTGAGAGTGTCAAAGAGTGTCAAAGAGTTTCAGAGAGTGTCACAGAGTGTCAGAGAGTGTCAGAGGGTTTCAGAGAGTGTCAGAGAGTTTCAGAGAATTTCTGAGAGTGTCAGAGAGTGTCTTAGAGTTTCTGACAGTTTCTGAGTGTGCCGGAGAGTGTCAGAGAGTGTCAGAGTGTTTCAGAGAGTGTCACAGAGTTTCAGAGAGTGTCAGAGATTTACAGAGAGTTTCAGAGATCTTCAGAGAGTGTCAGTGAGTGCCACAGAGTGTCAGTGAGTGTCAGAGAGTTTCAGAGAGTGTCAGAGATTTTCAGAGAGTTTCAGAGATCTTCAGAGAGTGTCAGAGAGTGCCAGAAAGTTTCAGAGAGTGTCACAGAGTGTTGGAGAGTTTCAGAGAGATTCAGAGACTGTCCGAGAGATTCAGAAAGTGTCAGATAGTGTCAGAGAGTTTCAGAGACTGTCAGAGAGTGTCAGAGAGTGTCTGAGAGTGTCAGAGATTGTCAGAGAGTTTCAGAGAGTGTCAGAGAGTTTCAGAGAGCTTCAGACAGTGTCAGGGAGTGTCAGAGAGTGTCAGAGAGTTTCAGATAGAGTCAGACAGTGTCTGAGATTGTCAAAGAGTGTCATAGAGTTTCAGAGAGTGTCAGAGAGTGTCAGAGAGTTTCAGAGAGTGTCAGGGAGTGTCAGAGAGTGTCAGAGAGTTTCAGAGAGAGTCAGACAGTGCCTGAGAGTGTCAGAGAGTGTCAGAGTCTTTCAGAGAGTGTCACAGAGTTTCAGAGAGTGTCAGAGATTTTCAGAGAGTTTCAGAGATCTTCAGAGAGTGTCAGTGAGTGCCACAGAGTGTCAGTGAGTGTCAGAGAGTTTCAGAGAGTGTCAGAGATTTTCAGAGAGTTTCAGAGATCTTCAGAGAGTGTCAGAGAGTGCCAGAAAGTTTCAGAGAGTGTCACAGAGTGTCGGAGAGTTTCAGAGAGAGTCAGACAGTGTCTGAGAGTGTCAGAGAGTGTCAGAGTCTTTCAGAGAGTGTCACAGAGTTTCAGAGAGTGTCAGAGATTTTCAGAGAGTGCCAGAGATCTTCAGAGATTGTCAGAGAGTGGCAGAAATTTTCAGAGAGTGTCACAGAGTGTCGGAGAGTTTCAGAGAGATTCAGAGAGTGTCCGAGAGATTCAGAAAGTGTCAGATAGTGTCAGAGAGTTTCAGAGAGTGGCAGAGAGTGTCTGAGAGTGTCAGAGATTGTCAGAGAGTTTCAGAGAGTTTCAGAGAGTGTCAGAGAGTTTCAGAGAGTTTCAGAGAGTGTCAGAGAGTGTCAGAGAGCTTCAGACAGTGTCAGGGAGTGTCAGAGAGTGTCAGAGAGTTTCAGATAGAGTCAGACAGTGTCTGAGATTGTCAAAGAGTGTCAAAGAGTTTCAGAGAGTGTCAGAGAGTGTCAGAGAGTTTCAGAGAGTGTCAGGGAGTGTCAGAGAGTGTCAGAGAGTTTCAGAGAGAGTCAGACAGTGTCTGAGAGTGTCAGAGAGTGTCAGAGTCTTTCAGAGAGTGTCACAGAGTTTCAGAGAGTGTCAGAGATTTTCAGAGAGTTTCAGAGATCTTCAGAGAGTGTCAGTGAGTGCCACAGAGTGTCAGTGAGTGTCAGAGAGTTTCAGAGAGTGTCAGAGAGAGTCAGACAGTGTCTGAGAGTGTCAAAGAGTGTCAAAGAGTTTCAGAGAGTGTCAGAGCGTGTCAGAGAGTGTCAGAGGGTTTCAGAGAGTGTCAGAGAGTTTCAGAGAATTTCTGAGAGTGTCAGAGAGTGCCTTAGAATTTCTGACAGTTTCTGAGTGTGCCGGAGAGTGTCAGAGAGTGTCAGAGTGTTTCAGAGAGTGTCACAGAGTTTCAGAGAGTGTCAGAGATTTTCAGAGAGTTTCAGAGATCTTCAGAGAGTGTCAGTGAGTGCCACAGAGTGTCAGTGAGTGTCAGAGAGTTTCAGAGAGTGTCAGAGATTTTCAGAGAGTTTCAGAGATCTTCAGAGAGTGTCAGAGAGTGCCAGAAAGTTTCAGAGAGTGTCACAGAGTGTCGGAGAGTTTCAGAGAGAGTCAGACAGTGTCTGAGAGTGTCAGAGAGTGTCAGAGTCTTTCAGAGAGTGTCACAGAGTTTCAGAGAGTGTCAGAGATTTTCAGAGAGTGCCAGAGATCTTCAGAGAGTGTCAGAGAGTGGCAGAAATTTTCAGAGAGTGTCACAGAGTGTCGGAGAGTTTCAGAGAGATTCAGAGAGTGTCCGAGAGATTCAGAAAGTGTCAGATAGTGTCAGAGATCTTCAGAGAGTGTCAGAGAGTGCCAGAAAGTTTCAGAGAGTGTCACAGAGTGTCGGAGAGTTTCAGAGAGAGTCAGACAGTGTCTGAGAGTGTCAGAGAGTGTCAGAGTCTTTCAGAGAGTGTCACAGAGTTTCAGAGAGTGTCAGAGATTTTCAGAGAGTGCCAGAGATCTTCAGAGAGTGTCAGAGAGTGGCAGAAATTTTCAGAGAGTGTCACAGAGTGTCGGAGAGTTTCAGAGAGATTCAGAGAGTGTCCGAGAGATTCAGAAAGTGTCAGATAGTGTCAGAGAGTTTCAGAGAGTGTCAGAGAGTGTCTGAGAGTGTCAGAGATTGTCAGAGAGTTTCAGAGAGTTTCAGAGAGTGTCAGAGAGTGTCAGAGAGCTTCAGACAGTGTCAGGGAGTGTCAGAGAGTGTCAGAGAGTTTCAGATAGAGTCAGACAGTGTCTGAGATTGTCAAAGAGTGTCAAAGAGTTTCAGAGAGTGTCAGAGAGTGTCAGAGAGTTTCAGAGAGTGTCAGGGAGTGTCAGAGAGTGTCAGAGAGTTTCAGAGAGAGTCAGACAGTGTCTGAGAGTGTCAGAGAGTGTCAGAGTCTTTCAGAGAGTGTCACAGAGTTTCAGAGAGTGTCAGAGATTTTCAGAGAGTTTCAGAGATCTTCAGAGAGTGTCAGTGAGTGCCACAGAGTGTCAGTGAGTGTCAGAGAGTTTCAGAGAGTGTCAGAGAGAGTCAGACAGTGTCTGAGAGTGTCAAAGAGTGTCAAAGAGTTTCAGAGAGTGTCAGAGAGTGTCAGAGAGTGTCAGAGGGTTTCAGAGAGTGTCAGAGAGTTTCAGAGAATTTCTGAGAGTGTCAGAGAGTGCCTTAGAGTTTCTGACAGTTTCTGAGTGTGCCGGAGAGTGTCAGAGAGTGTCAGAGTGTTTCAGAGAGTGTCACAGAGATTCAGAGAGTGTCAGAGATTTTCAGAGAGTTTCAGAGATCTTCAGAGAGTGTCAGATAGTGTCAGAGAGTTTCAGAGAGTGTCAGAGAGTGTCTGAGAGTGTCAGAGATTGTCAGAGAGTTTCAGAGAGTTTCAGAGAGTGTCAGAGAGTGTCAGAGAGATTCAGACAGTGTCAGGGAGTGTCAGAGAGTGTCAGAGAGTTTCAGATAGAGTCAGACAGTGTCTGAGATTGTCAAAGAGTGTCAAAGAGTTTCAGAGAGTGTCAGAGAGTGTCAGAGAGTTTCAGAGAGTGTCAGGGAGTGTCAGAGAGTGTCAGAGAGTTTCAGAGAGAGTCAGACAGTGTCTGAGAGTGTCAGAGAGTGTCAGAGTCTTTCAGAGAGTGTCACAGAGTTTCAGAGAGTGTCAGAGATTTTCAGAGAGTTTCAGAGATCTTCAGAGAGTGTCAGTGAGTGCCACAGAGTGTCAGTGAGTGTCAGAGAGTTTCAGAGAGTGTCAGAGAGAGTCAGACAGTGTCTGAGAGTGTCAAAGAGTGTCAAAGAGTTTCAGAGAGTGTCAGAGAGTGTCAGAGAGTGCAGAGGGTTTCAGAGAGTGTCAGAGAGTTTCAGAGAATTTCTGAGAGTGTCAGAGAGTGCCTTAGAGTTTCTGACAGTTTCTGAGTGTGCCGGAGAGTGTCAGAGAGTGTCAGAGTGTTTCAGAGAGTGTCACAGAGTTTCAGAGAGTGTCAGAGATTTTCAGAGAGTTTCAGAGATCTTCAGAGAGTGTCAGTGAGTGCCACAGAGTGTCAGTGAGTGTCAGAGAGTTTCAGAGAGTGTCAGAGATTTTCAGAGAGTTTCAGAGATCTTCAGAGAGTGTCAGAGAGTGCCAGAAAGTTTCAGAGAGTGTCACAGAGTGTTGGAGAGTTTAAGAGAGATTCAGAGACTGTCCGAGAGATTCAGAAAGTGTCAGATAGTGTCAGAGAGTTTCAGAGAGTGTCAGAGAATGTCAGAGAGTGTCTGAGAGTGTCAGAGATTGTCAGAGAGTTTCAGAGAGTTTCAGAGAGTGTCAGAGAGTTTCAGAGAGTTTCAGACAGTGTCAGAGAGTGTCAGAGAGCTTCAGACAGTGTCAGGGAGTGTCAGAGAGTGTCAGAGAGTTTCAGATAGAGTCTGACAGTGTCTGAGATTGTCAAAGAGTGTCATAGAGTTTCAGAGAGTGTCAGAGAGTGTCAGAGAGTTTCAGAGAGTGTCAGGGAGTGTCAGAGAGTGTCAGAGAGTTTCAGAGAGAGTCAGACAGTGCCTGAGAGTGTAAGAGAGTGTCAGAGTCTTTCAGAGAGTGTCACAGAGTTTCAGAGCGTGTCAGAGATTTTCAGAGAGTTTCAGAGATCTTCAGAGAGTGTCAGTGAGTGCCACAGAGTGTCAGTGAGTGTCAGAGAGTTTCAGAGAGTGTCAGAGATTTTCAGAGAGTTTCAGAGATCTTCAGAGAGTGTCAGAGAGTGCCAGAAAGTTTCAGAGAGTGTTACAGGGTGTCGGAGAGTTTCAGAGAGATTCAGAGAGTGTCAGAGAGTTTCAGAGAGAGTCAGACAGTGTCTGAGAGTGTCAGAGAGTGTCAGAGTCTTTCAGAGAGTGTCACAGAGTTTCAGAGATTGTCAGAGATTTTCAGAGAGTGCCAGAGATCTTCAGAGAGTGTCAGAGAGTGGCAGAAATTTTCAGAGAGTGTCACAGAGTGTCGGAGAGTTTCAGAGAGATTCAGAGAGTGTCCGAGAGATTCAGAAAGTGTCAGATAGTGTCAGAGAGTTTCAGAGAGTGTCAGAGAGTGTCAGAGAGTGTCTGAGAGTGTCAGAGATTGTCAGAGAGTTTCAGAGAGTTTCAGAGAGTGTCAGAGAGTTTCAGAGAGTTTCAGAGAGTGTCAGAGAGGGTCAGAGAGCTTCAGACAGTGTCAGGGAGTGTCAGAGAGTGTCAGAGAGTTTCAGATAGAGTCAGACAGTGTCTGAGATTGTCAAAGAGTGTCAAAGAGTTTCAGAGAGTGTCAGAGAGTGTCAGAGAGTTTCAGAGAGTTTCAGGGAGTGTCAGAGAGTGTCAGAGAGTTTCAGAGAGAGTCAGACAGTGTCTGAGAGTGTCAGAGATTGTCAGAGTGTTTCAGAGAGTTTCACAGAGTTTCAGAGAGTGTCAGAGATTTTCAGAGAGTTTCAGAGATCTTCAGAGAGTGTCAGTGAGTGCCACAGAGTGTCAGTGAGTGTCAGAGAGTTTCAGAGAGTGTCAGAGATCTTCAGAGAGTGTCAGAGAGTGCCAGAAAGTTTCAGAGAGTGTCACAGAGTGTCGGAGAGTTTCAGAGAGATTCAGAGAGTGTCAGAGAGTTTCAGAGAGAGTCAGACAGTGTCTGAGAGTGTCAGAGAGTGTCAGAGTCTTTCAGAGAGTGTCACAGAGTTTCAGAGAGTGTCAGAGATTTTCAGAGAGTGCCAGAGATCTTCAGAGAGTGTCAGAGATTGCCAGAAAGTTTCAGAGAGTGTCACAGAGCATCGGAGAGTTTCAGAGAGATTCATAGAGTGTCCGAGAGATTCAGAAAGTGTCAGATAGTGTCAGAGAGTTTCAGAAAGTGGCACAGAGTGTCAGAGAGTGTCTGAGAGTGTCAGAGAGTGCCAGAGAGTTTCAGAGAATGTCAGAGAGTGTCAGAGAGTTTCAGAGTATTTCAGAGCGTGTCAGAGAGTTTCAGAGAGTCTCAGATAGTGTCAGAGAGTGTCAGAGAGTGTCTGAGAGTGTTTGAGAGTTTCAGAGAGTGTCAGAGAGTGTCAGAGAGTTTCAGTGAGCTTCTGAGAGTTGCTGAGAGTGTCAGAGAGTTACAAAGGGTTTCAGAGAGTTTCAGAGAGTGTCAGAAAGTTTCAGAGAGTGTCCGAGAGTTTCAGAGAGTTTCAGAGTGTGTCACAGAGTGTCAGAGAGTTTCAGAAAGCTTCAGAGAGTGTCAGGGAGTGTCAGAGAGTGTCAGAGAGTTTCAGAGAGTTTCAGAGAGAGTCAGACAGTGTCTGAGAGTGTCAAAGAATTTCAGAGAGTGTCAGAGAGTGTCAGAGAGTGTCAGAGGGTTTCAGAGAGTGTCACAGAGCATCGGAGAGTTTCAGAGAGATTCATAGAGTGTCCGAGAGATTCAGAAAGTGTCAGATAGTGTCAGAGAGTTTCAGAAAGTGGCACAGAGTGTCAGAGAGTGTCTGAGAGTGTCAGAGAGTGCCAGAGAGTTTCAGAGAATGTCAGAGAGTGTCAGAGAGTTTCAGAGTATTTCAGAGCGTGTCAGAGAGTTTCAGAGAGTCTCAGATAGTGTCAGAGAGTGTCAGAGAGTGTCTGAGAGTGTTTGAGAGTTTCAGAGAGTGTCAGAGAGTGTCAGAGAGTTTCAGTGAGCTTCTGAGAGTTGCTGAGAGTGTCAGAGAGTTACAAAGGGTTTCAGAGAGTTTCAGAGAGTGTCAGAAAGTTTCAGAGAGTGTCCGAGAGTTTCAGAGAGTTTCAGAGGGTGTCACAGAGTGTCAGAGAGTTTCAGAAAGCTTCAGAGAGTGTCAGGGAGTGTCAGAGAGTGTCAGAGAGTTTCAGAGAGTTTCAGAGAGAGTCAGACAGTGTCTGAGAGTGTCAAAGAATTTCAGAGAGTGTCAGAGAGTGTCAGAGAGTGTCAGAGGGTTTCAGAGAGTGTCAGAGAGTTTCAGAGAATTTCTGAGAGTGTCAGAGAGTGCCTTAGAGTTTCTGACAGTTTCTGAGTGTGCCGGAGAGTGTCAGAGAGTGTCAGAGTGTTTCAGAGAGTGTCACAGAGTTTCAGAGAGTGTCAGAGATTTTCAGAGAGTTTCAGAGATCTTCAGAGAGTGTCAGTGAGTGCCACAGAGTGTCAGTGAGTGTCAGAGAGTTTCAGAGAGTGTCAGAGATTTTCAGAGAGTTTCAGAGATCTTCAGAGAGTGTCAGAGAGTGCCAGAAAGTTTCAGAGAGTGTCACAGAGTGTCGGAGAGTTTCAGAGAGATTCAGAGACTGTCCGAGAGATTCAGAAAGTGTCAGATAGTGTCAGAGAGTTTCAGAGAGTGTCAGAGAGTGTCAGAGAGTGTCTGAGAGTGTCAGAGATTGTCAGAGAGTTTCAGAGAGTTTCAGAGAGTGTCAGAGAGTTTCAGAGAGTTTCAGACAGTGTCAGAGAGTGTCAGAGAGCTTCAGACAGTGTCAGGGAGTGTCAGAGAGTGTCAGAGAGTTTCAGATAGAGTCAGACAGTGTCTGAGATTGTCAAAGAGTGTCATAGAGTTTCAGAGAGTGTCACAGAGTTTCAGAGAGTGTCAGAGATTTTCAGAGAGTTTCAGAGATCTTCAGAGAGTGTCAGTGAGTGCCACAGAGTGTCAGTGAGTGTCAGAGAGTTTCAGAGAGTGTCAGAGATTTTCAGAGAGTTTCAGAGATCTTCAGAGAGTGTCAGAGAGTGCCAGAAAGTTTCAGAGAGTGTCACAGAGTGTCGGAGAATTTCAGAGAGATTCAGAGAGTGTCAGAGAGTTTCAGAGAGAGACAGACAGTGTCTGAGAGTGTCAGAGAGTGTCAGAGTCTTTCAGAGAGTGTCACAGAGTTTCAGAGAGTGTCAGAGATTTTCAGAGAGTGCCAGAGATCTTCAGAGAGTGTCAGAGAGTGCCAGAAATTTTCAGAGAGTGTCACAGAGTGTCGGAGAGTTTCAGAGAGATTCAGAAAGTGTCCGAGAGATTCAGAAAGTGTCAGATAGTGTCAGAGAGTTTCAGAAAGTGTCACAGAGAGTCAGAGAGTGTCTGAGAGTGTCAGAGAGTGCCAGAGAGTTTCAGAGAATGTCAGAGAGTGTCAGAGAGTTTTAGAGTATTTCAGAGCGTGTCAGAGAGTTTCAGAGAGTCTCAGATAGTGTCAGAGAGTGTCAGAGAGTGTCTGAGAGTGTCTGAGAGTTTCAGAGAGTGTCAGAGAGTGTCAGAGAGTTTCAGTGAGCTTCTCAGAGTTTCTGAGAGTGTCAGAGAGTTACAAAGGGTTTCAGAGAGTTTCAGAGAGTGTCAGAAAGTTTCAGAGAGTGTCCGAGAGTTTCAGAGAGTTTCAGAGGGTGTCACAGAGTGTCAGAGAGTTTCAGAAAGCTTCAGAGAGTGTCAGGGAGTGTCAGAGAGTGTCAGAGAGTTTCAGAGAGTTTCAGAGATGTTCAGAGAGTGTCAGAGAGTGTCAGAAAGTTTCAGAGAGTGTCAGAGAGTGTCCGGGAGTTTCAGAGAGTTACAGAGTGTCACACAGTGTCAGAGAGTTTCAAAGAGATTCAGAGAGTGTTAGAGAGTTTCAGAGAGTGTCACAGAGTGACACAGAGTTTCAGAGTGTGCCAGAGAGTGTCCGAGAGTTTCAGAAAGTCTCTGATAGTGTCAGAGAGTTTCAGAAAGTGTCAGATAGTGTCAGAGTGTTTCAGAGAGTTTCACAGAGTTTCAGAGAGTGTCAGAGATTTTCAGACAGTTTCGGAGATCTTCAGGGAGTGTCAGAGAGTGCCAGAAAGTTTCAGAGAGTGTCACAGAGTGTCGGAGAGTTTCAGAGAGATTCAGAGAGTGTCCGAGAGATTCAGAAAGTGTCAGATAGTGTCAGAGAGTTTCAGAGATCTTCAGAGAGTGTCTGAGAGGGTCTGAGAGTGCCAGAGATTGTCAGAGAGTTTCAGAGAGTGTCAGAGAGTGTCAGAGAGTTTCAGAGAGTTTCAGAGAGTGTCAGAGAGTGTCAGAGAGTTTCAGAGAGTTTCAGAGAGCATCAGAGAGTTTCAGAGAGCGTCAGAAAGTTTCAGAGAGTGTCAGAGAGTTTCAGAGAGTGTCACAGAGTGTCAGAGTGATTCAGAGAGATTCAGAGAGTGTCAGAGATTGCCAGAGATTGTCAGACAGTTTCAGAGAGTTTCAGAGAGTGTCAGAGAGTTTCAGAGAGTCTCAGATAGTGTCAGAGAGTGTCAGAGAGTGTCTGAGAGTGTCTGAGAGTTTCAGAGAGTGTCAGAGAGTGTCAGAGAGTTTTAGTGAGCTTCTGAGAGTTTCTGAGAGTGTCAGAGAGTTACAAAGAGTTTCAGAGAGCTTCAGAGATTGTCAGAAAGTTTCAGAGAGTGTCCGAGAGATTCAGAGAGTGTCGGGGAGTATCAGAGAGTTTCAGAGAGTTTCAGAGAGAGTCAGACAGTGTCTGAGAGTGTCAAAGAGTGTCAAAGAGTTTCAGAGAGTGTCAGAGAGTGTCAGAGAGTGTCAGAGGGTTTCAGAGAGTGTCAGAGAGTTTCAGAGAATTTCGGAGAGTGTCAGAGAGTGCCTGAGAGTTTCTGACAGTTTCTGAGTGTGCCGGATAGTGTCAGAGAGTGTCAGAGTGTTTCAGAGAGTGTCACAGAATTTCAGAGAGTGTCAGAGATTTTCAGAGAGTTTCAGAGATCTTCAGAGAGTGTCAGTGAGTGCCACAGAGTGTCAGTGAGTGTCAGACAGTTTCAGAGAGTGTCAGAGATTTTCAGAGAGTTTCAGCGATCTTCAGAGAGTGTCAGAGAGTGGCAGAAATTTTCAGAGAGTGTCACAGAGTGTCGGAGAGTTTCAGAGAGATTCAGAGAGTGTCCGAGAGATTCAGAAAGTGTCAGATAGTGTAAGAGAGTTTCAGAGAGTGTCAGAGAGTGTCAGAGAGTGTCTGAGAGTGTCAGAGATTGTCAGAGAGTTTCAGAGAGTTTCAGAGAGTGTCAGAGAGGTTCAGAGAGTTTCAGAGAGTGTCAGAGAGTGTCAGAGAGCTTCAGACAGTGTCAGGGACTGTCAGAGAGTGTCAGAGAGTTTCAGATAGAGTCAGACAGTGTCTGAGATTGTCAAAGAGTGTCACAGAGTTTCAGAGAGTGTCAGAGATTGTCAGAGAGTTTCAGGGAGTGTCAGGGAGTGTCAGAGAGTGTCAGAGAGTTTCAGAGAGAGTCAGACAGTGCCTGAGAGTGTCAGAGAGTTTCAGAGTCTTTCAGAGAGTGTCACAGAGTTTCAGAACGTGTCAGAGATTTTCAGAGAGTTTCAGAGATCTTCAGAGAGTGTCAGTGAGTGCCACAGAGTGTCAGTGAGTGTCAGAGAGTTTCAGAGAGTGTCAGAGATTTTCAGAGAGTTTCAGAGATCTTCAGAGAGTGTCAGAGAGTGCCAGAAAGTTTCAGAGAGTGTCACAGGGTGTCGGAGAGTTTCAGAGAGATTCAGAGAGTGTCAGAGAGTTTCAGAGAGAGTCAGACAGTGTCTGAGAGTGTCAGAGAGTGTCAGAGTCTTTCAGAGAGTGTCACAGAGTTTCAGAGAGTGTCAGAGATTTTCAGAGAGTTTCAGAGATCTTCAGAGAGTGTCAGTGAGTGCCACAGAGTGTCAGTGAGTGTCAGACAGTTTCAGAGAGTGTCAGAGATTTTCAGAGAGTTTCAGAGATCTTCAGAGAGTGTCAGAGAGTGGCAGAAATTTTCAGAGAGTGTCACAGAGTGTCGGAGAGTTTCAGAGAGATTCAGAGAGTGTCCGAGAGATTCAGAAAGTGTCAGATAGTGTAAGAGAGTTTCAGAGAGTGTCAGAGAGTGTCAGAGAGTGTCTGAGAGTGTCAGAGATTGTCAGAGAGTTTCAGAGAGTTTCAGAGAGTGTCAGAGAGGTTCAGAGAGTTTCAGAGAGTGTCAGAGAGTGTCAGAGAGTTTCAGACAGTGTCAGGGACTGTCAGAGAGTGTCAGAGAGTTTCAGATAGAGTCAGACAGTGTCTGAGATTGTCAAAGAGTGTCACAGAGTTTCAGAGAGTGTCAGAGATTGTCAGAGAGTTTCAGGGAGTGTCAGGGAGTGTCAGAGAGTGTCAGAGAGTTTCAGAGAGAGTCAGACAGTGCCTGAGAGTGTCAGAGAGTTTCAGAGTCTTTCAGAGAGTGTCACAGAGTTTCAGAACGTGTCAGAGATTTTCAGAGAGTTTCAGAGATCTTCAGAGAGTGTCAGTGAGTGCCACAGAGTGTCAGTGAGTGTCAGAGAGTTTCAGAGAGTGTCAGAGATTTTCAGAGAGTTTCAGAGATCTTCAGAGAGTGTCAGAGAGTGCCAGAAAGTTTCAGAGAGTGTCACAGGGTGTCGGAGAGTTTCAGAGAGATTCAGAGAGTGTCAGAGAGTTTCAGAGAGAGTCAGACAGTGTCTGAGAGTGTCAGAGAGTGTCAGAGTCTTTCAGAGAGTGTCACAGAGTTTCAGAGAGTGTCAGAGATTTTTAGAGAGTGCCAGAGATCTTCAGAGAGTGTCAGAGAGTGCCAGAAAGTTTCAGAGAGTGTCACAGAGTGTCGGAGAGTTTCAGAGAGATTCAGAGAGTGTCCGAGAGATTCAGAAAGTGTCAGATAGTGTCAGAGAGTTTCAGAGAGTGTCAGAGAGTGCCAGAGAGTGTCTGAGAGTGTCAGAGATTGTCAGAGAGTTTCAGAGAGTTTCAGAGAGTGTCAGAGAGTTTCAGAGAGTTTCAGAGAGTGTCAGAGAGGGTCAGAGAGCTTCACACAGTGTCAGGGAGTGTCAGAGAGTGTCAGAGAGTTTCAGATAGAGTCAGACAGTGTCTGAGATTGTCAAAGAGTGTCAAAGAGTTTCAGAGAGTGTCAGAGAGTGTCAGAGAGTGTCAGAGAGTTTCAGAGAGTGTCAGGGAGTGTCAGCGAGTGTCAGAGAGTTTCAGAGAGAGTCAGACAGTGTCTGAGAGTGTCAGAGATTGTCAGAGTGTTTCAGAGAGTTTCACAGAGTTTCAGAGAGTGTCAGAGATTTTCAGAGAGTTTCAGAGATCTTCAGAGAGTGTCAGTGAGTGCCACAGAGTGTCAGTGAGTGTCAGAGAGTTTCAGAGAGTGTCAGAGATTTTCAGAGAGTTTCAGAGATCTTCAGAGAGTGTCAGAGAGTGCCAGAAAGTTTCAGAGAGTGTCACAGAGTGTCGGAGAGTTTCAGAGAGATTCAGAGAGTGTCAGAGAGTTTCAGAGAGAGTCAGACAGTGTCTGAGAGTGTCAGAGAGTGTCAGAGTCTTTCAGAGAGTGTCACAGAGTTTCAGAGAGTGTCAGAGATTTTCAGAGAGTGCCAGAGATCTTCAGAGAGTGTCAGAGATTGCCAGAAAGTTTCAGAGAGTGTCACAGAGTGTCGGAGAGTTTCAGAGAGATTCATAGAGTGTCCGAGAGATTCAGAAAGTGTCAGATAGTGTCAGAGAGTTTCAGAAAGTGGCACAGAGTGTCAGAGAGTGTCTGAGAGTGTCAGAGAGTGCCAGAGAGTTTCAGAGAATGTCAGAGAGTGTCAGAGAGTTTCAGAGTATTTCAGAGCGTGTCAGAGAGTTTCAGAGAGTCTCAGATAGTGTCAGAGAGTGTCAGAGAGTGTCTGAGAGTGTTTGAGAGTTTCAGAGAGTGTCAGAGAGTGTCAGAGAGTTTCAGTGAGCTTCTGAGAGTTGCTGAGAGTGTCAGAGAGTGTCAGAGAGTTTCAGAGAGTTTCAGAGAGAGTCAGACAGTGTCTGAGAGTGTCAAAGAGTGTCAAAGAATTTCAGAGAGTGTCAGAGAGTGTCAGAGAGTGTCAGAGGGTTTCAGAGAGTGTCAGAGAGTTTCAGAGAATTTCTGAGAGTGTCAGAGAGTGCCTTAGAGTTTCTGACAGTTTCTGAGTGTGCCGGAGAGTGTCAGAGAGTGTCAGAGTGTTTCAGAGAGTGTCACAGAGTTTCAGAGAGTGTCAGAGATTTTCAGAGAGTTTCAGAGATCTTCAGAGAGTGTCAGTGAGTGCCACAGAGTGTCAGTGAGTGTCAGAGAGTTTCAGAGAGTGTCAGAGATTTTCAGAGAGTTTCAGAGATCTTCAGAGAGTGTCAGAGAGTGCCAGAAAGTTTCAGAGAGTGTCACAGAGTGTCGGAGAGTTTCAGAGAGATTCAGAGACTGTCCGAGAGATTCAGAAAGTGTCAGATAGTGTCAGAGAGTTTCAGAGATTGTCAGAGAGTGTCAGAGAGTGTCTGAGAGTGTCAGAGATTGTCAGAGAGTTTCAGAGAGTTTCAGAGAGTGTCAGAGAGTTTCAGAGAGTTTCAGACAGTGTCAGAGAGTGTCAGAGAGCTTCAGACAGTGTCAGGGAGTGTCAGAGAGTGTCAGAGAGTTTCAGATAGAGTCAGACAGTGTCTGAGATTGTCAAAGAGTGTCATAGCGTTTCAGAGAGTGTCAGAGGGTGTCAGAGAGTTTCACAGAGTGTCAGGGAGTGTCAGAGAGTGTCAGAGAGTTTCAGAGAGAGTCAGACAGTGCCTGAGAGTGTCAGAGAGTGTCAGAGTCTTTCAGAGAGTGTCACAGAGTTTCAGAGAGTGTCAGAGATTTTCAGAGAGTTTCAGAGATCTTCAGAGAGTGTCAGTGAGTGCCACAGAGTGTCAGTGAGTGTCAGAGAGTTTCAGAGAATTTCTGAGAGTGTCAGAGAGTGCCTTAGAGTTTCTGACAGTTTCTGAGTGTGCCGGAGAGTGTCAGAGAGTGTCAGAGTGTTTCAGAGAGTGTCACAGAGTTTCAGAGAGTGTCAGAGATTTTCAGAGAGTTTCAGAGATCTTCAGAGAGTGTCAGTGAGTGCCACAGAGTGTCAGTGAGTGTCAGAGAGTTTCAGAGAGTGTCAGAGATTTTCAGAGAGTTTCAGAGATCTTCAGAGAGTGTCAGAGAGTGCCAGAAAGTTTCAGAGAGTGTCACAGAGTGTTGGAGAGTTTCAGAGAGATTCAGAGACTGTCCGAGAGATTCAGAAAGTGTCAGATAGTGTCAGAGAGTTTCAGAGAGTGTCAGAGAGTGTCAGAGAGTGTCTGAGAGTGTCAGAGATTGTCAGAGAGTTTCAGAGAGTTTCAGAGAGTGTCAGAGAGTTTCAGAGAGTTTCAGACAGTGTCAGAGAGTGTCAGAGAGCTTCAGACAGTGTCAGGGAGTGTCAGAGAGTGTCAGAGAGTTTCAGATAGAGTCAGACAGTGTCTGAGATTGTCAAAGAGTGTCATAGAGTTTCAGAGAGTGTCAGAGAGTGTCAGAGATTTTCAGAGAGTGTCAGGGAGTGTCAGAGAGTGTCAGAGAGTTTCAGAGAGAGTCAGACAGTGCCTGAGAGTGTAAGAGAGTGTCAGAGTCTTTCAGAGAGTGTCACAGAGTTTCAGAGCGTGTCAGAGATTTTCAGAGAGTTTCAGAGATCTTCAGAGAGTGTCAGTGAGTGCCACAGAGTGTCAGTGAGTGTCAGAGAGTTTCAGAGAGTGTCAGAGATTTTCAGAGAGTTTCAGAGATCTTCAGAGAGTGTCAGAGAGTGCCAGAAAGTTTCAGAGAGTGTCACAGGGTGTCGGAGAGTTTCAGAGAGATTCAGAGAGTGTCAGAGAGTTTCAGAGAGAGTCAGACAGTGTCTGAGAGTGTCAGAGAGTGTCAGAGTCTTTCAGAGAGTGTCACAGAGTTTCAGAGAGTGTCAGAGATTTTCAGAGAGTGCCAGAGATCTTCAGAGAGTGTCAGAGAGTGGCAGAAATTTTCAGAGAGTGTCACAGAGTGTCGGAGAGTTTCAGAGAGATTCAGAGAGTGTCCGAGAGATTCAGAAAGTGTCAGATAGTGTCAGAGAGTTTCAGAGAGTGTCAGAGAGTGTCAGAGAGTGTCTGAGAGTGTCAGAGATTGTCAGAGAGTTTCAGAGAGTTTCAGAGAGTGTCAGAGAGTTTCAGAGAGTTTCAGAGAGTGTCAGAGAGGGTCAGAGAGCTTCAGACAGTGTCAGGGAGTGTCAGAGAGTGTCAGAGAGTTTCAGATAGAGTCAGACAGTGTCTGAGATTGTCAAAGAGTGTCAAAGAGTTTCAGAGAGTGTCAGAGAGTGTCAGAGAGTTTCAGAGAGTTTCAGGGAGTGTCAGAGAGTGTCAGAGAGTTTCAGAGAGAGTCAGACAGTGTCTGAGAGTGTCAGAGATTGTCGGAGTGTTTCAGAGAGTTTCACAGAGTTTCAGAGAGTGTCAGAGATTTTCAGAGAGTTTCAGAGAGTTTCAGAGATCTTCAGAGAGTGTCAGAGAGTGCCAGAAAGTTTCAGAGAGTGTCAGTGAGTGCCACAGAGTGTCAGTGAGTGTCAGAGAGTTTCAGAGAGTGTCAGAGATTTTCAGAGAGTTTCAGAGATCTTCAAAGAGTTTTAGAGTATTTCAGAGCGTGTCAGAGAGTTTCAGAGAGTCTCAGATAGTGTCAGAGAGTGTCAGAGAGTGTCTGAGAGTGTCTGAGAGTTTCAGAGAGTGTCAGAGAGTGTCAGAGAGTTTCAGTGAGCTTCTCAGAGTTTCTGAGAGTGTCAGAGAGTTACAAAGGGTTCCAGAGAGTTTCAGAGAGTGTCAGAAAGTTTCAGAGAGTGTCAGTGAGTTTCAGAGAGTTTCAGAGGGTGTCACAGAGTGTCAGAGAGTTTCAGAAAGCTTCAGAGAGTGTCAGGGAGTGTCAGAGAGTGTCAGAGAGTTTCAGAGAGTTTCAGAGATGTTCAGAGAGTGTCAGAGAGTGTCAGAAAGTTTCAGAGAGTGTCAGAGAGTGTCCGGGAGTTTCAGAGAGTTACAGAGTGTCACACAGTGTCAGAGAGTTTCAAAGAGATTCAGAGAGTGTCAGAGAGTTTCAGAGAGTGTCACAGAGTGACACAGAGTTTCAGAGTGTGCCAGAGAGTGTCCGAGAGTTTCAGAAAGTCTCTGATAGTGTCAGAGAGTTTCAGAAAGTGTCAGATAGTGTCAGAGTGTTTCAGAGAGTTTCACAGAGTTTCAGAGAGTGTCAGAGATTTTCATACAGTTTCGGAGATCTTCAGGGAGTGTCAGAGAGTGCCAGAAAGTTTCAGAGAGTGTCACAGAGTGTCGGAGAGTTTCAGAGAGATTCAGAGAGTGTCCGTGAGATTCAGAAAGTGTCAGATAGTGTCAGAGAGTTTCAGAGATCTTCAGAGAGTGTCTGAGAGGGTCTGAGAGTGCCAGAGATTGTCAGAGAGTTTCAGAGAGTGTCAGAGAGTGTCAGAGAGTTTCAGAGAGTTTCAGAGAGTTTCAGAGAGTGTCAGAGAGTTTCAGAGAGTTTCAGAGAGCATCAGAGAGTTTCAGAGAGCGTCAGAAAGGTTCAGAGAGTGTCAGAGAGTTTCAGAGAGTGTCACAGAGTGTCAGAGTGATTCAGAGAGATTCAGAGAGTGTCAGAGATTGCCAGAGATTGTCAGACAGTTTCAGAGAGTTTCAGAGAGTGTCAGAGAGTTTCAGAGAGTCTCAGATAGTGTCAGAGAGTGTCAGAGAGTGTCTGAGAGTGTCTGAGAGTTTCAGAGAGTGTCAGAGAGTGTCAGAGAGTTTCAGTGAGCTTCTGAGAGTTTCTGAGAGTGTCAGAGAGTTACAAAGAGTTTCAGAGAGCTTCAGAGATTGTCAGAAAGTTTCAGAGAGTGTCCGAGAGATTCAGAGAGTGTCGGGGAGTATCAGAGAGTTTCAGAGAGAGTCAGACAGTGTCTGAGAGTGTCAAAGAGTGTCAAAGAGTTTCAGAGAGTGTCAGAGAGTGTCAGAGGGTTTCAGAGAGTGTCAGAGAGTTTCAGAGAATTTCGGAGAGTGTCAGAGAGTGCCTGAGAGTTTCTGACAGTTTCTGAGTGTGCCGGAGAGTGTCAGAGAGTGTCAGAGTGTTTCAGAGAGTGTCACAGACTTTCAGAGAGTGTCAGAGATTTTCAGAGAGTTTCAGAGATCTTCAGAGAGTGTCAGTGAGTGCCACAGAGTGTCAGTGAGTGTCAGACAGTTTCAGAGAGTGTCAGAGATTTTCAGAGAGTTTCAGAGATCTTCAGAGAGTGTCAGAGAGTGGCAGAAATTTTCAGAGAGTGTCACAGAGTGTCGGAGAGTTTCAGAGAGATTCAGAGAGTGTCCGAGAGATTCAGAAAGTGTCAGATAGTGTAAGAGAGTTTCAGAGAGTGTCAGAGAGTGTCAGAGAGTGTCTGAGAGTGTCAGAGATTGTCAGAGAGTTTCAGAGAGTTTCAGAGAGTGTCAGAGAGGTTCAGAGAGTTTCAGAGAGTGTCAGAGAGTGTCAGAGAGCTTCAGACAGTGTCAGGGACTGTCAGAGAGTGTCAGAGAGTTTCAGATAGAGTCAGACAGTGTCTGAGATTGTCAAAGAGTGTCAAAGAGTTTCAGAGAGTGTCAGAGATTGTCAGAGAGTTTCAGGGAGTGTCAGGGAGTGTCAGAGAGTGTCTGAGAGTTTCAGAGAGAGTCAGACAGTGCCTGAGAGTGTCAGAGAGTGTCAGAGTGTTTCAGAGAGTTTCACAGAGTTTCAGAGAGTGTCAGAGATTTTCAGAGAGTTTCAGAGATCTTCAGAGAGTGTCAGTGATTGCCACAGAGTGTCAGTGAGTGTCAGAGAGTTTCAGAGAGTGTCAGAGATTTTCAGAGAGTTTCAGAGATCTTCAGAGAGTGTCAGAGAGTGCCAGAAAGTTTCAGAGAGTGTCACAGAGTGTCGGAGAGTTTCAGAGAGATTCAGAGAGTGTCAGAGAGTTTCAGAGAGAGTCAGACAGTGTCTGAGAGTGTCAGAGAGTGTCAGAGTCTTTCAGAGAGTGTCACAGAGTTCAGAGAGTGTCGGAGAGTTTCAGAGAGATTCAGAGAGTGTCAGAGAGTTTCAGAGAGAGTCAGACAGTGTCTGAGAGTGTCAGAGAGTGTCAGAGTCTTTCAGAGAGTGTCACAGAGTTTCAGAGAGTGTCAGAGATTTTCAGACAGTGCCAGAGATCTTCAGAGAGTGTCAGAGATTGCCAGAAAGTTTCAGAGAGTGTCACAGAGTGTCGGAGAGTTTCAGAGAGATTCATAGAGTGTCCGAGAGATTCAGAAAGTGTCAGATAGTGTCAGAGAGTTTCAGAAAGTGGCACAGAGTGTCAGAGAGTTTCAGAGTATTTCAGAGCGTGTCAGAGAGTTTCAGAGAGTCTCAGATAGTGTCAGAGAGTGTCAGAGAGTGTCTGAGAGTGTTTGAGAGTTTCAGAGAGTGTCAGAGAGTGTCAGAGAGTTTCAGTGAGCTTCTGAGAGTTGCTGAGAGTGTCAGAGGGTTACAAAGGGTTTCAGAGAGTTTCAGAGAGTGTCAGAAAGTTTCAGAGAGTGTCCGAGAGTTTCAGAGAGTGTCACAGAGTGTCAGAGAGTTTCAGAAAGCTTCAGAGAGTGTCAGGGAGTTTCAGAGAGTGTCAGAGAGTTTCAGAGAGTTTCAGAGAGAGTCAGACAGTGTCTGAGAGTGTCAAAGAGTGTCAAAGAATTTCAGAGAGTGTCAGAGAGTGTCAGAGAGTGTCAGAGGGTTTCAGAGAGTGTCAGAGAGTTTCAGAGAATTTCTGAGAGTGTCAGAGAGTGCCTTAGAGTTTCTGACAGTTTCTGAGTGTGCCGGATAGTGTCAGAGAGTGTCAGAGTGTTTCAGAGAGTGTCACAGACTTTCAGAGAGTGTCAGAGATTTTCAGAGAGTTTCAGAGATCTTCAGAGAGTGTCAGTGAGTGCCACAGAGTGTCAGTGAGTGTCAGAGAGTTTCAGAGAGTGTCAGAGATTTTCAGAGAGTTTCAGAGATCTTCAGAGAGTGTCAGAGAGTGCCAGAAAGTTTCAGAGAGTGTCACAGAGTGTCGGAGAGTTTCAGAGAGATTCAGAGACTGTCCGAGAGATTCAGAAAGTGTCAGATAGTGTCAGAGAGTTTCAGAGAGTGTCAGAGAGTGTCAGAGAGTGTCTGAGAGTGTCAGAGATTGTCAGAGAGTTTCAGAGAGTTTCAGAGAGTGTCAGAGAGTTTCAGAGAGTTTCAGACAGTGTCAGAGAGTGTCAGAGAGCTTCAGACAGTGTCAGGGAGTGTCAGAGAGTGTCAGAGAGTTTCAGATCGAGTCAGACAGTGTCTGAGATTGTCAAAGAGTGTCATAGAGTTTCAGAGAGTGTCAGAGAGTGTCAGAGAGTTTCACAGAGTGTCAGGGAGTGTCAGAGAGTGTCAGAGAGTTTCAGAGAGAGTCAGACAGTGCCTGAGAGTGTCAGAGAGTGTCAGAGTCTTTCAGAGAGTGTCACAGAGTTTCAGAGAGTGTCAGAGATTTTCAGAGAGTTTCAGAGATCTTCAGAGAGTGTCAGTGAGTGCCACAGAGTGTCAGTGAGTGTCAGAGAGTTTCAGAGAGTGTCAGAGATTTTCAGAGAGTTTCAGAGATCTTCAGAGAGTGTCAGAGAGTGCCAGAAAGTTTCAGAGAGTGTCACAGAGTGTTGGAGAGTTTCAGAGAGATTCAGAGACTGTCCGAGAGATTCAGAAAGTGTCAGAAAGTGTCAGAGAGTTTCAGAGAGTGTCAGAGAGTGTCAGAGAGTGTCTGAGAGTGTCAGAGATTGTCAGAGAGTTTCAGAGAGTTTCAGAGAGTGTCAGAGAGTTTCAGAGAGTTTCAGACAGTGTCAGAGAGTGTCAGAGAGTTTCAGATAGAGTCAGACAGTGTCTGAGATTGTCAAAGAGTGTCATAGAGTTTCAGAGAGTGTCAGAGAGTGTCAGAGAGTTTCAGAGAGTGTCAGGGAGTGTCAGAGAGTGTCAGAGAGTTTCAGAGAGAGTCAGACAGTGCCTGAGAGTGTAAGAGAGTGTCAGAGTCTTTCAGAGAGTGTCACAGAGTTTCAGAGCGTGTCAGAGATTTTCAGAGAGTTTCAGAGATCTTCAGAGAGTGTCAGTGAGTGCCACAGAGTGTCAGTGAGTGTCAGAGAGTTTCAGAGAGTGTCAGAGATTTTCAGTGAGTTTCAGAGATCTTCAGAGAGTGTCAGAGAGTGCCAGAAAGTTTCAGAGAGTGTCACAGGGTGTCGGAGAGTTTCAGAGAGATTCAGAGAGTGTCAGAGAGTTTCAGAGAGAGTCAGACAGTGTCTGAGAGTGTCAGAGAGTGTCAGAGTCTTTCAGAGAGTGTCACAGAGTTTCAGAGAGTGTCAGAGATTTTCAGAGAGTGCCAGAGATCTTCAGAGAGTGTCAGAGAGTGGCAGAAATTTTCAGAGAGTGTCACAGAGTGACGGAGAGTTTCAGAGAGATTCAGAGAGTGTCCGAGAGATTCAGAAAGTGTCAGATAGTGTCAGAGAGTTTCAGAGAGTGTCAGAGAGTGTCAGAGAGTGTCTGAGAGTGTCAGAGATTGTCAGAGAGTTTCAGAGAGTTTCAGAGAGTGTCAGAGAGTTTCAGAGAGTTTCAGAGAGTGTCAGAGAGGGTCAGAGAGCTTCAGACAGTGTCAGGGAGTGTCAGAGAGTGTCAGAGAGTTTCAGATAGAGTCAGACAGTGTCTGAGATTGTCAAAGAGTGTCAAAGAGTTTCAGAGAGTGTCAGAGAGTGTCAGAGAGTTTCAGGGAGTGTCAGAGAGTGTCAGAGAGTTTCAGAGAGAGTCAGACAGTGTCTGAGAGTGTCAGAGATTGTCAGAGTGTTTCAGAGAGTTTCACAGAGTTTCAGAGAGTGTCAGAGATTTTCAGAGAGTTTCAGAGATCTTCAGAGAGTGTCAGTGAGTGCCACAGAGTGTCAGTGAGTGTCAGAGAGTTTCAGAGAGTGTCAGAGATTTTCAGAGAGTTTCAGAGATCTTCAGAGAGTGTCAGAGAGTGCCAGAAAGTTTCAGAGAGTGTCACAGAGTGTCGGAGAGTTTCAGAGAGATTCAGAGAGTGACAGAGAGTTTCAGAGAGAGTCAGACAGTGTCTGAGAGTGTCAGAGAGTGTCAGAGTCTTTCAGAGAGTGTCACAGAGTTTCAGAGAGTGTCAGAGATTTTCAGAGAGTGCCAGAGATCTTCAGAGAGTGTCAGAGATTGCCAGAAAGTTTCAGAGAGTGTCACAGAGTGTCGGAGAGTTTCAGAGAGTTTCATAGAGTGTCCGAGAGATTCAGAAAGTGTCAGATAGTGTCAGAGAGTTTCAGAAAGTGGCACAGAGTGTCAGAGAGTGTCTGAGAGTGTCAGAGAGTGCCAGAGAGTTTCAGAGAATGTCAGAGAGTGTCAGAGAGTTTCAGAGTATTTCAGAGCGTGTCAGAGAGTTTCAGAGAGTCTCAGATAGTGTCAGAGAGTGTCAGAGAGTGTCTGAGAGTGTTTGAGAGTTTCAGTGAGCTTCTGAGAGTTGCCGAGAGTGTCAGAGGGTTACAAAGGGTTTCAGAGAGTTTCAGAGAGTGTCAGAAAGTTTCAGAGAGTGTCCGAGAGTTTCAGAGAGATTCACAGAGTGTCAGAGAGTTTCAGAAAGCTTCAGAGAGTGTCAGGGAGTTTCAGAGAGTGTCAGAGAGTTTCAGAGAGTTTCAGAGAGAGTCAGACAGTGTCTGAGAGTGTCAAAGAGTGTCAAAGAATTTCAGAGAGTGTCAGAGAGTGTCAGAGAGTGTCAGAGGGTTTCAGAGAGTGTCAGAGAGTTTCAGAGAATTTCTGAGAGTGTCAGAGAGTGCCTTAGAGTTTCTGACAGTTTCTGAGTGTGCCGGATAGTGTCAGAGAGTGTCAGAGTGTTTCAGAGAGTGTCACAGACTTTCAGAGAGTGTCAGAGATTTTCAGAGAGTTTCAGAGATCTTCAGAGAGTGTCAGTGAGTGCCACAGAGTGTCAGTGAGTGTCAGAGAGTTTCAGAGAGTGTCAGAGATTTTCAGAGAGTTTCAGAGATCTTCAGAGAGTGTCAGAGAGTGCCAGAAAGTTTCAGAGAGTGTCACAGAGTGTCGGAGAGTTTCAGAGAGATTCAGAGACTGTCCGAGAGATTCAGAAAGTGTCAGATAGTGTCAGAGAGTTTCAGAGAGTGTCAGAGAGTGTCAGAGAGTGTCTGAGAGTGTCAGAGATTGTCAGAGAGTTTCAGAGAGTTTCAGAGAGTGTCAGAGAGTTTCAGAGAGTTTCAGACAGTGTCAGAGAGTGTCAGAGAGCTTCAGACAGTGTCAGGGAGTGTCAGAGAGTGTCAGAGAGTTTCAGATAGAGTCAGACAGTGTCTGAGATTGTCAAAGAGTGTCATAGAGTTTCAGAGAGTGTCAGAGAGTGTCAGAGAGTTTCACAGAGTGTCAGGGAGTGTCAGAGAGTGTCAGAGAGTTTCAGAGAGAGTCAGACAGTGCCTGAGAGTGTCAGAGAGTGTCAGAGTCTTTCAGAGAGTGTCACAGAGTTTCAGAGAGTGTCAGAGATTTTCAGAGAGTTTCAGAGATCTTCAGAGAGTGTCAGTGAGTGCCACAGAGTGTCAGTGAGTGTCAGAGAGTTTCAGAGAATTTCTGAGAGTGTCAGAGAGTGCCTTAGAGTTTCTGACAGTTTCTGAGTGTGCCGGAGAGTGTCAGAGAGTGTCAGAGTGTTTCAGAGAGTGTCACAGAGTTTCAGAGAGTGTCAGAGATTTTCAGAGAGTTTCAGAGATCTTCAGAGAGTGTCAGTGAGTGCCACAGAGTGTCAGTGAGTGTCAGAGAGTTTCAGAGAGTGTCAGAGATTTTCAGAGAGTTTCAGAGATCTTCAGAGAGTGTCAGAGAGTGCCAGAAAGTTTCAGAGAGTGTCACAGAGTGTTGGAGAGTTTCAGAGAGATTCAGAGACTGTCCGAGAGATTCAGAAAGTGTCAGATAGTGTCAGAGAGTTTCAGAGAGTGTCAGAGAGTGTCAGAGAGTGTCTGAGAGTGTCAGAGATTGTCAGAGAGTTTCAGAGAGTTTCAGAGAGTGTCAGAGAGTTTCAGAGAGTTTCAGACAGTGTCAGAGAGTGTCAGAGAGCTTCAGACAGTGTCAGGGAGTGTCAGAGAGTGTCAGAGAGTTTCAGATAGAGTCAGACAGTGTCTGAGATTGTCAAAGAGTGTCATAGAGTTTCAGAGAGTGTCAGAGAGTGTCAGAGAGTTTCAGAGAGTGTCAGGGAGTGTCAGAGAGTGTCAGAGAGTTTCAGAGAGAGTCAGACAGTGCCTGAGAGTGTAAGAGAGTGTCAGAGTCTTTCAGAGAGTGTCACAGAGTTTCAGAGCGTGTCAGAGATTTTCAGAGAGTTTCAGAGATCTTCAGAGAGTGTCAGTGAGTGCCACAGAGTGTCAGTGAGTGTCAGAGAGTTTCAGAGAGTGTCAGAGATTTTCAGAGAGTTTCAGAGATCTTCAGAGAGTGTCAGAGAGTGCCAGAAAGTTTCAGAGAGTGTCACAGGGTGTCGGAGAGTTTCAGAGAGATTCAGAGAGTGTCAGAGAGTTTCAGAGAGAGTCAGACAGTGTCTGAGAGTGTCAGAGAGTGTCAGAGTCTTTCAGAGAGTGTCACAGAGTTTCAGAGAGTGTCAGAGATTTTCAGAGAGTGCCAGAGATCTTCAGAGAGTGTCAGGGAGTGTCAGAGAGTGTCAGAGAGTTTCAGAGAGAGTCAGACAGTGCCTGAGAGTGTCAGAGAGTGTCAGAGTCTTTCAGAGAGTGTCACAGAGTTTCAGAGAGTGTCAGAGATTTTCAGAGAGTTTCAGAGATCTTCAGAGAGTGTCAGTGAGTGCCACAGAGTGTCAGTGAGTGTCAGAGAGTTTCAGAGAATTTCTGAGAGTGTCAGAGAGTGCCTTAGAGTTTCTGACAGTTTCTGAGTGTGCCGGAGAGTGTCAGAGAGTGTCAGAGTGTTTCAGAGAGTGTCACAGAGTTTCAGAGAGTGTCAGAGATTTTCAGAGAGTTTCAGAGATCTTCAGAGAGTGTCAGTGAGTGCCACAGAGTGTCAGTGAGTGTCAGAGAGTTTCAGAGAGTGTCAGAGATTTTCAGAGAGTTTCAGAGATCTTCAGAGAGTGTCAGAGAGTGCCAGAAAGTTTCAGAGAGTGTCACAGAGTGTTGGAGAGTTTCAGAGAGATTCAGAGACTGTCCGAGAGATTCAGAAAGTGTCAGATAGTGTCAGAGAGTTTCAGAGAGTGTCAGAGAGTGTCAGAGAGTGTCTGAGAGTGTCAGAGATTGTCAGAGAGTTTCAGAGAGTTTCAGAGAGTGTCAGAGAGTTTCAGAGAGTTTCAGACAGTGTCAGAGAGTGTCAGAGAGCTTCAGACAGTGTCAGGGAGTGTCAGAGAGTGTCAGAGAGTTTCAGATAGAGTCAGACAGTGTCTGAGATTGTCAAAGAGTGTCATAGAGTTTCAGAGAGTGTCAGAGAGTGTCAGAGAGTTTCAGAGAGTGTCAGGGAGTGTCAGAGAGTGTCAGAGAGTTTCAGAGAGAGTCAGACAGTGCCTGAGAGTGTAAGAGAGTGTCAGAGTCTTTCAGAGAGTGTCACAGAGTTTCAGAGCGTGTCAGAGATTTTCAGAGAGTTTCAGAGATCTTCAGAGAGTGTCAGTGAGTGCCACAGAGTGTCAGTGAGTGTCAGAGAGTTTCAGAGAGTGTCAGAGATTTTCAGAGAGTTTCAGAGATCTTCAGAGAGTGTCAGAGAGTGCCAGAAAGTTTCAGAGAGTGTCACAGGGTGTCGGAGAGTTTCAGAGAGATTCAGAGAGTGTCAGAGAGTTTCAGAGAGAGTCAGACAGTGTCTGAGAGTGTCAGAGAGTGTCAGAGTCTTTCAGAGAGTGTCACAGAGTTTCAGAGAGTGTCAGAGATTTTCAGAGAGTGCCAGAGATCTTCAGAGAGTGTCAGAGAGTGGCAGAAATTTTCAGAGAGTGTCACAGAGTGTCGGAGAGTTTCAGAGAGATTCAGAGAGTGTCCGAGAGATTCAGAAAGTGTCAGATAGTGTCAGAGAGTTTCAGAGAGTGTCAGAGAGTGTCAGAGAGTGTCTGAGAGTGTCAGAGATTGTCAGAGAGTTTCAGAGAGTTTCAGAGAGTGTCAGAGAGTTTCAGAGAGTTTCAGAGAGTGTCAGAGAGGGTCAGAGAGCTTCAGACAGTGTCAGGGAGTGTCAGAGAGTGTCAGAGAGTTTCAGATAGAGTCAGACAGTGTCTGAGATTGTCAAAGAGTGTCAAAGAGTTTCAGAGAGTGTCAGAGAGTGTCAGAGAGTTTCAGAGAGTTTCAGGGAGTGTCAGAGAGTGTCAGAGAGTTTCAGAGAGAGTCAGACAGTGTCTGAGAGTGTCAGAGATTGTCAGAGTGTTTCAGAGAGTTTCACAGAGTTTCAGAGAGTGTCAGAGATTTTCAGAGAGTTTCAGAGATCTTCAGAGAGTGTCAGTGAGTGCCACAGAGTGTCAGTGAGTGTCAGAGAGTTTCAGAGAGTGTCAGAGATTTTCAGAGAGTTTCAGAGATCTTCAGAGAGTGTCAGAGAGTGCCAGAAAGTTTCAGAGAGTGTCACAGAGTGTCGGAGAGTTTCAGAGAGATTCAGAGAGTGTCAGAGAGTTTCAGAGAGAGTCAGACAGTGTCTGAGAGTGTCAGAGAGTGTCAGAGTCTTTCAGAGAGTGTCACAGAGTTTCAGAGAGTGTCAGAGATTTTCAGAGAGTGCCAGAGATCTTCAGAGAGTGTCAGAGATTGCCAGAAAGTTTCAGAGAGTGTCACAGAGTATCGGAGAGTTTCAGAGAGATTCATAGAGTGTCCGAGAGATTCAGAAAGTGTCAGATAGTGTCAGAGAGTTTCAGAAAGTGGCACAGAGTGTCAGAGAGTGTCTGAGCGTGTCAGAGAGTGCCAGAGAGTTTCAGAGAATGTCAGAGAGTGTCAGAGAGTTTCAGAGTATTTCAGAGCGTGTCAGAGAGTTTCAGAGAGTCTCAGATAGTGTCAGAGAGTGTCAGAGAGTGTCTGAGAGTGTTTGAGAGTTTCAGAGAGTGTCAGAGAGTGTCAGAGAGTTTCAGTGAGCTTCTGAGAGTTGCTGAGAGTGTCAGAGAGTTACAAAGGGTTTCAGAGAGTTTCAGAGAGTGTCAGAAAGTTTCAGAGAGTGTCCGAGAGTTTCAGAGAGTTTCAGAGGGTGTCACAGAGTGTCAGAGAGTTTCAGAAAGCTTCAGAGAGTGTCAGGGAGTGTCAGAGAGTGTCAGAGAGTTTCAGAGAGTTTCAGAGAGAGTCAGACAGTGTCTGAGAGTGTCAAAGAATTTCAGAGAGTGTCAGAGAGTGTCAGAGAGTGTCAGAGGGTTTCAGAGAGTGTCAGAGAGTTTCAGAGAATTTCTGAGAGTGTCAGAGAGTGCCTTAGAGTTTCTGACAGTTTCTGAGTGTGCCGGAGAGTGTCAGAGAGTGTCAGAGTGTTTCAGAGAGTGTCACAGAGTTTCAGAGAGTGTCAGAGATTTTCAGAGAGTTTCAGAGATCTTCAGAGAGTGTCAGTGAGTGCCACAGAGTGTCAGTGAGTGTCAGAGAGTTTCAGAGAGTGTCAGAGATTTTCAGAGAGTTTCAGAGATCTTCAGAGAGTGTCAGAGAGTGCCAGAAAGTTTCAGAGAGTGTCACAGAGTGTCGGAGAGTTTCAGAGAGATTCAGAGACTGTCCGAGAGATTCAGAAAGTGTCAGATAGTGTCAGAGAGTTTCAGAGAGTGTCAGAGAGTGTCAGAGAGTGTCTGAGAGTGTCAGAGATTGTCAGAGAGTTTCAGAGAGTTTCAGAGAGTGTCAGAGAGTTTCAGAGAGTTTCAGACAGTGTCAGAGAGTGTCAGAGAGCTTCAGACAGTGTCAGGGAGTGTCAGAGAGTGTCAGAGAGTTTCAGATAGAGTCAGACAGTGTCTGAGATTGTCAAAGAGTGTCATAGAGTTTCAGAGAGTGTCACAGAGTTTCAGAGAGTGTCAGAGATTTTCAGAGAGTTTCAGAGATCTTCAGAGAGTGTCAGTGAGTGCCACAGAGTGTCAGTGAGTGTCAGAGAGTTTCAGAGAGTGTCAGAGATTTTCAGAGAGTTTCAGAGATCTTCAGAGAGTGTCAGAGAGTGCCAGAAAGTTTCAGAGAGTGTCACAGAGTGTCGGAGAATTTCAGAGAGATTCAGAGAGTGTCAGAGAGTTTCAGAGAGAGACAGACAGTGTCTGAGAGTGTCAGAGAGTGTCAGAGTCTTTCAGAGAGTGTCACAGAGTTTCAGAGAGTGTCAGAGATTTTCAGAGAGTGCCAGAGATCTTCAGAGAGTGTCAGAGAGTGGCAGAAATTTTCAGAGAGTGTCACAGAGTGTCGGAGAGTTTCAGAGAGATTCAGAGAGTGTCCGAGAGATTCAGAAAGTGTCAGATAGTGTCAGAGAGTTTCAGAAAGTGTCACAGAGTGTCAGAGAGTGTCTGAGAGTGTCAGAGAGTGCCAGAGAGTTTCAGAGAATGTCAGAGAGTGTCAGAGAGTTTTAGAGTATTTCAGAGCGTGTCAGAGAGTTTCAGAGAGTCTCAGATAGTGTCAGAGAGTGTCAGAGAGTGTCTGAGAGTGTCTGAGAGTTTCAGAGAGTGTCAGAGAGTGTCAGAGAGTTTCAGTGAGCTTCTGAGAGTTTCTGAGAGTGTCAGAGAGTTACAAAGGGTTTCAGAGAGTTTCAGAGAGTGTCAGAAAGTTTCAGAGAGTGTCCGAGAGTTTCAGAGAGTTTCAGAGGGTGTCACAGAGTGTCAGAGAGTTTCAGAAAGCTTCAGAGAGTGTCAGGGAGTGTCAGAGAGTGTCAGAGAGTTTCAGAGAGTTTCAGAGATGTTCAGAGAGTGTCAGAGAGTGTCAGAAAGTTTCAGAGAGTGTCAGAGAGTGTCCGGGAGTTTCAGAGAGTTACAGAGTGTCACACAGTGTCAGAGAGTTTCAAAGAGATTCAGAGAGTGTCAGAGAGTTTCAGAGAGTGTCACAGAGTGACACAGAGTTTCAGAGTGTGCCAGAGAGTGTCCGAGAGTTTCAGAAAGTCTCTGATAGTGTCAGAGAGTTTCAGAAAGTGTCAGATAGTGTCAGAGTGTTTCAGAGAGTTTCACAGAGTTTCAGAGAGTGTCAGAGATTTTCATACAGTTTCGGAGATCTTCAGGGAGTGTCAGAGAGTGCCAGAAAGTTTCAGAGAGTGTCACAGAGTGTCGGAGAGTTTCAGAGAGATACAGAGAGTGTCCGAGAGATTCAGAAAGTGTCAGATAGTGTCAGAGAGTTTCAGAGATCTTCAGAGAGTGTCTGAGAGTGTCAGAGAGTGTCAGAGAGTTTCAGAGAGTTTCAGAGAGTGTCAGAGAGTGTCAGAGAGTTTCAGAGAGTTTCAGAGAGCATCAGAGAGTTTCAGAGAGCGTCAGAAAGTTTCAGAGAGTGTCAGAGTGTTTCAGAGAGTGTCACAGAGTGTCAGAGTGATTCAGAGAGATTCAGAGAGTGTCAGAGATTGCCAGAGATTGTCAGACAGTTTCAGAGAGTTTCAGAGAGTGTCACAGAGTTTCAGAGCGCGTCAGAGAGCGTCAGAGAGTGTCAGAGAGTTTCAGAGAGTGTCAGAGTGTTTCAGAGACTTTCTGAGAGTGTCAGAGTTCCAGAGGGTTTCTGAGAGTTTCTGAGTGTGTCGGAGTGTGTCTGAAAGAGTCAGAGAGTATCTGACAGTGTCACAGAGTGTCAGAGAGTGTCAGAGATTTTCAGAGAGTTTCAGAGATGTTCAGAGAGTGTCAGAGAGTGTCAGAGATTTTCAGAGAGTTTCAGAGAGTTTCAGAGAGTGTCAGAGAGTGTCAGAAAGTTTCAGAGAGAGTCAGAGAGTGTCAGGGAGTTTCAGAGAGTTTCAGAGAGTGTCACAGAGTGTCAGAGCTTTTCCGAGAGATTCAGAGAGTGTCAGAGAGTGTCACAGAGTGTCATAGAGTTGCAGAGTGTGTCAGAGAGTGTCCGAGAGTTTCAGAAAGAGTCAGATAGTGTCAGAGAGTTTCAGAAAGTGTCAGAGAGTGTCAGAGAGTGTCTGAGAGTGTAAGAGAGTGTCAGAGTCTTTCAGAGAGTGTCACAGACTTTCAGAGAGTGTCAGAGATTGTCAGAGAGTGCCAGAGATCTTCAGAGAGTGTCAGAGAGTGTCGGAAAGTTTCAGAGAGTGTCACAGAGTGTCGGAGAGTTTCAGAGAGATTCAGAGAGTGTCCGAGAGATTCAGAAAGTGTCAGATAGTGTCAGAGAGTTTCAGAGAATTTCTGAGAGTGTCAGAGAGTTTCAGAGAGTCACAGATAGTGTCAGAGAGTGTCAGAGAGTGTCTGAGAGTGTCTGAGAGTTTCAGAGAGTGTCAGAGAGTTTCAGTGAGCTTCTGAGAGTTTCTGAGAGTGTCAGAGAGTTACAAAGAGTTTCAGAGTGTTTCAGAGAGTGTCAGAAAGTTTCAGAGAATGTCCGAGTGTTTCAGAGAGTTTCAGAGGGTGTCACAGAGTGTCAGAGAGTTTCAGAAAGCTTCAGAGAGTGTCAGGAAGTGTCAGAGAGTGTCAGAGAGTTTCAGAGAGTTTCAGAGAGAGTCAGACAGTGTCTGAGAGTGTCAAAGAGTGTCAAAGAGTTTCAGAGAGTGTCAGAGAGTGTCGGAGAGTGTCAGAGGGTTTCAGAGAGTGTCAGAGAGTTTCAGAGAATTTCTGAGTGTGTCAGAGAGTGCCTGAGAGTTTCTGACAGTTTCTGAGTGTGCCGGAGAGTGTCAGAGAGTGTCAGAGTGTTTCAGAGAGTGTCACAGAGTTTCAGAGAGTGTCAGAGATTTTCAGAGAATTTCAGAGATCTTCAGAGAGTGTCAGAGAGTGCTAGAAAGTTTCAGAGAGTGTCGGAGAGTGTCAGAGATTTTCAGAGAGTTTCAGAGATGTTCAGAGAGTGTCAGAGAGTGTCAGAAAGTTTCAGAGAGTGTCAGAGAGTGTCAGGGAGTTTCAGAGAGTGTCAGAGAGTTTCACAGAGTGTCAGAGAGTTTCAGAGAGATTCAGAGAGTGTCAGAGAGTGTCAGAGAGTGTCACAGTGTGACACAGAGTTGCATAGTGTGTCAGAGAGTGTCCGAGAGTTTCAGAAAGTGTCAGATACTGTCAGAGAGTTTCAGAAAGTGTCAGAGAGTGCCAGAGATCTTCAGAGAGTGTCAGAGAGTGCCAGAAAGTTTCAGAGAGTGTCACAGAATGTCGGAGAGTTTCAGAGAGATTCAGAGAGTGTCCGAGAGATTCAGAAAGTGTCAGATAGTGTCAGAGAGTTTCAGAGAATTTCAGAGAGTGTCAGAGAGTTTCAGAGAGTCACAGATAGTGTCAGAGAGTGTCAGAGAGTGTCTGAGAGTGTCTGAGAGTTTCAGAGAGTGTCAGAGAGTTTCAGTGAGCTTCTGAGAGTTTCTGAGAGTGTCAGAGAGTTACAAAGAGTTTCAGAGTGTTTCAGAGAGTGTCAGAAAGTTTCAGAGAATGTCCAAGTGTTTCAGAGAGTTTCAGAGGGTGTCACAGAGTGTCAGAGAGTTTCAGAAAGCTTCAGAGAGTGTCAGGAAGTGTCAGAGAGTGTCAGAGAGTTTCAGAGAGTTTCAGAGAGAGTCAGACAGTGTCTGAGAGTGTCAAAGAGTGTCAAAGAGTTTCAGAGAGTGTCAGAGAGTGTCGGAGAGTGTCAGAGGGTTTCAGAGAGTGTCAGAGAGTTTCAGAGAATTTCTGAGAGTGTCAGAGAGTGCCTGAGAGTTTCTGACAGTTTCTGAGTGTGCCGGAGAGTGTCAGAGAGTGTCAGAGTGTTTCAGAGAGTGTCACAGAGTTTCAGAGAGTGTCAGAGATTTTCAGAGAATTTCAGAGATCTTCAGAGAGTGTCAGAGAGTGCTAGAAAGTTTCAGAGAGTGTCACAGAGTGTCGGAGAGTGTCAGAGATTTTCAGAGAGTTTCAGAGATGTTCAGAGAGTGTCAGAGAGTGTCAGAAAGTTTCAGAGAGTGTCAGAGAGTGTCAGGGAGTTTCAGAGAGTTACAGAGTGTCACAGAGTGTCAGAGAGTTTCAGAGAGATTCAGAGAGTGTCAGAGAGTGTCAGAGAGTGTCACAGTGTGACACAGAGTTGCACAGTGTGTCAGAGAGTGTCCGAGAGTTTCAGAAAGTGTCAGATACTGTCAGAGAGTTTCAGAAAGTGTCTGAGAGTGTCAGAGAGTGTCTGAGAATGTCAGAATGTCAGAGTGTTTCAGAGAGTTTCACAGAGTTTCAGAGAGTGTCAGAGATTTTCAGAGAGTTTCAGAGATCTTCAGAGAGTGTCAGAGAGTGCGAGAAAGTTTCAGAGTATGTCACAGACTGTCGGAGAGTTTCAGAGAGATTCAGAGAGTGTCCGAGAGATTCAGAAAGTGTCACATAGTGTCAGATAGTTTCAGAGATCTTCAGAGAGTGTCTGAGAGTGTCTGAGAGTGCCAGAGATTGTCAGAGAGTTTCAGAGAGTGTCAGAGAGTGTCAGAGAGTGTCAGAGAGTTTCAGAGAGTTTCAGAGAGTGTCAGAGAGTGTCAGAGAGTTTCAGAGAGTTTCAGAGAGCTTCAGAGAGTTTCAGAGAGTGTCAGAAAGTTTCAGAGAGTGTCAGAGAGTTTCAGAGAGTGTCACATAGTGTCAGAGTGATTCAGAGAGATTCAGAGAGTGTCAGAGACTGCCCGAGATTGTCGGACAGTTTCAGAGAGTTTCAGAGAGTGTCAGAGAGTTTCAGAGAGAGTCAGTGAGTGTCAGAGAGTGTCAAAGTGTGTCACAGAGTTTCAGAGCGCGTCAGAGAGCGTCAGAGAGTGTCAGAGAGTTTCAGAGAGTGTCAGAGTGTTTCAGAGACTTTCTGAGAGTGTCAGAGTTCCAGAGGGTTTCTGAGAGTTTCTGAGTGTGTCGGAGTGTGTCTGAAAGAGTCAGAGAGTATCTGACAGTGTCACAGAGTGTCAGAGAGTGTCAGAGATTTTCAGAGAGTTTCAGAGATGTTCAGAGAGTGTCAGAGAGTGTCAGAGATTTTCAGAGAGTTTCAGAGAGTTTCAGAGAGTGTCAGAGAGTGTCAGAAAGTTTCAGAGAGAGTCAGAGAGTGTCAGGGAGTTTCAGAGAGTTTCAGAGAGTGTCACAGAGTGTCAGAGCTTTTCCGAGAGATTCAGAGAGTGTCAGAGAGTGTCACAGAGTGTCATAGAGTTGCAGAGTGTGTCAGAGAGTGTCCGAGAGTTTCAGAAAGAGTCAGATAGTGTCAGAGAGTTTCAGAAAGTGTCAGAGAGTGTCAGAGAGTGTCTGAGAGTGTAAGAGAGTGTCAGAGTCTTTCAGAGAGTGTCACAGACTTTCAGAGAGTGTCAGAGATTGTCAGAGAGTGCCAGAGATCTTCAGAGAGTGTCAGAGAGTGTCGGAAAGTTTCAGAGAGTGTCACAGAGTGTCGGAGAGTTTCAGAGAGATTCAGAGAGTGTCCGAGAGATTCAGAAAGTGTCAGATAGTGTCAGAGAGTTTCAGAGAATTTCAGAGAGTGTCAGAGAGTTTCAGAGAGTCACAGATAGTGTCAGAGAGTGTCAGAGAGTGTCTGAGAGTGTCTGAGAGTTTCAGAGAGTGTCAGAGAGTTTCAGTGAGCTTCTGAGAGTTTCTGAGAGTGTCAGAGAGTTACAAAGAGTTTCAGAGTGTTTCAGAGAGTGTCAGAAAGTTTCAGAGAATGTCCGAGTGTTTCAGAGAGTTTCAGAGGGTGTCACAGAGTGTCAGAGAGTTTCAGAAAGCTTCAGAGAGTGTCAGGAAGTGTCAGACAGTGTCAGAGAGTTTCAGAGAGTTTCAGAGAGAGTCAGACAGTGTCTGAGAGTGTCAAAGAGTGTCAAAGAGTTTCAGAGAGTGTCAGAGAGTGTCGGAGAGTGTCAGAGGGTTTCAGAGAGTGTCAGAGAGTTTCAGAGAATTTCTGAGTGTGTCAGAGAGTGCCTGAGAGTTTCTGACAGTTTCTGAGTGTGCCGGAGAGTGTCAGAGAGTGTCAGAGTGTTTCAGAGAGTGTCACAGAGTTTCAGAGAGTGTCAGAGATTTTCAGAGAATTTCAGAGATCTTCAGAGAGTGTCAGAGAGTGCTAGAAAGTTTCAGAGAGTGTCGGAGAGTGTCAGAGATTTTCAGAGAGTTTCAGAGATGTTCAGAGAGTGTCAGAGAGTGTCAGAAAGTTTCAGAGAGTGTCAGAGAGTGTCAGGGAGTTTCAGAGAGTGTCAGAGAGTTTCACAGAGTGTCAGAGAGTTTCAGAGAGATTCAGAGAGTGTCAGAGAGTGTCAGAGAGTGTCACAGTGTGACACAGAGTTGCATAGTGTGTCAGAGAGTGTCCGAGAGTTTCAGAAAGTGTCAGATACTGTCAGAGAGTTTCAGAAAGTGTCAGAGAGTGCCAGAGATCTTCAGAGAGTGTCAGAGAGTGCCAGAAAGTTTCAGAGAGTGTCACAGAGTGTCGGAGAGTTTCAGAGAGATTCAGAGAGTGTCCGAGAGATTCAGAAAGTGTCAGATAGTGTCAGAGAGTTTCAGAGAATTTCAGAGAGTGTCAGAGAGTTTCAGAGAGTCACAGATAGTGTCAGAGAGTGTCAGAGAGTGTCTGAGAGTGTCTGAGAGTTTCAGAGAGTGTCAGAGAGTTTCAGTGAGCTTCTGAGAGTTTCTGAGAGTGTCAGAGAGTTACAAAGAGTTTCAGAGTGTTTCAGAGAGTGTCAGAAAGTTTCAGAGAATGTCCAAGTGTTTCAGAGAGTTTCAGAGGGTGTCACAGAGTGTCAGAGAGTTTCAGAAAGCTTCAGAGAGTGTCAGGAAGTGTCAGAGAGTGTCAGAGAGTTTCAGAGAGTTTCAGAGAGAGTCAGACAGTGTCTGAGAGTGTCAAAGAGTGTCAAAGAGTTTCAGAGAGTGTCAGAGAGTGTCGGAGAGTGTCAGAGGGTTTCAGAGAGTGTCAGAGAGTTTCAGAGAATTTCTGAGAGTGTCAGAGAGTGCCTGAGAGTTTCTGACAGTTTCTGAGTGTGCCGGAGAGTGTCAGAGAGTGTCAGAGTGTTTCAGAGAGTGTCACAGAGTTTCAGAGAGTGTCAGAGATTTTCAGAGAATTTCAGAGATCTTCAGAGAGTGTCAGAGAGTGCTAGAATGTTTCAGAGAGTGTCACAGAGTGTCGGAGAGTGTCAGAGATTTTCAGAGAGTTTCAGAGATGTTCAGAGAGTGTCAGAGAGTGTCAGAAAGTTTCAGAGAGTGTCAGAGAGTGTCAGGGAGTTTCAGAGAGTTACAGAGTGTCACAGAGTGTCAGAGAGTTTCAGAGAGATTCAGAGAGTGTCAGAGAGTGTCAGAGAGTGTCACAGTGTGACACAGAGTTGCATAGTGTGTCAGAGAGTGTCCGAGAGTTTCAGAAAGTGTCAGATACTGTCAGAGAGTTTCAGAAAGTGTCAGAGAGTGTCAGAGAGTGTCTGAGAATGTCAGAATGTCAGAGTGTTTCAGAGAGTTTCACAGAGTTTCAGAGAGTGTCAGAGATTTTCAGAGAGTTTCAGAGATCTTCAGAGAGTGTCAGAGAGTGCGAGAAAGTTTCAGAGTATGTCACAGACTGTCGGAGAGTTTCAGAGAGATTCAGAGAGTGTCCGAGAGATTCAGAAAGTGTCACATAGTGTCAGATAGTTTCAGAGATCTTCAGAGAGTGTCTGAGAGTGTCTGAGAGTGCCAGAGATTGTCAGAGAGTTTCAGAGAGTGTCAGAGAGTGTCAGAGAGTGTCAGAGAGTTTCAGAGAGTTTCAGAGAGTGTCAGAGAGTGTCAGAGAGTTTCAGAGAGTTTCAGAGAGCTTCAGAGAGTTTCAGAGAGTGTCAGAAAGTTTCAGAGAGTGTCAGAGAGTTTCAGAGAGTGTCACAGAGTGTCAGAGTGATTCAGAGAGATTCAGAGAGTGTCAGAGACTGCCCGAGATTGTCGGACAGTTTCAGAGAGTTTCAGAGAGTGTCAGAGAGTTTCAGAGAGAGTCAGTGAGTGTCAGAGAGTGTCAAAGTGTGTCACAGAGTTTCAGAGCGCGTCAGAGAGCGTCAGAGAGTGTCAGAGAGTTTCAGAGAGTGTCAGAGTGTTTCAGAGACTTTCTGAGAGTGTCAGAGTTCCAGAGGGTTTCTGAGAGTTTCCGAGTGTGTCGGAGTGTGTCTGAAAGGGTCAGAGAGTATCTGACAGTGTCACAGAGTGTCAGAGAGTGTCAGAGATTTTCAGAGAGTTTCAGAGATGTTCAGAGAGTGTCAGAGAGTGTCAGAGAATTTCAGAGAGTTTCAGAGATGTTCAGAGAGTGTCAGAGAGTGTCAGAAAGTTTCAGAGAGAGTCAGAGAGTGTCAGGGAGTTTCAGAGAGTTTCAGAGAGTGTCACAGAGTGTCAGAGCTTTTCCGAGAGATTCAGAGAGTGTCAGAGAGTGTCACTGAGTGTCATAGAGTTGCAGAGTGTGTCAGAGAGTGTCCGAGAGTTTCAGAAAGAGTCAGATAGTGTCAGAGAGTTTCAGAAAGTGTCAGAGAGTGTCAGAGAGTGTCTGAGAGTGTAAGAGAGTGCCAGAGTCTTTCAGAGAGTGTCACAGAGTTTCAGAGAGTGTCAGAGATTTTCAGAGAGTGCCAGACATCTTCAGAGAGTGTCAGAGAGTGTCGGAGAGTGTCAAAGAGATTCAGAGAGTGTCCGAGAGATTCAGAAAGTGTCAGATAGTGTCAGAGAGTGTCTGAGAGTTTCAGAGAGTGTCAGAGAGTTTCAGTGAGCTTCTGAGAGTTTCTGAGAGTGTCAGAGAGTTACAAAGAGTTTCAGAGTGTTTCAGAGAGTGTCAGAAAGTTTCAGAGATTGTCCGAGAGTTTCAGAGAGTTTCAGAGGGTGTCACAGAGTGTCAGAGAGTTTCAGAAAGCTTCAGAGAGTGTCAGGGAGTGTCAGAGAGTGTCAGAGAGTTTCAGAGAGTTTCAGGGAGAGTCAGACAGTGTCTGAGAGTGTCAAAGAGTGTCAAAGAGTTTCAGAGAGTGTCAGAGAGTGTCGGAGAGTGTCAGAGGGTTTCAGAGAGTGTCAGAAAGTTTCAGAGAATTTCTGAGAGTGTCAGAGAGTGCCTGAGAGTTTCTGACAGTTTCTGAGTGTGCCGGAGAGTGTCAGAGTGTTTCAGAGAGTGTCACAGAGTTTCAGAGAGTGTCAGAGATTTTCAGAGAGTTTCAGAGATCTTCAGAGAGTGTCAGTGAGTGCCACAGAGTGTCAGTGAGTGTCAGAGAGTTTCAGAGAGTGTCAGAGATTTTCAGAGAGTTTCAGAGATCTTCAGAGTGTGTCAGAGTGTGCCAGAAAGTTTCAGAGAGTGTCACAGAGTGTCGGAGAGTTTCAGAGAGATTCAGAGAGTGTCAGAGAGTGTCACATAGTGTCATAGAGTTGCAGAGTGTGTCAGAGAGTGCCCGAGAGTTTCAGAAAGAGTCAGATAGTGTCAGAGAGATTCAGAGATCTTCAGAGAGTGTCTGAGAGTGTCTGAGAGGGCCAGAGATTGTCAGAGAGTTTCAGAGAGTCTCAGAGAGTGTCAGAGAGTTTCAGAGAGTTTCAGAGAGTGTCAGAGAGTTTCAGAGAGTTTCAGAGAGCTTCAGAGAGTTTCAGAGAGTGTCAGAAAGTTTCAGAGAGTGTCAGAGAGTTTCAGAGAGTGTCACAGAGTGTCGGAGTGATTCAGAGAGATTCAGAGAGTGTCTGAGATTGTCAGAGAGTGTCAGACAGTTTCAGAGAGTTTCAGAGAGTGTCAGAGAGTTTCAGAGAGAGTCAGTGAGTGTCAGAGAGTGTCAAAGAGTGTCACAGAGTTTCAGAGAGTGTCAGAGAGCGTCAGAGAGTGTCAGAGGGTTTCAGAGAGAATCAGAGAGTTTCAGAGACTTTCTGAGAGTGTCAGAGAATTCCAGAGAGTTTCTGAGTGTGTCGGAGTGTGTCTGAGAGAGTCAGAGAGTATCTGAGAGTGTCACAGAGTGTCAGAGAGTGTCAGAGATTTTCAGAGAGTTTCAGAGATTGTCAAAGAGTTTCAGAGAGTTTCTGAGAATGTCAGAGAGTGCCAGAGAGTTTCTGAGAGTTTCTGAGTGTGTCGAAGTGTGTCTGCGGGAGTCAGAGAGTATCTGAGAGTGTCACCGAGTGTCAGAGAGTGTCCGAGAGATTCAGAAAGTGTCACATAGTGTCAGATAGTTTCAGAGATCTTCAGAGAGTGTCTGAGAGTGTCTGAGAGTGCCAGAGATTGTCAGAGAGTTTCAGAGAGTGTCAGAGAGTGTCAGAGAGTGTCAGAGAGTGTCAGAGAGTTTCAGAGAGTTTCAGAGAGTGTCAGAGAGTGTCAGAGAGTTTCAGAGAGTTTCAGAGAGCTTCAGAGAGTTTCAGAGAGTGTCAGAAAGTTTCAGAGAGTGTCAGAGAGTTTCAGAGAGTGTCACAGAGTGTCAGAGTGATTCAGAGAGATTCAGAGAGTGTCAGAGATTGCCAGAGATTGTCGGACAGTTTCAGAGAGTTTCAGAGAGTGTCAGAGAGTTTCAGAGAGAGTCAGTGAGTGTCAGAGAGTGTCAAAGTGTGTCACAGAGTTTCAGAGCGCGTCAGAGAGCGTCAGAGAGTGTCAGAGAGTTTCAGAGAGTGTCAGAGTGTTTCAGAGACTTTCTGAGAGTGTCAGAGTTCCAGAGGGTTTCTGAGAGTTTCTGAGTGTGTCGGAGTGTGTCTGAAAGAGTCAGAGAGTATCTGACAGTGTCACAGAGTGTCAGAGAGTGTCAGAGATTTTCAGAGAGTTTCAGAGATGTTCAGAACGTGTCAGAGATTTTCAGAGAGTTTCAGAGATGTTCAGAGAGTGTCAGAGAGTGTCAGAAAGTTTCAGAGAGAGTCAGAGAGTGTCAGGGAGTTTCAGATAGTTTCAGTGACTGTCACAGAGTGTCAGAGCATTTCCGAGAGATTCAGAGAGTGTCAGAGAGTGTCACAGAGTGTCATAGAGTTGCAGAGTGTGTCAGAGAGTGTCCGAGAGTTTCAGAAAGAGTCAGATAGTGTCAGAGTCTTTCAGAGAGTGTCACAGAGTTTCAGAGAGTGTCAGAGATTTTCAGAGAGTGCCAGAGATCTTCAGAGAGTGTCAGAGAGTGCCAGAAAGTTTCAGAGAGTGTCACAGAGTGTCGGGGAGTTTCAGAGAGATTCAGAGAGTGTCCGAGAGATTCAGAAAGTGTCAGATAGTGTCAGAGAGTTTCAGAGAGTTTCAGAGAGTGTCAAAGAGTTTCAGAGAGTTTCTAAGAATGTCAGAGAGTGTCGGAGAGTTTCAGGGAGTTTCAGAGAGTGTCAGAGAGTGTCAGAGAGTTTCAGAGAGCTTCAGAGAGTTTCAGAGAGTGTCAGAAAGTTTCAGAGAGTGTCAGAGAGTTTCAGAGAGTGTCAGATACTGTCAGAGAGTTTCAGAAATTGTCAGAGAGTGTCAGAGAGTGTCTGAGAATGTCAGAGCGTTTCAGAGTGTTTCAGAGAGTTTCACAGAGTTTCAGAGAGTGTCAGAGATCTTCAGAGAGTTTCAGAGATCTTCAGAGAGTGTCAGAGACTGCGAGAAAGTTTCAGAGAGTGTGACAGAGGTTCGGAGAGTTTCAGAGAGATTCAGAGAGTGTCCGAGAGATTCAGAAAGTATCAGATAGTGTCAGAGAGTTTCAGAGATCTTCAGAGAGTGTCTGAGAGTGTCAGAGAGTGCCAGAGATTGTCAGAGAGTTTCAAAGAGTGTCAGAGAGTGTCAGAGAGTTTCAGAGAGTTTCAGAGAGTGTCAGAGAGTTTCAGAGAGTTTCAGAGAGCTTCAGAGAGTTTCAGAGAGTGTCAGAAAGTTTCAGAGAGTGTCAGAGAGTTTCAGAGAGTGTCACAGAGTGTCAGAGTGATTCAGAGAGATTCAGAGAGTGTCAGAGATTGTCAGAGAGTTTCAGACAGTTTCAGAGAGTTTCAGAGAGTGTCAGAGAGTTTCAGAGAGAGTCAGTGAGTGTCAGAGAGTGTCAAAGTGTGTCACAGAGTTTCAGAGAGTGTCAGAGAGCGTCAGATAGTGTCAGAGAGTTTCAGAGAGTGTCAGAGTGTTTCAGAGACTTTCCGAGAGTGTCAGAGAGTTCCAGAGAGTTTCTGAGAGTGTCGGAGTGTGTCTGAGAGAGTCAGAGAGTATCTGAGAGTTTCACAGAGTGTCAGAGATTTTCAGAGAGTTTCAGAGTGTGCCGGAGAGTGTCAGAGAGTGTCAGAGTGTTTCAGAGAGTGTCACAGAGTTTCAGAGAGTGTCAGAGATTTTCAGAGAGTTTCAGAGTGTGCCGGAGAGTGTCAGAGAGTGTCAGAGTGTTTCAGAGAGTGTCTGAGAGTGTCTGAGAGTGCCAGAGATTGTCAGAGAGTTTCAGAGAGTGTCAGAGAGTGTCAGAGAGTTTCAGAGAGTTTCAGAGAGTGTCAGAGAGTGTCAGAGAGTTTCAGAGAGTTTCAGAGAGCTTCAGAGAGTTTCAGAGAGTGTCAGAAAGTTTCAGAGAGTGTCAGAGAGTTTCAGAGAGTGTCACAGAGTGTCAGAGTGATTCAGAGAGATTCAGAGAGTGTCAGAGACTGCCCGAGATTGTCGGACAGTTTCAGAGAGTTTCAGAGAGTGTCAGAGAGTTTCAGAGAGAGTCAGTGAGTGTCAGAGAGTGTCAAAGTGTGTCACAGAGTTTCAGAGCGCGTCAGAGAGCGTCAGAGAGTGTCAGAGTGTTTCAGAGAGTGTCAGAGTGTTTCAGAGACTTTCTGAGAGTGTCAGAGTTCCAGAGGGTTTCTGAGAGTTTCTGAGTGTGTCGGAGTGTGTCTGAAAGAGTCAGAGAGTATCTGACAGTGTCACAGAGTGTCAGAGAGTGTCAGAGATTTTCAGAGAGTTTCAGAGATGTTCAGAGAGTGTCAGAGAGTGTCAGAGAGTTGCAGAGTGTGTCAGAGAGTGTCCGAGAGTTTCAGAAAGAGTCAGATAGTGTCAGAGAGTTTCAGAAAGTGTCAGAGAGTGTCAGAGAGTGTCTGAGAGTGTAAGAGAGTGCCAGAGTCTTTCAGAGAGTGTCACAGAGTTTCAGAGAGTGTCAGAGATTTTCAGAGAGTGCCAGACATCTTCAGAGAGTGTCAGAGAGTGTCGGAGAGTGTCAAAGAGGTTCAGAGAGTGTCAGAGAGTTTCAGAGAATTTCAGAGAGTGTCTGAGAGTTTCAGAGAGTGTCAGAGAGTTTCAGTGAGCTTCTGAGAGTTTCTGAGAGTGTCAGAGAGTTACAAAGAGTTTCAGAGTGTTTCAGAGAGTGTCAGAAAGTTTCAGAGATTGTCCGAGAGTTTCAGAGAGTTTCAGAGGGTGTCACAGAGTGTCAGAGAGTTTCAGAAAGCTTCAGAGAGTGTCAGGGAGTGTCAGAGAGTTTCAGAGAGTTTCAGGGAGAGTCAGACAGTGTCTGAGAGTGTCAAAGAGTGTCAAAGAGTTTCAGAGAGTGTCAGAGAGTGTCGGTGAGTGTCAGAGGGTTTCAGAGAGTGTCAGAAAGTTTCAGAGAATTTCTGAGAGTGTCAGAGAGTGCCTGAGAGTTTCTGACAGTTTCTGAGTGTGCCGGAGAGTGTCAGAGAGTGTCAGAGTGTTTCAGAGAGTGTCACAGAGTTTCAGAGAGTGTCAGAGATTTTCAGAGAGTTTCAGAAATCTTCAGAGAGTGTCAGTGAGTGCCACAGAGTGTCAGTGAGTGTCAGAGAGTTTCAGAGAGTGTCAGAGATTTTCAGAGAGTTTCAGAGATCTTCAGAGTGTGTCAGAGTGTGCCAGAAAGTTTCAGAGAGTGTCACAGAGTGTCGGAGAGTTTCAGAGAGATTCAGAGAGTGTCAGAGAGTGTCACATAGTGTCATAGAGTTGCAGAGTGTGTCAGAGAGTGCCCGAGAGTTTCAGAAAGAGTCAGATAGTGTCAGCGAGTTTCAGAGATCTTCAGAGAGTGTCTGAGAGTGTCTGAGAGGGCCAGAGATTGTCAGAGAGTTTCAGAGAGTTTCAGAGAGTGTCAGAGAGTTTCAGAGAGTTTCAGAGAGCTTCAGAGAGTTTCAGAGAGTGTCAGAAAGTTTCAGAGAGTGTCAGAGAGTTTCAGAGAGTGTCACAGAGTGTCAGAGTGATTCAGAGAGATTCAGAGAGTGTCTGAGATTGTCAGAGAGTGTCAGACAGTTTCAGAGAGTTTCAGAGAGTGTCAGAGAGTTTCAGAGAGAGTCAGTGAGTGTCAGAGAGTGTCAAAGAGTGTCACAGAGTTTCAGAGAGTGTCAGAGAGCGTCAGAGAGTGTCAGAGGGTTTCAGAGAGAATCAGAGAGTTTCAGAGACTTTCTGAGAGTGTCAGAGAGTTCCAGAGAGTTTCTGAGTGTGTCGGAGTGTGTCTGAGAGAGTCAGAGAGTATCTGAGAGTGTCACAGAGTGTCAGAGAGTGTCAGAGATTTTCAGAGAGTTTCAGAGATTGTCAAAGAGTTTCAGAGAGTTTCTGAGAATGTCAGAGAGTGCCAGAGAGTTTCTGAGAGTTTCTGAGTGTGTCGAAGTGTGTCTGCGGGAGTCAGAGAGTATCTGAGAGTGTCACAGAGTGTCAGAGAGTGTCCGAGAGATTCAGAAAGTATCACATAGTGTCAGATAGTTTCAGAGATCTTCAGAGAGTGTCTGAGAGTGTCTGAGAGTGCCAGAGATTGTCAGAGAGTTTCAGAGAGTGTCAGAGAGTGTCAGAGAGTGTCAGAGAGTTTCAGAGAGTTTCAGAGAGTGTCAGAGAGTGTCAGAGAGTTTCAGAGAGTTTCAGAGAGCTTCAGAGAGTTTCAGAGAGTGTCAGAAAGTTTCAGAGAGTGTCAGAGAGTTTCAGAGAGTGTCACAGAGTGTCAGAGTGATTCAGAGAGATTCAGAGAGTGTCAGAGATTGCCAGAGATTGTCGGACAGTTTCAGAGAGTTTCAGAGAGTGTCAGAGAGTTTCAGAGAGAGTCAGTGAGTGTTAGAGAGTGTCAAAGTGTGTCACAGAGTTTCAGAGCGCGTCAGAGAGCGTCAGAGAGTGTCAGAGAGTTTCAGAGAGTGTCAGAGTGTTTCAGAGACTTTCTGAGAGTGTCAGAGTTCCAGAGGGTTTCTGAGAGTTTCTGAGTGTGTCGGAGTGTGTCTGAAAGAGTCAGAGAGTATCTGACAGTGTCACAGAGTGTCAGAGAGTGTCAGAGATTTTCAGAGAGTTTCAGAGATGTTCAGAACGTGTCAGAGATTTTCAGAGAGTTTCAGAGATGTTCAGAGAGTGTCAGAGAGTGTCAGAAAGTTTCAGAGAGAGTCAGAGAGTGTCAGGGAGTTTCAGATAGTTTCAGTGACTGTCACAGAGTGTCAGAGCATTTCCGAGAGATTCAGAGAGTGTCAGAGAGTGTCACAGAGTGTCATAGAGTTGCAGAGTGTGTCAGAGAGTGTCCGAGAGTTTCAGAAAGAGTCAGATAGTGTCAGAGTCTTTCAGAGAGTGTCACAGAGTTTCAGAGAGTGTCAGAGATTTTCAGAGAGTGCCAGAGATCTTCAGAGAGTGTCAGAGAGTGCCAGAAAGTTTCAGAGAGTGTCACAGAGTGTCGGAGAGTTTCAGAGAGATTCAGAGAGTGTCCGAGAGATTCAGAAAGTGTCAGATAGTGTCAGAGAGTTTCAGAGAGTTTCAGAGAGTGTCAAAGAGTTTCAGAGAGTTTCTAAGAATGTCAGAGAGTGTCGGAGAGTTTCAGGGAGTTTCAGAGAGTGTCAGAGAGTGTCAGAGAGTTTCAGAGAGCTTCAGAGAGTTTCAGAGAGTGTCAGAAAGTTTCAGAGAGTGTCAGAGAGTTTCAGAGAGTGTCAGATACTGTCAGAGAGTTTCAGAAATTGTCAGAGAGTGTCAGAGAGTGTCTGAGAATGTCAGAGCGTTTCAGAGTGTTTCAGAGAGTTTCACAGAGTTTCAGAGAGTGTCAGAGATTTTCAGAGAGTTTCAGAGATCTTCAGAGAGTGTCAGAGAGTGCGAGAAAGTTTCAGAGAGTGTGACAGAGTGACGGAGAGTTTCAGAGAGATTCAGAGAGTGTCCGAGAGATTCAGAAAGTATCAGATAGTGTCAGAGAGTTTCAGAGATCTTCAGAGAGTGTCTGAGAGTGTCTGAGAGTGCCAGAGATTGTCAGAGAGTTTCAGAGAGTGTCAGAGAGTGTCAGAGAGTTTCAGAGAGTTTCAGAGAGTGTCAGTGCGTTTCAGAGAGTTTCAGAGAGCTTCAGAGAGTTTCAGAGAGTGTCAGAAAGTTTCAGAGAGTGTCAGAGAGTTTCAGAGAGTGTCACAGAGTGTCAGAGTGATTCAGAGAGATTCAGAGAGTGTCAGAGATTGTCAGAGAGTTTCAGACAGTTTCAGAGAGTTTCAGAGAGTGTCAGAGAGTTTCAGAGAGAGTCAGTGAGTGTCAGAGAGTGTCAAAGTGTGTCACAGAGTTTCAGAGAGTGTCAGAGAGCGTCAGATAGTGTCAGAGAGTTTCAGAGAGTGTCAGAGTGTTTCAGAGACTTTCCGAGAGTGTCAGAGAGTTCCAGAGAGTTTCTGAGAGTGTCGGAGTGTGTCTGAGAGAGTCAGAGAGTATCTGAGAGTGTCACAGAGTGTCAGAGATTTTCAGAGAGTTTCAGAGTGTGCCGGAGAGTGTCAGAGAGTGTCAGAGTGTTTCAGAGAGTGTCACAGAGTTTCAGAGAGTGTCAGAGATTTTCAGAGAGTTTCAGAGATCTTCAGAGAGTGTCAGTGAGTGCCACAGAGTGTCAGTGAGTGTCAGAGAGTTTCAGAGAGTGTCAGAGATTTTCAGAGAGTTTCAGAGATCTTTAGAGAGTGTCAGAGTGTGCCAGAAAGTTTCAGAGAGTGTCACAGAGTGTCGGAGAGTTTCAGAGAGATTCGGAGAGTGTCTGAGTGTTTCAGAAAGTGTCAGAGAGTGTCAGAGAGTGTCTGAGAGTGTCAGAAATTGTCAGAGAGTTTCAGAGAGTGTCAGAGAGTGTCAGAGAGCTTCAGACAGTGTCAGGGAGTGTCAGAGAGTGTCAAAGAGTTTCAGATAGAGTCAGACAGTGTCTGAGATTGTCAAAGAGTGTCAAAGAGTTTCAGAGAGTTTCAGAGAGTGTCAGGGAGTGTCAGAGAGTGTCAGAGAGTTTCAGAGAGAGTTAGACAGTGTCACAGAGTGTCAAAGAGTGTCAAAGAGTTTCAGAGAGTTTCAGAGAGTGTCAGAGAGTGTCAGAGAGTTTCAGAGAGTTTCAGAGAGTGTCAAAGAGTTTCAGAGAGTTTCTGAGAATGTCAGAGAGTGCCAGAGAGTTTCTGAGAGTTTCTGAGTGTGTCGAAGTGTGTCTGCGGGAGTCAGAGTGTATCTGAGAGTGTCACAGAGTGTCAGAGAGTGTCAGAGATTTTCAGAGAGTTTCAGAGATGTTCAGAGAGTGTCAGAGAGTGTCAGAAAGTTTCAGAGAGTGTCAGAGAGTGTCAGGGAGTTTCAGAGAGTTACAGAGTGTCACAGAGTGTCAGAGAGTTTCAGAGAGATTCAGAGAGTGTCAGAGAGTGTCACAGAGTGACACAGAGTTGCAGAGTGTGTCAGAGAGTGTCCGCGAGTTTCAGAAAGTGTCAGATACTGTCAGAGAGTTTCAGAAAGTGTCAGAGAATGTCAGAGAGTGTCTGAGAATGTCAGAGATTGTCAGAGTGTTTCAGAGAGTTTCACAGAGTTTCAGAGAGTGTCAGAGATTTTCAGAGAGTTTCAGAGATCTTCAGAGATTGTCAGAGAGTGCGAGAAAGTTTCTGAGAGTCTGACAGAGTGTCGGAGAGTTTCAGAGAGATTCAGAGAGTGTCAGAGAGTTTCAGAGAGTGTCAGATAGTGTCAGAGAGTTTCAGAGATCTTCAGAGAGTGTCTGAGAGTGTCTGAGAGTGCCAGAGATTGTCAGAGAGTTTCAGAGAGTGTCAGAGAGTGTCAGAGAGTTTCAGGGAGTTTCAGAGAGTGTCAGAGAGTGTCAGAGAGTTTCAGAGAGTTTCAGAGAGCTTCAGAGAGTTTCAGAGAGTGTCAGAAAGTTTCAGAGAGTGTCAGAGAGTTTCAGAGTGTCACAGAGTGTCAGAGTGATTCAGAGAGATTCAGAGTGTCAGAGATTTTCAGAGAGTTTCAGACAGTTTCAGAGAGTTTCAGAGAGTGTCAGAGAGTTTCAGAGAGAGTCAGTGAGTGTCAGAGAGTGTCAAAGTTTGTCACAGAGTTTCAGAGAGCGTCAGAGAGCGTCAGATAGAGTCAGAGAGTTTCAGAGAGTGTCAGAGTGTTTCAGAGACTTTCTGAGAGTGTCAGAGAGTTCCAGAGAGTTTCTGAGAGTTTCTGAGTGTGTCGGAGTGTGTCTGAGAGAGTCAGAGAGTATCTGAGTGTGTCACAGAGTGTCAGAGATTTTCAGAGAGTTTCAGAGATGTTCAGAGAGTGTCAGAGAGTGTCAGAAAGTTTCAGAGAGAGTCAGAGAGTGTCAGGGACTTTCAGAGAGTTTCAGAGATGTTCAGAGCGTGTCAGAGATGTTCAGAGCGTGTCAGAGATTTTCAGAGAGTTTCAGAGATGTTCAGAGAGTGTCAGAGAGTGTCAGAAAGTTTCAGAGAGAGTCAGAGAGTGTCAGGGAGTTTCAGAGAGTTTCAGAGACTGTCACAGAGTGTCAGAGCTTTTCCGAGAGATTCAGAGAGTATCTGACAGTGTCACAGAGTGTCAGAGAGTGTCAGAGATTTTCAGAGAGTTTCAGAGATGTTCAGAGCGTGTCAGAGATTTTCAGAGAGTTTCAGAGATGTTCAGAGAGTGTCAGAAAGTTTCAGAGAGAGTCAGAGAGTGTCAGGGAGTTTCAGAGAGTTTCAGAGACTGTCACAGAGTGTCAGAGCTTTTCCGAGAGATTCAGAGAGTGTCAGAGAGTGTCACAGAGTGTCATAGAGTTGCAGAGTGTGTCAGAGAGTGTCCGAGAGTTTCAGAAAGAGTCAGATAATGTCAGAGAGTTTCAGAAAGTGTCAGAGAGTGTCAGAGAGTGTCTGAGAGTGTAAGAGAGTGTCAGAGTCTTTCAGAGAGTGTCACAGAGTTTCAGAGAGTGTCAGAGATTTTCAGAGAGTGCCAGAGATCTTCAGAGAGTGTCAGAGAGTGCCAGAAAGTTTCAGAGAGTGTCACAGAGTGTCGGAGAGTTTCAGAGAGATTCAGAGAGTTTCCGAGAGATTCAGAAAGTGTCAGATAGTGTCAGAGAGTTTCAGAGAGTTTCAGAGAGTGTCAAAGAGTTACAGAGAGTTTCTGAGAATGTCAGAGAGTGTCAGAGAGTTTCAGGGAGTTTCAGAGAGTGTCAGAGAGTGTCAGAGAGTTTCAGAGAGCTTCAGAGAGTTTCAGAGAGTGTCAGAAAGTTTCAGAGAGTGTCAGAGAGTTTCGGAGAGTGTCAGATACTGTCAGAGAGTTTCAGAAATTGTCAGAGAGTGTCAGAGAGTGTCTGAGAATGTCAGAGCGTTTCAGAGTGTTTCAGAGAGTTTCACAGAGTTTCAGAGAGTGTCAGAGATTTTCAGAGAGTTTCAGAGATCTTCAGAGAGTGTCAGAGAGTGCGAGAAAGTTTCAGAGAGTGTGACAGAGTGTCGGAGAGTTTCAGAGAGATTCAGAGAGTGTCCGAGAGATTCAGAAAGTATCAGATAGTGTCAGAGAGTTTCAGAGATCTTCAGAGAGTGTCTGAGAGTGTCTGAGAGTGCCAGAGATTGTCAGAGAGTTTCAGAGAGTGTCAGAGAGTGTCAGAGAGTTTCAGAGAGTTTCAGAGAGTGTCAGAGAGTTTCAGAGAGTTTCAGAGAGCTTCAGAGAGTTTCAGAGAGTGTCAGAAAGTTTCAGAGAGTGTCAGAGAGTTTCAGAGAGTGTCACAGAGTGTCAGAGTGATTCAGAGAGATTCAGAGAGTGTCAGAGATTGTCAGAGAGTTTCAGACAGTTTCAGAGAGTTTCAGAGAGTGTCAGAGAGTTTCAGAGAGAGTCAGTGAGTGTCAGAGAGTGTCAAAGTGTGTCACAGAGTTTCAGAGAGTGTCAGAGAGCGTCAGATAGTGTCAGAGAGTTTCAGAGAGTGTCAGAGTGTTTCAGAGACTTTCCGAGTGTGTCAGAGAGTTCCAGAGAGTTTCTGAGAGTGTCGGAGTGTGTCTGAGAGAGTCAGAGAGTATCTGAGAGTGTCACAGAGTGTCAGAGATTTTCAGAGAGTTTCAGAGTGTGCCGGAGAGTGTCAGAGAGTGTCAGAGTGTTTCAGAGAGTGTCACAGAGTTTCAGAGAGTGTCAGAGATTTTCAGAGAGTTTCAGAGATCTTCAGAGAGTGTCAGTGAGTGCCACAGAGTGTCAGTGAGTGTCAGAGAGTTTCAGAGAGTGTCAGAGATTTTCAGAGAGTTTCAGAGATCTTTAGAGAGTGTCAGAGTGTGCCAGAAAGTTTCAGAGAGTGTCACAGAGTGTCGGAGAGTTTCAGAGAGATTCGGAGAGTGTCTGAGAGTTTCAGAAAGTGTCAGAGAGTGTCAGAGAGTGTCTGAGAGTGTCAGAGATTGTCAGAGAGTTTCAGAGAGTGTCAGAGAGTGTCAGAGAGCTTCAGACAGTGTCAGGGAGTGTCAGAGAGTGTCAAAGAGTTTCAGATAGAGTCAGACAGTGTCTGAGATTGTCAAAGAGTGTCAAAGAGTTTCAGAGAGTTTCAGAGAGTGTCAGGGAGTGTCAGAGAGTGTCAGAGAGTTTCAGAGAGAGTTAGACAGTGTCACAGAGTGTCAAAGAGTGTCAAAGAGTTTCAGAGAGTTTCAGAGAGAGTCAGAGAGTGTCAGAGAGTTTCAGAGAGTTTCAGAGAGTGTCAAAGAGTTTCAGAGAGTTTCTGAGAATGTCAGAGAGTGCCAGAGAGTTTCTGAGAGTTTCTGAGTGTGTCGAAGTGTGTCTGCGGGAGTCAGAGTGTATCTGAGAGTGTCACAGAGTGTCAGAGAGTGTCAGAGATATTCAGAGAGTTTCAGAGATGTTCAGAGAGTGTCAGAGAGTGTCAGAAAGTTTCAGAGAGTGTCAGAGAGTGTCAGGGAGTTTCAGAGAGTTACAGAGTGTCACAGAGTGTCAGAGAGTTTCAGAGAGATTCAGAGAGTGTCAGAGAGTGTCACAGAGTGACACAGAGTTGCAGAGTGTGTCAGAGAGTGTCCGCGAGTTTCAGAAAGTGTCAGATACTGTCAGAGAGTTTCAGAAAGTGTCAGAGAATGTCAGAGAGTGTCTGAGAATGTCAGAGATTGTCAGAGTGTTTCAGAGAGTTTCACAGAGTTTCAGAGAGTGTCAGAGATTTTCAGAGAGTTTCAGAGATCTTCAGAGAGTGTCAGAGAGTGCGAGAAAGTTTCTGAGAGTCTGACAGAGTGTCGGAGAGTTTCAGAGAGATTCAGAGAGTGTCAGAGAGTTTCAGAGAGTGTCAGATAGTGTCAGAGAGTTTCAGAGATCTTCAGAGAGTGTCTGAGAGTGTCTGAGAGTGCCAGAGATTGTCAGAGAGTTTCAGAGAGTGTCAGAGAGTGTCAGAGAGTTTCAGGGAGTTTCAGAGAGTGTCAGAGAGTGTCAGAGAGTTTCAGAGAGTTTCAGAGAGCTTCAGAGAGTTTCAGAGAGTGTCAGAAAGTTTCAGAGAGTGTCAGAGAGTTTCAGAGTGTCACAGAGTGTCAGAGTGATTCAGAGAGATTCAGAGTGTCAGAGATTTTCAGAGAGTTTCAGACAGTTTCAGAGAGGTTCAGAGAGTGTCAGAGAGTTTCAGAGAGAGTCAGTGAGTGTCAGAGAGTGTCAAAGTTTGTCACAGAGTTTCAGAGAGCGTCAGAGAGCGTCAGATAGTGTCAGAGAGTTTCAGAGAGTGTCAGAGTGTTTCAGAGACTTTCTGAGAGTGTCAGAGAGTTCCAGAGAGTTTCTGAGAGTTTCTGAGTGTGTCGGAGTGTGTCTGAGAGAGTCAGAGAGTATCTGAGTGTGTCACAGAGTGTCAGAGATTTTCAGAGAGTTTCAGAGATGTTCAGAGAGTGTCAGAGAGTGTCAGAAAGTTTCAGAGAGAGTCAGAGAGTGTCAGGGACTTTCAGAGAGTTTCAGAGAGTGTCACAGAGTGTCAGAGCTTTTCAGAGAGATTCAGAGAGTGTCAGAGAGTGTCATATAGTGTCATAGAGTTGCAGAGTGTGTCAGAGAGTGTCAGAGAGTTTCAGAAAGATTCAGATAGTGTCAGAGAGTTTCAGAGATCTTCAGAGAGTGTCTGAGAGTGCCAGAGATTGTCAGAGAGTTTCAGAGAGTGTCAGAGAGTGTCAGAGAGTTTCAGGGAGTTTCAGAGAGTGTCAGGGAGTGTCAGAGAGTGTCAGAGAGTTTCAGAGAGTGTCAGACAGTGTCTGAGAGTGTCAAAGAGTGTCAAAGAGTTTCAGAGAGTGTCAGAGAGTGTCAGAGGGTTTCAGAGAGTGTCAGAGAGTTTCAGAGAATTTCTGAGAGTGTCAGAGAGTGCCTGAGAGTTTCTGATAGTTTCTGAGTGTGCCTGAGAGTGTCAGAGACTGTCAGAGTGTTTCAGAGAGTGTCACAGAGTTTCAGAGAGTGTCTGAGATTTTCAGAGAGTTTCAGAGATCTTCAGAGAGTGTCAGTGAGTGCCACAGAGTGTCAGTGAGTGTCAGAGAGTTTCAGAGAGTGTCAGAGATTTTCAGAGAGTGTCAGAGATCTTCAGAGAGTGTCAGAGAGTGCCAGAAAGTTTCAGAGAGTGTCACAGAGTGTCGGAGAGTTTCGGAGAGATTCAGAGAGTGTCCGAGAGATTCAGAAAGTGTCAGATACTGTCAGAGAGTTTCAGAAAGTGTCAGAGAGTGTCAGAGAGTGTCTGAGAGTGTCAGAGATTGTCAGAGAGTTTCAGAGAGTGTCAGAGAGTGTCAGAGAGTTTCAGAGAGTGTCAAAGTGTGTCACAGAGTTTCAGAGAGTGCCAGAGAGCGTCAGATAGTGTCAGAGAGTTTCAGAGAGTGTCAGAGTGTTTCAGAGACTTTCTGAGAGCGTCAGAGAGTTCCAGAGAGTTTCTGAGAGTTTCTGAGTATGTCGGAGTGTGTCTGAGAGAGTCAGAGAGTATCTGAGTGTGTCACAGAGTGTCAGAGAGTGTCAGAGATTTTCAGAGAGTTTCAGAGATGTTCAGAGAGTGTCAGAGAGTGTCAGAAAGTTTCAGAGAGAGTCAGATAGTGTCAGGGACTTTCAGAGAGTTTCAGAGAGTGTCACAGAGTGTCAGAGCATTTCAGAGAGATTCAGAGAGTGTCAGAGAGTGTCACATAGTGTCATAGAGTTGCAGAGTGTGTCAGAGAGTGTCCGAGAGTTTCAGAAAGAGTCAGATAGTTTCAGAGAGTTTCAGAGATCTTCAGAGAGTGTCTGAGAGTGTCTGAGAGTGCCAGAGATTGTCAGAGAGTTTCACAGAGTTTCAGAGAGTGTCAGAGAGTTTCAGAGAGTTTCAGAGAGTTTCAGAGAGTGTCAGAGAGTTTCAGAGAGTGTCACAGAGAGTCAGAGTGATTCAGAGAGATTCAGAGAGTGTCAGAGATTGTCAGAGAGTGTCAGACAGTTTCAGAGAGTTTCAGAGAGTGTCAGAGAGTTTCAGAGAGAGTCAGTGAGTGTCAGAGAGTTTCAGAGAGAGTCAGAGAGTGTCAGGGACTATCAGAGAGTTTCAGAGAGTGTCACAGAGTGTCAGAGCTTTTCAGAGAGATTCAGAGAGTGTCAGAGAGTGTCACATTGTGTCATAGAGTTGCAGAGTGTGTCAGAGAGTGTCCGAGAGTTTCAGAAAGATTCAGATAGTGTCAGAGGGTTTCAGAGATCTTCAGAGAGTGTCTGAGAGTGTCTGAGAGTGCCAGAGATTGTCAGAGAGTTTCAGAGAGTGTCAGAGAGTGTCAGAGAGTTTCAGGGAGTTTCAGAGAGTGTCAGAGAGTGTCAGAGAGTTTCAGAGAGTTTCAGAGAGCTTCAGAGAGTTTCAGAGAGTGTCAGAAAGTTTCAGAGAGTGTCGTTGAGTTTCAGAGAGTGTCACAGAGTGTCAGAGTGATTCAGAGAGATTCAGAGAGTGTCAGAGATTGTCAGAGAGTGTCAGACAGTTTCAGAGAGTTTCAGAGAGTGTCAGAGAGTTTCAGAGAGAGTCAGCGAGTGTCAGAGAGTGTCAAAGAGTGTCACACAGTTTCAGAGAGTGTCAGAGAGCGTCAGAGAGTGTCAGAGAGTTTCAGAGAGTGTCAGAGAGTTTCAGAGACTTTCTGAGAGTGTCAGAGAGTTCCAGAGAGTTTCTGAGAGTTTCTGAGTGTGTCGGAGTGTGTCTGAGAGAGTCAGAGAGTATCTGAGAGTGTCACAGAGTGTCAGAGAGTGTCAGAGATTTTCAGTGAGTTTCAGAGATGTTCAGAGAGTGTCAGAGAGTGTCAGAAAGTTTCAGAGAGATTCAGAGAGTGACAGGGAGTTTCAGAGAGTTTCAGAGAGTGTCACAGAGTGTTAGAGCTTTTCAGAGAGATTCAGAGATTGTCAGAGAGTGTCACAGAGTGTCATAGAGTTGCAGAGTGTGTCAGAGAGTTTCCGAGAGTTTCAGAAAGAGTTAGATAGTGTCAGAGAGTTTCAGAAAGTGTCAGAGAGTGTCAGCGAGTGTCTGAGAGTGTCAGAGAGTGTCAGAGATTTTCAGAGAGTGCCAGAGAACTTCAGAGAGTTTCAGAGAGTGCAAGACAATTTCAGAGAGTGTCACAGAGTGTCGGAGAGTATCAGAGAGATTCAGAGAGTGTCCGAGAGATTCAGAAAGTGTCAGATAGTGTCAGAGAGTTTCCGAAAGTGTCACAGAGTGTCAGAGAGTGTCTGAGAGTGTCAGAGAGTTTCAGAGAGTGTCAGAGAGTGTCAGAGAGTTTCAGAGAATTTCAGAGAGTGTCAGAGAGTTTCAGAGAGTCTCAGATAGTGTCAGAGAGTGTCAGAGAGTGTCTGAGAGTGTCTGAGAGTTTCAGAGAGAGTCAGAGAGTGTCAGAGAGTTTCAGTGAGCTTCTGAGAGTTTCTGAGAGTGTCAGAGTGTTACAAAGTGTTTCAGAGAGTTTCAGAGAGTGTCAAAAAGTTTCAGAGTGTGTCCGAGAGTTTCAGAGAGTTTCAGAGGGTGTCACAGAGTGTCAGCGAGTGTCTGAGAGTGTCAGAGGGTTTCAGAGAGTGTCAGAGAGTTTCAGAGAATTTCTGAGAGTGTCAGAGAGTGCCTGAGAGTTTCTGATAGTTTCTGAGTGTGCCTGAGAGTGTCAGAGACTGTCAGAGTGTTTCAGAGAGTGTCACAGAGTTTCAGAGAGTGTCAGAGATTTTCAGAGAGTTTCAGAGATCTTCAGAGAGTGTCAGTGAGTGCCACAGAGTGTCAGTGAGTGTCAGAGAGTTTCAGAGAGTGTCAGGGATTTTCAGAGAGAGTCAGAGATCATCAGAGAGTGTCAGTGAGTGCCAGAAACTTTCAGAGAGTGTCACAGAGTGTCGGAGAGTTTCGGAGAGATTCAGAGAGTGTCCGAGAGATTCAGAAAGTGTCAGATACTGTCAGAGAGTTTCAGAAAGTGTCAGAGAGTGTCAGAGAGTGTCTGAGAGTGTCAGAGATTGTCAGAGAGTTTCAGAGAGTGTCAGAGAGTGTCAGAGAGTTTCAGAGAGTTTCAGAGAGTGTCAAAGTGTGTCACAGAGTTTCAGAGAGTGTCAGAGAGCGTCAGATAGTGTCAGAGAGTTTCAGAGAGTGTCAGAGTGTTTCAGAGACATTCTGAGAGTGTCAGAGAGTTCCAGAGAGTTTCTGAGAGTTTCTGAGTGTGTCGGAGTGTGTCTGAGAGAGTCAGAGAGTAACTGAGTGTGTCACAGAGTGTCAGAGAGTGTCAGAGATTTTCAGAGAGTTTCAGAGATGTTCAGAGAGTGTCAGAGAGAGTCAGAAAGTTTCAGAGAGAGTCAGATATTGTCAGGGACTTTCAGAGAGTTTCAGAGAGAGTCACAGAATGTCAGTGCATTTCAGAGAGATTCAGAGAGTGTCAGAGAGTGTCACATAGTGTCACATAGTGTCATAGTGTTGCAGAGTGTGTCAGAGAGTGTCCGAGAGTTTCAGAAAGAGTCAAATAGTTTCAGAGAGTTTCAGAGATCTTCAGAGAGTGTCTGAGAGTGTCTGAGAGTGCCAGAGATTGTCAGAGAGTTTCAGAGAGTGTCAGAGAGTGTCAGAGAGTTTCAGAGAGTTTCAGAGAGTTTCAGAGAGTGTCAGAGAGTTTCAGAGAGTGTCACAGAGTGTCAGAGTGATTCAGAGAGATTCAGAGTGTCAGAGATTGTCAGAGAGTGTCAGACAGTTTCAGAGAGTTTCAGAGAGTGTCAGAGAGTTTCAGAGAGAGTCAGTGAGTGTCAGAGAGTTTCAGAGAGAGTCAGAGAGTGTCAGGGACTTTCAGAGAGTGTCAGAGAGTGTCACATAGTGTCATAGGGTTGCAGAGTGTGTCAGAGAGTGTCCGAGAATTTTAGAAAGAGTCAGAGAGTTTCAGAGATCTTCAGAGAGTGTCTGAGCGTGTCTGAGAGTGCCAGAGATTGTCAGAGAGTTTCAGAGAGTGTCAGAGAGTGTCAGAGAGTTTCAGGGAGTTTCAGAGAGTGGAAGAGAGTGTCAGAGAGTTTCATACAGTTTCAGAGAGCTTCAGAGAGTTTCAGAGAGTGTCAGAAAGTTTCAGAGAGTGTCGGAGAGTTTCAGAGAGTGTCACAGCGTGTCAGAGAGATTCAGAGAGATTCAGAGAGTGTCAGAGATTGTCAGAGAGTGTCAGACAGTTTCAGAGAGTTTCAGAGAGTGTCAGAGAGTTTCAGAGAGAGTCAGTGAGTGTCAGAGAGTGTCAAAGAGTGTCACAGAGTTTCAGAGAGTGTCAGAGAGCGTCAGAGAGTGTCAGAGAGTTTCAGAGAGTGTCAGAGAGTTTCAGAGACTTTCTGAGAGTGTCAGAGAGTTCCAGAGAGTTTCTGAGAGTTTCTGAGTGTGTGGGAGTGTGTCTGAGAGAGTCAGAGAGTATCTGAGAGTGTCACAGAGTGTCAGAGAGTGTCAGAGATTTTCAGAGAGTTTCAGAGATGTTCAGAGAGTGTCAGAGAGTGTCAGAAAGTTTCAGAGAGATTCTGAGAGTGACAGGGAGTTTCAGAGAGTTTCAGAGAGTGTCACAGAGTCTCAGAGCTTTTCAGAGAGATTCAGAGAGTGTCACAGAGTGTCACAGAGTGTCATAGAGTTGCAGAGTGTGTCAGAGAGTGTCCGAGAGTTTCAGAAAGAGTCCGATAGTGTCAGAGAGTTTCAGAAAGTGTCAGAGAATGTCAGAGAGTGTCAAAGAGTGTCAGAGTCTTTCAGAGAGTGTCACAGAGTTTCAGAGAGTGTCAGAGATTTTCAGAGAGTGCCAGAGGTCTTCAGAGAGTGTCAGAGAGTTCCAGAGAGTTTCTGAGAGTTTCTGAGTGTGTCGGAGTGTGTCTGAGAGAGTCAGAGAGTATCAGAGAGTGTCACAGAGGGTCAGAGAGTGTCAGAGATTTTCAGAGAGTTTCAGAGATGTTCAGAGAGTGTCAGAGAGTGTCAGAAAGTTTCAGAGAGATTCTGAGAGTGTCAGGGAGTTTCAGAGAGTTTCAGAGAGTGTCACAGAGTGTCAGAGCTTTTCAGAGAGATTCAGAGAGTGTCAGAGAGTGTCACAGAGTGTCATAGAGTTGCAGAGTGTGTCAGAGAGTGTCCGAGAGTTTCAGAAAGAGTCAGATAGTGTCAGAGAGTTTCAGAAAGTGTCAGAGAATGTCACAGAGTGTCAAAGAGTGTCAGAGTCTTTCAGAGAGTGTCACAGAGTTTCAGAGAGTGTCAGAGATTTTCAGAGAGTGCCAGAGATCTTCAGAGAGTGTCAGAGAGTGCCAGAAAGTTTCAGAGAGTGTCACAGAGTGTCGGAGAGTTTCAGAGAGATTCAGAGAGTGTCCGAGAGATTCAGAAAGTGTCAGATAGTGTCAGAGAGTTTCAGAGAGTTTCAGAGATGTTCAGAGAGTGTCAGAGAGTGTCAGAAAGTTTCAGAGAGATTCAGAGAGTGTCAGGGAGTTTCAGAGACTTTCAGAGAGTGTCACAGAGTGTCAGAGCTTTTCAGAGAGATTCAGAGAGTGTCAGAGAGTGTCACAGAGTGTCATAGAGTTGCAGAGTGTGTCAGAGAGTGTCCGAGAGTTTCAGAAAGAGTCAGATAGTGTCAGAGAGTTTCAGAAAGTGTCAGAGAGTGTCAGCGAGTGTCTGAGAGTGTCAGAGAGTGTCAGAGATTTTCAGAGAGTGCCAGAGATCTTCAGAGAGTGTTAGAGAGTGCCAGAAAATTTCAGAGAGTGTCACAGAGTGTCGGAGAGTATCAGAGAGATTCAGAGAGTGTCCGAGAGATTCAGAAAGTGTCAGATAGTGTCAGAGAGTTTCGGAAAGTGTCACAGAGTGTCAGAGAGTGTCTGAGAGTGTCAGAGAGTGTCAGAGAGTTTCAGAGTGTGTCAGAGAGTGTCAGAGAGTTTCAGAGAGTCTCAGATAGTGTCAGAGAGTGTCAGAGAGTGTCTGAGAGTGTCTGAGAGTTTCAGAGAGTGTCAGAGAGTTTCAGTGAGCTTCTGAGAGTTTCTGAGAGTGTCAGAGTGTTACAAAGTGTTTCAGAGAGTTTCAGAGAGTGTCAGAAAGTTTCAGAGAGTGTCCGAGAGTTTCAGAGAGTTTCAGAGGGTGTCACAGAGTGTCAGAGAGTTTCAGAAAGCTTCAGAGAGTGTCAGGGAGTGTCAGAGAGTGTCAGAGAGTTTCAGAGAGTTTCAGAGAGAGTCAGACAGTGTCTGAGAGTGTCAAAGAGTGTCAAAGAGTTTCAGAGACTGTCAGAGAGTTTCAGAGGGTTTCAGAGAGTGTCAGAGAGTTTCAGAGAATTTCTGAGAGTGTCAGAGAGTGCCTGAGAGTTTCTGATAGTTTCTGAGTGTGCCTGAGAGTGTCAGAGACTGTCAGAGTGTTTCAGAGAGTGTCACAGAGTTTCAGAGAGAGTCAGAGATTTTCAGAGAATTTCAGAGATCTTCAGAGAGTGTCAATGAGTGCCACAGAGTGTCAGTGAGTGTCAGAGAGTTTCAGAGAGTGTCAGAGATTTTCAGAGAGTGTCAGAGATCTTCAGAGAGTGTCAGAGAGTGCCAGAAAGTTTCAGAGAGTGTCACAGAGTGTCGGAGAGTTTCGGAGAGATTCAGAGAGTGTCCGAGAGATTCAGAAAGTGTCAGATACTGTCAGAGAGTTTCAGAAAGTGTCAGAGAGTGTCAGAGAGTGTCTGAGAGTGTCAGAGATTGTCAGAGAGTTTCAGAGAGTGTCAGAGAGTGTCAGAGAGTTTCAGAGAGTTTCAGAGAGTGTCAAAGTGTGTCACAGAGTTTCAGAGATTGTCAGAGAGCGTCAGATAGTGTCAGAGAGTTTCAGAGAGTGTCAGAGTGTTTCAGAGACTTTCTGAGAGTGTCAGAGAGTTCCAGAGAGTTTCTGAGAGTTTCTGAGTGTGTCGCAGTGTGTCTGAGAGAGTCAGAGAGTATCTGAGTGTGTCACAGAGTGTCAGAGAGTGTCAGAGATTTTCAGAGTTTCAGAGATGTTCAGAGAGTGTCAGGGACTTTCAGAGAGTGTCAGAGAGTGTCACATAGTGTCATAGAGTTGCAGAGTGTGTCCGAGAGTGTCCGAGAGTTTCAGAAAGAGTCAGATAGTTTCAGAGAGTTTCAGAGATCTTCAGAGAGTGTCTGAGAGTGTCTGAGAGTGCCAGAGATTGTCAGAGAGTTTCAGAGAGTGTCAGAGAGTGTCAGAGAGTTTCAGAGAGTTTCAGAGAGCTTCAGAGAGTGTCAGAGAGTTTCAGAGAGTGTCACAGAGTGTCAGAGTGATTCAGAGAGATTCAGAGAGAGTCAGAGATTGTCAGAGAGTGTCAGACAGTTTCAGAGAGTTTCAGAGAGTGTCAGAGAGTTTCAGAGAGAGTCAGTGAGTGTCAGAGAGTTTCAGAGAGAGTCAGATAGTGTCAGGGACTTTCAGAGAGTTTCAGAGAGTGTCACAGAGTGTCAGAGCTTTTCAGAGAGATTCAGAGAGTGTCAGAGAGTGTCATATAGTGTCATAGAGTTGCAGAGTGTGTCAGAGAGTGTCCGAGAGTTTCAGAAAGAGTCAGATAGTGTCAGAGAGTTTCAGAGATCTTCAGAGAGTGTCTGAGAGTGTCTGAGAGTGCCAGAGATTGTCAGAGAGTTTCAGAGAGTGTCAGAGAGTGTCAGAGAGTTTCAGAAAGTGTCAGAGAGTGTCAGAGAGTGTCTGAGAGTGTCAGAGAGTGTCAGAGTCTTTCAGAAGTGTCACAGAGTTTCAGAGAGTGTCAGAGATTTTCAGAGAGTGCCAGAGATCTTCAGAGAGTTTCAGAGAGTGCCAGAAAGTTTCAGAGAGTGTCACAGAGTGTCGGAGAGTTTCAGAGAGATTCAGAGAGTGTCCGAGAGATTCAGAAAGTGTCAGATAGTGTCAGAGAGTTTCAGAAAGTGTCACAGAGTGTCAGAGAGTGTCAGAGAGTTGCAGGGAGTATCAGAGAGTGTAAGAGAGTGTCAGAGAGTTTCATAGAGTTTCAGAGAGCTTCAGAGAGTTTCAGAGAGTGTCAGAAAGTTTCAGAGAGTGTCAGAGAGTTTCAGAGAGTGTCACAGCGTGTCAGAGAGATTCAGAGAGATTCAGAGAGTGTCAGAGATTGTCAGAGAGTGTCAGACAGTTTCAGAGAGTTTCAGAGAGTGTCAGAGAGTTTCAGAGAGAGTCAGTGAGTGTCAGAGAGTGTCAAAGAGTGTCACAGAGTTTCAGAGAGTGTCAGAGAGCGTCAGAGAGTGTCAGAGAGTTTCAGAGAGTGTCAGAGAGTTTCAGAGACTTTCTGAGAGTGTCAGAGAGTTCCAGAGAGTTTCTGAGAGTTTCTGAGTGTGTCGGAGTGTGTCTGAGAGAGTCAGAGAGTATCTGAGAGTGTCACAGAGTGTCAGAGATTTTCAGAGAGTTTCAGAGATGTTCAGAGAGTGTCAGAGAGTGTCAGAAAGTTTCAGAGAGAGTCTGAGAGTGTCAGGGAGTTTCAGAGAGTTTCAGAGAGTGTCACAGAGTGTCAGAGCTTTTCAGAGAGATTCAGAGAGTGTCAGAGAGTGTCACAGAGTGTCATAGAGTTGCAGAGTGTTTCAGAGAGTGTCCGAGAGTTTCAGAAAGAGTCAGATAGTGTCAGAGAGTTTCAGAAAGTGTCAGAGAATGTCTGAGAGTGTCAAAGAGTGTCAGAGTCTTTCAGAGAGTGTCACAGAGTTTCAGAGAGTGTCAGAGATTTTCAGAGAGTGCCAGAGATCTTCAGAGAGTGTCAGAGAGTGCCTGAAAGTTTCAGAGAGTGTCACAGAGTGTCGGAGAGTTTCAGAGAGATTCAGAGAGTGTCCGAGAGATTCAGAAAGTGTCAGATAGTGTCAGAGAGTTTCAGAGAGTTTCAGAGATGTTCAGAGAGTGTCAGAGAGTGTCAGAAAGTTTCAGAGAGATTCAGAGAGTGTCAGGGAGTTTCAGAGAGTTTCAGAGAGTGTCACAGAGTGTCAGAGCTTTTCAGAGAGATTCAGAGAGTGTCAGAGAGTGTCACAGAGTGTCATAGAGTTGCAGAGTGTGTCAGAGAGTGTCCGAGAGTTTCAGAAAGAGTCAGATAGTGTCAGAGAGTTTCAGAAAGTGTCAGAGAGTGTCAGCGAGTGTCTGAGAGAGTCAGAGAGTATCAGAGATTTTCAGAGAGTGCCAGAGATCTTCAGAGAGTGTCAGAGAGTGCCAGAAAATTTCAGAGAGTGTCACAGAGTGTCGGAGAGTATCAGAGAGATTCAGAGAGTGTCCGAGAGATTCAGAAAGTGTCAGATAGTGTCAGAGAGTTTCAGAAAGTGTCACAGAGTGTCAGAGAGTGTCTGAGAGTGTCAGAGAGTGTCAGAGAGTTTCAGAGAGTGTCAGAGAGTGTCAGAGAGTTTCAGAGCGTCTCAGATAGTGTCAGAGAGTGTCAGAGAGTGTCTGAGAGTGTCTGAGAGTTTCAGAGATTGTCAGAGAGTTTCAGTGAGCTTCTGAGAGTTTCTGAGAGTGTCAGAGTGTTACAAAGTGTTTCAGAGAGTTTCAGAGAGTGTCAGAAAGTTTCAGAGAGTGTCCGAAAGTTTCAGAGAGTTTCAGAGGGTGTCACAGAGTGTCAGAGAGTTTCAGAAAGCTTCAGAGAGTGTCAGGGAGTGTCAGAGAGTGTCAGAGAGTTTCAGAGAGAGTCAGACAGTGTCTGAGAGTGTCAAAGAGTGTCAAAGAGTTTCAGAGAGTGTCAGAGAGTTTCAGAGGGTTTCAGAGAGTGTCAGAGAGTTTCAGAGAACTTCTGAGAGTGTCAGAGAGTGCCTGAGAGTTTCTGATAGTTTCTGAGTGTGCCTGAGAGTGTCAGAGACTGTCAGAGTGTTTCAGAGAGTGTCACAGAGTTTCAGAGAGAGTCAGAGATTTTCAGAGAATTTCAGAGATCTTCAGAGAGTGTCAATGAGTGCCACAGAGTGTCAGTGAGTGTCAGAGAGTTTCAGAGAGTGTCAGAGATTTTCAGAGAGTGTCAGAGATCTTCAGAGAGTGTCAGAGAGTGCCAGAAAGTTTCAGAGAGTGTCACAGAGTGTCGGAGAGTTTCGGAGAGATTCAGAGAGTGTCCGAGAGATTCAGAAAGTGTCAGATACTGTCAGAGAGTTTCAGAAAGTGTCAGAGAGTGTCAGAGAGTGTCTGAGAGTGTCAGAGATTGTCAGAGAGTTTCAGAGAGTGTCAGAGAGTGTCAGAGAGTTTCAGAGAGTTTCAGAGAGTGTCAAAGTGTGTCACAGATTTTCAGAGATTGTCAGAGAGCGTCAGATAGCGTAAGAGAGTTTCAGAGAGTGTCAGAGTGTTTCAGAGACTTTCTGAGAGTGTCAGAGAGTTCCAGAGAGTTTCTGAGAGTTTCTGAGTGTGTCGGAGTGTGTCTGAGAGAGTCAGAGAGTATCTGAGTGTGTCACAGAGTGTCAGAGAGTGTCAGAGATTTTCAGAGAGTTTCAGAGATGTTCAGAGAGTGTCAGAGAGTGTCAGAAAGTTTCAGAGAGAGTCAGAGAGTGTCAGGGACTTTCAGAGAGTTTCAGAGAGTGTCACAGAGTGTCAGAGCATTTCAGAGATATTCAGAGAGTGTCAGAGAGTGTCACATAGTGTCATAGAGTTGCAGAGTGTGTCAGAGAGTGTCCGAGAGTTTCAGAAAGAGTCAGATAGTTTCAGAGAGTTTCAGAGATCTTCAGACAGTGTCTGAGAGAGTCTGAGAGTGCCGGAGATTGTCAGAGAGTTTCAGAGAGTTTCAGAGAGTTTCAGAGAGCTTCAGAGAGTGTCAGAGAGTGTCAGAGAGTTTCAGAGAGTTTCAGAGAGCTTCAGAGAGTGTCAGAGAGTTTCAGAGAGTGTCACAGAGTGTCAGAGTGATTCAGAGAGATTGAGAGAGTGTCAGAGATTGTCAGAGAGTTTCAGAGAGAGTCAGTGAGTGTCAGAGAGTTTCAGAGAGTGTCAGAGAGTTTCAGAGAGAGTCAGTGAGTGTCAGAGAGTTTCAGAGAGAGTCAGATAGTGTCAGGGACTTTCAGAGAGTTTCAGAGAGTGTCACAGAGTGTCAGAGCTTTTCAGAGAGATTCAGAGTGTCAGAGAGTGTCACATAGTGTCATAGTGTTGCAGAGTGTGTCAGATAGTGTCAGAGAGTTTCAGAGATCTTCAGAGAGTGTCTGAGAGTGTCTGAGAGTGTCAGAGAGTTTCAGAAAGTGTCAGAGAGTGTCAGAGAGTGTCTGAGAGTGTCAGAGAGTGTCAGAGTCTTTCAGAGAGTGTCACAGAGTTTCAGAGAGTGTCAGAGATTTTCAGAGAGTGCCAGAGATCTTCAGAGAGTGTCAGAGAGTGCCAGAAAGTTTCAGAGAGTGTCACAGAGTGTCAGAGAGTTTCAGAAAGTGTCAGAGAGTGTCAGAGAGTGTCTGAGAGTGTCAGAGAGTGTCAGAGTCTTTCAGAGAGTGTCACAGAGTTTCAGAGAGTGTCAGAGATTTTCAGAGAGTGCCAGAGATCTTCAGAGAGTGTCAGAGAGTGCCAGAAAGTTTCAGAGAGTGTCACAGAGTGTCGGAGAGTTTCAGAGAGATTCAGAGAGTGTCCGAGAGATTCAGAAAGTGTCAGATAGTGTCAGAGAGTTTCAGAAAGTGTCACAGAGTGTCAGAGAGTGTCCGACAGTGTCAGAGAGTGTCAGAGAGTTTCAGAGAGTGTCAGAGAGTGTCAGAGAGTTTCAGAGAATTTCAGAGAGTGTCAGAGAGTTTCAGAGAGTCTCAGAAAGTGTCACAGAGTGTCAGAGAGTGTCTGAGAGTGTCAGAGAGTGTCAGAGAGTTTCAGAGAGTGTCAGAGAGTGTCAGAGAGTGTCAGAGAGTTTCAGAGAGTGTCAGAGAGTTTCAGAGAGTCTCAGATAGTGTCAGAGTGTGTCAGAGAGTGTCACAGAGTGTCAGAGATTGTCAGAGAGTTTCAGAGAGTGTCAGAGAGTGTCAGAGAGTTTCAGAGAGTTTCAGAGAGTGTCAGAGAGCGTCAGAGAGTTTCAGAGAGAGTCAGTGAGTGTCAGAGAGTGTCAAAGTGTGTCACAGAGTTTCAGAGAGTGTCAGAGAGCGTCAGATAGTGTCAGAGAGTTTCAGAGAGTGTCAGAGTGTTTCAGAGACTTTCTGAGAGTGTCAGAGAGTTCCAGAGAGTTTCTGAAAGTTTATGAGTGTGTCGGAGTGTGTCTGAGAGAGTCAGAGAGTATCTGAGAGTGCCACAGAGTGTCAGAGAGTGTCAGAGATTTTCAGAGAGTTTCAGAGATGTTCAGAGAGTGTCAGAGAGTGTCAGAAAGTTTCAGAGAGAGTCAGAGAGTGTAAGGGACTTTCAGAGAGTTTCAGAGAGTGTCTCAGAGTGTCAGAGCTTTTCAGAGAGATTCAGAGAGTGTCAGAGAGTGTCACATAGTGTCATAGAGTTGCAGAGTGTGTCAGAGAGTGCCCGAGAGTTTCAGAAAGAGTCAGATAGTGTCAGAGAGTTTCAGAGATCTTCAGAGAGTGTCTGAGAGTGTCTGAGAGTGCCAGAGATTGTCAGAGAGTTTCAGAGAGTCTCAGAGAGTGTCAGAGAGTTTCAGAGAGTTTCAGAGTGTGTCAGAGAGTTTCAGAGAGTTTCAGAGAGCTTCAGAGAGTTTCAGAGAGTGTCAGAAAGTTTCAGAGAGTGTCAGAGAGTTTCAGAGAGTGTCACAGAGTGTCAGAGTGATTCAGAGAGATTCAGAGAGTGTCAGAGATTGTCAGAGAGTGTCAGACAGTTTCAGAGAGTTTCAGAGAGTGTCAGAGAGTTTCAGAGAGTGTCAGTGAGTTTCAGAGAGTGTCAAAGAGTGTCACAGAGTTTCAGAGAGTGTCAGAGAGCGTCAGAGAGTGTCAGAAGAGTTTCAGAGAGAGTCAGAGAGTTTCAGAGACTTTCTGAGAGAGTCAGAGAGTATCTGAGAGTGTCACAGAGTGTCAGAGAGTGTCAGAGATTTTCAGAGAGTTTCAGAGAGAGTCAGGCAGTGTCAGGGAGTTTCAGAGAGTTTCAGAGAGTGTCACACAGTGTCAGAGCTTTTCAGAGAGATTCAGAGAGTGTCAGAGAGTGTCACAGAGTGTCATAGAGTTGCAGAGTGTGTCAGAGAGTGTCCGAGAGTTTCAGAAAGAGTCAGATAGTGTCAGAGAGATTCAGAAAGTGTCAGAGAGTGTCAGAGAGTGTCTGAGAGTGTCAGAGAGTGTCAGAGTCTTTCAGAGAGTGTCACAGAGTTTCAGAGAGTGTCAGAGATTTTCAGAGAGTGCCAGAGATCTTAAGAGAGTGTCAGAGAGTGCCAGAAAGTTTCAGAGAGTGTCACAGAGTGTCGGAGAGTTTCAGAGAGATTCAGAGAGTGTCCGAGAGATTCAGAAAGTGTCAGATAGTGTCAGAGAGTTTCAGAAAGTGTCAGAGAGTGTCAGAGAGTGTCTGAGAGTGTCAGAGAGTGTCAGAGAGTTTCAGAGAGTGTCAGAGAGTGTCAGAGAGATTCAGAGAATTTCAGAGAGTGTCAGAGAGTTTCAGAGAGTCTCAGATAGTGTCAGAGAGTGTCAGAGAGTGTCTGAGAGTGTCTGAGAGTTTCAGAGAGTGTCAGAGAGATTCAGAGAGTTTCAGTGAGCTTCTGAGAGTTTCGGAGAGTGTCAGAGAGTTACAAAGAGTTTCAGAGAGTTTCAGAGAGTGTCAGAAAGTTTCAGAGAGTGTCCGAGTGTTTCAGAGAGTTTCAGAGGGTGTCACAGAGTGTCCGAGAGTTTCAGAAAGCTTCAGAGAGTGTCAGGGAGTGTCAGAGAGTGTCAGAGAGTGTCAAAGAGTTTCAGAGAGTGTCAGAGATTGTCAGAGGGTTTCAGAGAGTGTCAGAGAGTTTCAGAGAATTTCTGAGATTGTCAGAGAGTGCCTGAGAGTTTCTGACAGTTTCTGAGTGTGCCGGAGAGTGTCAGAGAGTGTCAGAGTGTTTCAGAGAGTGTCACAGAGTTTCAGAGAGTGTCAGAGATTTTCAGAGAGTTTCAGAGATCTTCAGCGAGTGTCAGTGAGTGCCACAGAGTGTCAGTGAGTGTCAGAGAGTTTCAGAGAGTGTCAGAGATTTTCAGAGAGTTTCAGAGATCTTCAGAGAGTGTCAGAGAGTGCCAGAAAGTTTCAGAGAGTGTCACAGAGTGTCGGAGAGTTTCAGAGAGATTCAGAGAGTGTCCGAGAGATTCAGATAGTGTCAGATAGTGTCAGAGAGTTTCAGAAAGTGTCAGAGAGTGTCAGAGAGTGTCTGAGAGTGCCAGAGATTGTCAGAGAGTTTCAGAGAGTGTCAGAGAGTGTCAGAGAGTTTCAGAGAGTTTCAGAGAGTGTCAGAGAGTGTCAGAGAGCTTCAGACAGTGTCAGGGAGTGTCAGAGAGTGTCAGAGAGTTTCAGATAGAGTCAGACAGTGTCTGAGATTGTCAAAGAGTGTCAACGAGTTTCAGAGAGTGTCAGAGAGTGTCAGAGAGTTTCAGAGAGTGTCAGGGAGTGTCAGAAAGTTTCAGAGAGAGTCAGACAGTGTCTGAGAGTGTCAAAGAGTGTCAAAGAGTTTCAGAGAGTGTCAGAGTGTGTCAGAGAGTGTCAGAGAGATTCAGAGAGTGTCAAAGAGTTTCCAAGAGTTTCTGAGAGTGTCAGAGAGTGCCAGAGCGTTTCTGAGAGTTTCTGAGTGTGTCGAAGTGTGTCTGCGGGAGCCAGAGAGTATCTGAGAGTGTCACAGAGTGTCAGAGAGTGTCAGAGATTTTCAGAGAGTTTCAGAGATGTTCAGAGAGTGTCAGAGAGTGTCAGAAAGTTTCAGAGAGTGTCAGAGAGTGTCAGGGAGTTTCAGAGAGTTACAGAGTGTCACAGAGTGTCAGAGAGTTTCAGAGAGATTCAGAGAGTGTCAGAGAGTGTCAGAGAGTGTCACAGTGTGACACAGAGTTGCAGAGTGTGTCAGAGAGTGTCCGAGAGTTTCAGAAAGTGTCAGATACTGTCAGAGAATTTCAGAAAGTGTCAGACGGTGTCAGAGACTGTCTGAGAATGTCAGAGAGTGTCAGAGTGTTTCAGAGAGTGTCACAGAGTTTCAGAGAGTGTCAGAGATTTTCAGAGAGTGCCAGAGATCTTCAGAGAGTGTCAGAGAGTGCGAGAAAGTTTCAGAGAGTGTGACAGAGTGTCGGAGAGTTTCAGAGAGATTCAGAGAGTGTCCGAGAGATTCAGAAAGTTTCAGATAGTTTCAGAGATCTTCAGAGAGTGTCTGAGAGTGTCTGAGAGTGCCAGAGATTGTCAGAGAGTTTCAGAGAGTGTCAGAGAATGTCAGAGAGTTTCAGAGAGTTTCAGAGAGTGTCAGATAGTGTCAGAGAGTTTCAGAAAGTGTCAGAGAGTGTCAGAGAGTGTCTGAGAGTGTCAGAGAGTGTCAGAGTCTTTCAGAGAGTGTCACAGAGTTTCAGAGAGTGTCAGAGATTTTCAGAGAGTGCCAGAGATCTTCAGAGAGTGTCAGAGAGTGCCAGAAAGTTTCAGAGAGTGTCACAGAGTGTCGGAGAGTTTCAGAGAGATTCAGAGAGTGTCCGAGAGATTCAGAACGTGTCAGATAGTGTCAGAGAGTTTCAGAAAGTGTCACAGAGTGTCAGAGAGTGTCTGAGAGTGTCAGAGAGTGTCAGAGAGTTTCAGAGAGTGTCAGAGAGTGTCAGAGAGTTTCAGAGAATTTCAGAGAGTGTCAGAGAGTTTCAGAGAGTCTCAGAAATTGTCACAGAGTGTCAGAGAGTGTCAGAGAGTTTCAGAGAGTGTCAGAGAGTGTCAGAGAGTCTCAGATAGTGTCAGAGAGTGTCAGAGAGTGTCTGAGAGTTTCAGAGAGTGTCAGAAATTGTCAGAGAGTTTCAGAGAGCTTCTGAGAGTTTCTGAGAGTGTCAGAGAGTTACAAAGAGTTTCAGAGAGTTTCAGAGAGTGTCAGAAAGTTTCAGAGAGTGTACGAGAGTTTCAGAGAGTTTCAGAGGGTGTCACAGAGTGTCAGAGAGTTTCAGAAAGCTTCAGAGAGTGTCAGGGAGTGTCAGAGAGTGTCAGAGTTTCAGAGAGTTTCAGAGAGAGTCAGTCAGTGTCTGAGAGTGTCAAAGAGTGTCAAAGAGTTTCAGAGAGTGTCAGAGAGTGTCAGAGAGTGTCAGAGGGTTTCAGAGAGTGTCAGAGAGTTTCAGAGAATTTCTGAGAGTGTCAGAGAGTGCCTGAGAGTTTCTGACAGTTTCTGAGTGTGCCGGAGAGTGTCAGAGAGTGTCAGAGTGTTTCAGAGAGTGTCACAGAGTTTCAGAGAGTGTCAGAGATTTTCAGAGAGTTTCAGAGGTCTTCAGAGAGTGTCAGTGAGTGCCACAGAGTGTCAGTGAGTGTCAGAGAGTTTCAGAGAGTGTCAGAGATTTTCAGAGAGTTTCAGAGATCTTCAGAGAGTGTCAGAGAGTTGCAGAGAATTTCAGAGAGTGTCAGAGAGTGTCAGAGAGTTTCAGAGAGTGTCAGAGAGTTTCAGAAAGAGTCAGAGAGTGTCAGAGAGTGTCACAAAGTGTCAGAGATTGTCAGAGAGTTTCCGAGAGTGTCAGAGAGTGTCAGAGAGTTTCAGAGAGTTTCAGAGAGTGTCAGAGAGTGTCAGAGAGTTTCAGAGTGAGTCAGTGAGTGTCAGAGAGTGTCAAAGTGTGTCACAGAGTTTCAGAGAGTGTCAGAGAGCGTCAGATAGTGTCAGAGAGCTTCAGAGAGTGCCGGAGTGTTTCAGAGACTTTCTGAGAGTGTCAGAGAGTTCCAGAGAGTTTCTGAGAGTTTCTGAGTGTGTCGGAGTGTGTCTGAGAGAGTCAGAGAGTATCTGAGAGTGTCACAGAGTGTCAGAGAGTGTCAGAGATTTTCAGAGAGTTTCAGAGATGTTCAGAGATTGTCAGGGACTTTCAGAGAGTTTCAGAGCGTGTCACAGAGTGTCAGAGCTTTTCAGAGAGATTCAGAGAGTGTCAGAGAGTGTCACATAGTGTCATAGAGTTGCAGAGTGTGTCAGAGAGTGCCCGAGAGTTTCAGAAAGGGTCAGATAGTGTCAGAGAGTTTCAGAGATCTTCAGAGAGTGTCTGAGAGTGTCTGAGAATGCCAGAGATTGTCAGAGAGTTTCAGAGAGTCTCAGAGAGTGTCAGAGAGTTTCAGAGAGTTTCGGAGAGTGTCAGAGAGTTTCAGAGAGTTTCAGAGAGCTTCAGAGAGTTTCAGAGAGTGTCAGAAAGTTTCAGAGAGTGTCAGAGAGTTTCAGAGAGTGTCACAGAGTGTCAGACTGATTCAGAGAGATTCAGAGAGTGTCAGAGATTGTCAGAGAGTGTCAGACAGTTTCAGAGAGTTTCAGAGAGTGTCAGAGAGTTTCAGAGAGAGTCAGTGAGTGTCAGAGTGTCAAAGAGTGTCACAGAGTTTCAGAGAGTGTCAGAGAGCGTCAGAGAGTGTCAGAGAGTTTCAGAGAGAGTCAGAGAGTTTCAGAGACTTTCTGAGAGTGTCAGAGAGTTCCAGAGAGTTTCTGAGAGTTTCTGAGTGTGTCGGAGTGTGTCTGAGATAGTCAGAGAGTATCTGAGAGTGTCACAGAGTGTCAGAGAGTGTCAGAGATATTCAGAGAGTTTCAGAGAGAGTCAGAGATTGTCAGGGAGTTTCAGAGAGTTTCAGAGAGTGTCACACAGTGTCAGAGCTTTTCAGAGAGATTCAGAGAGTGTCAGAGAGTGTCACAGAGTGTCATAGAGTTACAGAGTGTGTCAGAGAGTGTCAGAGAGTTTCAGAAAGAGTCAGATAGTGTCAGAGAGATTCAGAAAGTGTCAGAGAGTGTCAGAGAGTGTCTGAGTGTGTCAGAGAGTGTCAGAGTCTTTCAGAGAGTGTCACAGAGTTTCTGAGAGTGTCAGACAGTTTCAGAGAGTGCCAGAGATCTTAAGAGAGTGTCAGAGAGTGCCAGAAAGTTTCAAAGAGTGTCACAGAGTGGCGGAGAGTTTCAGAGAGATTCGGAGAGTGTCCGAGAGATTCAGAAAGTGTCAGATAGTGTCAGAGAATTTCAGAAAGTGTCAGAGAGTGTCAGAGAGTGTCTGAGAGTGTCAGAGAGTGTCAGAGAGTTTCAGAGAGTGTCAGAGAGTGTCAGAGAGTTTCAGAGAATTTCAGAGAGTGTCAGAGAGTTTCAGAGAGTCTCAGGTAGTGTCAGAGAGTGTCAGAGAGTGTCTGAGAGTGTCTGAGAGTTTCAGAGAGTGTCAGAGAGTTACAAAGAGTTTCAGAGAGTTTTAGAGAGTGTCAGAAAGTTTCAGAGAGTGTACGAGAGTTTCAGAGAGATTCAGAGGGTGTCACAGAGTGTCCGAGAGTTTCGGAAAGCTTCAGAGAGTGTCAGGGAGTGTCAGAGAGTGTCAAAGAGTTTCAGAGAGTGTCAGAGAGTGTCAGAGAGTGTCAGAGGGTTTCAGAGAGTGTCAGAGAGTTTCAGAGAATTTCTGAGAGTGCCAGAGAGTGCCTGAGAGTTTCTGACAGTTTCTGAGTGTGCCGGAGAGTGTCAGAGAGTGTCAGAGTGTTTCAGAGAGTGTCACAGAGTTTCAGAGAGTGTCAGAGATTTTCAGAGAGTTTCAGAGATCTTCAGAGAGTGTCAGTGAGTGCCACAGATTGTCAGTGAGTGTCAGAGAGTTTCAGAGAGTGTCAGAGATTTTCAGAGAGTTTCAGAGATCTTCAGAGAGTGTCAGAGAGTGCCAGAAAGTTTCAGAGAGTATCACAGAGTGTCAGAGAGTTTCAGAGAGATTCAGAGAGTGTCCGAGAGATTCAGAAAGTGTCAGATAATGTCAGAGAGTTTCAGAAAGCGTCAGAGAGCGTCAGAGAGTGTCTGAGAGTGCCAGAGATTGTCAGGGAGTTTCAGTGAGTTTCAGAGAGTGTCAGAGAGTGTCAGAGAGCTTCAGACAGTGTCAGGGAGTGTCAGAGAGTGTCAGAGAGTTTCAGATAGAGTCAGACAGTGTCTGAGATTGTCAAAGAGTGTCAAAGAGTTTCTGAGAGTGTCAGAGAGTGTCAGAGAGTTTCAGAGAGTGTCACAGAGTGTCGGAGAGTTTCAGAGAGATTCAGAGAGTGTCCGAGAGATTCAGAAAGTTTCAGATAGTGTCAGAGAGTTTCAGAAAGTGTCAGAGAGTGTCAGAGAGTGTCTGAGAGTGTCAGAGAGTGTCAGAGAGTTTCAGAGAGTGTCAGAGAGTGTCAGAGAGTTTCAGAGAATTTCAGAGAGTGTCAGAGAGTTTCAGAGAGTCTCAGGTAGTGTCAGAGAGTGTCAGAGAGTGTCTGAGAGTGTCTGAGAGTTTCAGAGAGTGTCAGAGAGTTACAAAGAGTTTCAGAGAGTTTTAGAGAGTGTCAGAGAGTGTCTGAGAGTGTCCGAGAGTTTCAGAGAGTGTCAGAGATTGTCAGAGAGTTTCAGAGAGCTTCTGAGAGTTTCTGAGAGTGTCAGAGAGTTACAAAGAGTTTCAGAGAGTTTCAGAGAGTGTCAGAAAGTTTCAGAGAGTGTCCGAGAGTTTCAGAGAGTTTCAGAGGGTGTCACAGAGTGTCAGAGAGTTTCAGAAAGCTTCAGAGAGTGTCAGGGAGTGTCAGAGAGTGTCAGAGTTTCAGAGAATTTCAGAGAGAGACAGTCAGTGTCTGAGAGTGTCAAAGAGTGTCAAAGAGTTTCAGAGAGTGTCAGAGAGTGTCAGAGAGTGTCAGAGAGTGTAGGAGAGTGTCAGAGAGTGTCAGAGAGTTTAAGAGAATTTCTGAGAGTGTCAGAGAGTGCCTGAGAGTTTCTGACAGTTTCTGAGTGTGCCGGAGAGTGTCAGAGAGTGTCAGAGTGTTTCAGAGTGTGTCACAGAGTTTCAGAGAGTGTCAGAGATTTTCAGAGAGTTTCAGAGGTCTTCAGAGAGTGTCAGTGAGTGCCACAGAGTGTCAGTGAGTGTCAGAGAGTTTCAGAGAGTGTCAGAGATTTTCAGAGAGTTTCAGAGATCTTCAGAGAGTGTCAGAGAGTTTCAGAGAGTTTCAGAGAGTGTCAGAGAGTGTCAGAGAGTTTCAGAGAGTGTCAGAGAGTGTCAGAGAGTTTCAGAAAGAGTCAGAGAGTCTCAGAGAGTGTCACAAAGTGTCAGAGATTGTCAGAGAGCGTCAGATAGTGTCAGAGAGTTTCAGAGAGTGTCAGAGTGTGTCAGAGAGTGTCAGAGAGCTTCAGACAGTGTCAGGGAGTGTCAGAGAGTGTCAGAGAGTTTCAGATAGAGTCAGACAGTGTCTGAGATTGTCAAAGAGTGTCAACGAGTTTCAGAGAGTGTCAGAGAGTGTCAGAGAGTTTCAGAGAGTGTCAGGGAGTGTCAGAGAGTTTCAGAGAGAGTCAGACAGTGTCTGAGAGTGTAAAAGAGTGTGAAAGAGTTTCAGAGAGTTTCAGAGAGAGTCAGTCAGTGTCTGAGAGTGTCAAAGAGTGTCAAAGAGTTTCAGAGAGTGTCAGAGAGTGTCAGAGAGTGTCAGAGGGTTTCAGAGAGTGTCAGAGAGTTTCAGAGAGTGTCAGAGAGTGTCTGAGATTTTCAGAGAGTTTCAGAGAGTGTCAGAGAGTGTCAGAGAGCTTCAGACAGTGTCAGGGAGTGTCAGAGAGTGTCAGAGAGTTTCAGATAGAGTCAGACAGTGTCTGAGATTGTCAAGGAGTGTCAACGAGTTTCAGAGAGTGTCAGAGAGTGTCAGGGAGTTTCAGAGAGTGTCAGGGAGTGTCAGAGAGTTTCAGAGAGAGTCAGACAGTGTCTGAGAGTGTAAAAGAGTGTCAAAGAGTTTCAGAGAGTGTCAGAGAGTGTCAGAGAGTGTCAGAGAGTTTCCGAGAGTGTCAAAGAGTTTCCGAGAGTTTCTAAGAGTGTCAGAGAGTGCCAGAGAGTTTCTGAGAGTTTCTGAGTGTGTTGAAGTGTGTCTGCGGGAGTCAGAGAGTATCTGAGAGTGTCACAGAGTGTCAGAGAGTGTCAGAGATTTTCAGAGAGTTTCAGAGATGTTCAGAGAGTGTCAGAGAGTGTCAGAAAGTTTCAGAGAGTGTCAGAGAGTTTCAGGGAGTTTCAGGGAGTTACAGAGTGTCACAGTGTGTCAGAGAGTTTCAGAGAGTGTCACAGTGTGACACAGAGTTGCAGAGTGTGTCAGAGAGTGTCCGAGAGTTTCAGAAAGTGTCAGATACTGTCAGAGAGTTTCAGAAAGTGTCAGAGAGTGTCAGAGAGTGTCTGAGAATGTCAGAGAGTGTCAGAGTTTTTCAGAGAGTTTCACAGAGTTTCAGAGAGTGTCAGAGATTTTCAAAGAGTTTCAGAGATCTTCAGAGAGTGTCAGAGAGTGCGAGAAAGTTTCAGAGAGTGTGACAGAGTGTCGGAGAGTTTCAGAGAGATTCAGAGAGTGTCCGAGAGATTCAGAAATTTTCAGATAGTTTCAGAGATCTTCAGAGAGTGTCTGAGAGTGTCTGAGAGTGCCAGAGATTGTCAGAGAGTTTCAGAGAGTGTCAGAGAATGTCAGAGAGTTTCAGAGAGTTTCAGAGAGTGTCAGATAGTGTCAGAGAGTTTCAGAAAGTGTCAGAGAGTGTAAGAGAGTGTCTGAGAGTGTCAGAGAGTGTCAGTGTCTTTCAGAGAGTGTCACAGAGTTTCAGAGAGTGTCAGAGATTTTCAGAGAGTGCAAGAGATCTTCAGAGAGTGTCAGAGATTGCCAGAAAGTTTCAGAGAGTGTCACAGAGTGTCGGAGAGTTTCAGAGAGATTCAGAGAGTGTCCGAGAGATTCAGAACGTGTCAGATAGTGTCAGAGAGTTTCAGAAAGTGTCACAGAGTGTCAGAGAGTGTCTGAGAGTGTCAGAGAGTGTCAGAGAGTTTCAGAGAGTGTCAGAGAGTGTCAGAGAGTTTCAGAGAATTTCAGAGAGTGTCAGAGAGTTTCAGAGAGTCTCAGAAATTGTCACTGAGTGTCAGAGAGTGTCTGAGAGTGTCAGAGAGTTTCAGAGAGCGTCAGAGAGTGTCAGAGAATCTCAGATAGTGTCAGAGAGTGTCAGAGAGTGTCTGAGAGTGTCCGAGAGTTTCAGAGAGTGTCAGAGATTGTCAGAGAGTTTCAGAGAGCTTCTGAGAGTTTCTGAGAGTGTCAGAGAGTTACAAAGAGTTTCAGAGAGTTTCAGAGAGTGTCAGAAAGTTTCAGAGAGTGTCCGAGAGTTTCAGAGAGTTTCAGAGGGTGTCACAGAGTGTCAGAGAGTTTCAGAAAGCTTCAGAGAGTGTCAGGGAGTGTCAGAGAGTGTCAGAGTTTCAGAGAATTTCAGAGAGAGTCAGTCAGTGTCTGAGAGTGTCAAAGAGTGTCAAAGAGTTTCAGAGAGTGTCAGAGAGTGTCAGAGAGTGTCAGAGAGTGTAGGAGAGTGTCAGAGAGTGTCAGAGAGTTTAAGAGAATTTCTGAGAGTGTCAGAGAGTGCCTGAGAGTTTCTGACAGTTTCTGAGTGTGCCGGAGAGTGTCAGAGAGTGTCAGAGTGTTTCAGAGTGTGTCACAGAGTTTCAGAGAGTGTCAGAGATTTTCAGAGAGTTTCAGAGGTCTTCAGAGAGTGTCAGTGAGTGCCACAGAGTGTCAGTGAGTGTCAGAGAGTTTCAGAGAGTGTCAGAGATTTTCAGAGAGTTTCAGAGATCTTCAGAGAGTGTCAGAGAGTTTCAGAGAGTTTCAGAGAGTGTCAGAGAGTGTCAGAGAGTTTCAGAGAATTTCAGAGAGTGTCAGAGAGTTTCAGAGAGTCTCAGAAATTGTCAGAGTGTCAGAGAGTGTCTGAGAGTGTCAGAGAGTGTCAGAGAGTTTCAGAGAGTGTCAGAGAGTCTCAGATAGTGTCAGAGAGTGTCAGAGAGTGTCTGAGAGTGTCCGAGGGTTTCACAGAGTGTCAGAGATTGTCAGAGAGTTTCAGAGAGCTTCTGAGAGTTTCTGAGAGTGTCAGAGAGTTACAAAGAGTTTCAGAGAGTTTCAGAGAGTGTCAGAAAGTTTCAGAGAGTGTCCGAGAGTTTCAGAGAGTTTCAGAGGGTGTCACAGAGTGTCAGAGAGTTTCAGAAAGCTTCAGAGAGTGTCTGAGAGTGTCAGAGAGTGTCAGAGTCTTTCAGAGAGTGTCACAGAGTTTCAGAGAGTGTCAGAGATTTTCAGAGAGTGCAAGAGATCTTCAGAGAGTGTCAGAGATTGCCAGAAAGTTTCAGAGAGTGTCACAGAGTGTCGGAGAGTTTCAGAGAGATTCAGAGAGTGTCCGAGAGATTCAGAACGTGTCAGATAGTGTCAGAGAGTTTCAGAAAGTGTCACAGAGTGTCAGAGAGTGTCTGAGAGTGTCAGAGAGTGTCAGAGAGTTTCAGAGAGTGTCAGAGAGTGTCAGAGAGTTCAGAGAATTTCAGAGAGTGTCAGAGAGTTTCAGAGAGTCTCAGAAATTGTCACAGAGTGTCAGAGAGTGTCTGAGAGTGTCAGAGAGTGTCAGAGAGTTTCAGAGAGTGTCAGAGAGTCTCAGATATTGTCAGAGAGTGTCACAGAGTGTCTGAGAGTGTCCGAGAGTTTCAGAGAGTGTCAGAGATTGTCAGAGAGTTTCAGAGAGCTTCTGAGAGTTTCTGAGAGTGTCAGAGAGTTACAAAGAGTTTCAGAGGGTTTCAGAGAGTGTCAGAAAGTTTCAGAGAGTGTCCGAGAGTTTCAGAGAGTTTCAGAGGGTGTCACAGAGTGTCAGAGAGTTTCAGAAAGCTTCAGAGAGTGTCAGGGAGTGTCAGAGAGTGTCAGAGTTTCAGAGAATTTCAGAGAGAGTCAGTCAGTGTCTGAGAGTGTCAAAGAGTGTCAAAGAGTTTCAGAGAGTGTCAGAGAGTGTCAGAGAGTGTAGGAGAGTGTCAGAGAGTGTCAGAGAGTTTCAGAGAATTTCTGAGAGTGTCAGAGAGTGCCTGAGAGTTTCTGACAGTTTCTGAGTGTGCCGGAGAGTGTCAGAGAGTGTCAGAGTGTTTCAGAGTGTGTCACAGAGTTTCAGAGAGTGTCAGAGATTTTCAGAGAGTTTCAGAGGTCTTCAGAGAGTGTCAGTGAGTGCCACAGAGTGTCAGTGAGTGTCAGAGAGTTTCAGAGAGTGTCAGAGATTTTCAGAGAGTTTCAGAGATCTTCAGAGTGTGTCAGAGAGTTTCAGAGAGTTTCAGAGAGTGTCAGAGAGTGTCAGAGAGTTTCAGAGAGTGTCAGAGAGTGTCAGAGAGTTTCAGAAAGAGTCAGAGAGTCTCAGAGAGTGTCACAAAGTGTCAGAGATTGTCAGAGAGTTTCAGAGAGTGTCAGAGAGTGTCAGAGAGTTTCAGAGAGTTTCAGAGAGTGTCAGAGAGTGTCAGAGAGTTTCAGAGAGAGTCAGTGAGTGTCAGAGAGTGTCAAAGAGTGTCACAGAGTTTCAGAGATTGTCAGAGAGCGTCAGATAGTGTCAGAGAGTTTCAGAGAGTGTCAGAGTGTGTCAGAGAGTGTCAGAGAGCTTCAGACAGTGTCAGGGAGTGTCAGAGAGTGTCAGAGAGTTTCAGATAGAGTCAGACAGTGTCTGAGATTGTCAAAGAGTGTCAACGAGTTTCAGAGAGTGTCAGAGAGTGTCAGAGAGTTTCAGAGAGTGTCAGGGAGTGTCAGAGAGTTTCAGAGAGAGTCAGACAGTGTCTGAGAGTGTAAAAGAGTGTGAAAGAGTTTCAGAGAGTTTCAGAGAGAGTCAGTCAGTGTCTGAGAGTGTCAAAGAGTGTCAAAGAGTTTCAGAGAGTGTCAGAGAGTGTCAGAGAGTGTCAGAGGGTTTCAGAGAGTGTCAGAGAGTTTCAGAGAGTTTCAGAGAGTGTCAGAGAGTGTCAGAGAGCTTCAGACAGTGTCAGGGAGTGTCAGAGAGTGTCAGAGAGTTTCAGATAGAGTCAGACAGTGTCTGGGATTCTCGAAGAGTGTCAACGAGTTTCAGAGAGTGTCAGAGAGTGTCAGAGAGTTTCAGAGAGTGTCAGGGAGTGTCAGAGAGTTTCAGAGAGAGTCAGACAGTGTCTGAGAGTGTAAAAGAGTGTCAAAGAGTTTCAGAGAGTGTCAGAGAGTGTCAGAGAGTGTCAGAGAGTTTCAGAGAGTGTCAAAGAGTTTCCGAGAGTTTCTAAGAGTGTCAGAGAGTGCCAGAGAGTTTCTGAGAGTCTCTGAGTGTGTCGAAGTGTGTCTGCGGGAGTCAAAGAGTTTCAGAGAGTTACAGAGTGTCACAGTGTGTCAGAGAGTTTCAGAGAGATTCAGAGAGTGTCAGAGAGTGTCAGAGAGTGTCACAGTGTGACACAGAGTTGCAGAGTGTGTCAGAGAGTGTCCGAGAGTTTCAGAAAGTGTCAGATACTGTCAGAGAGTTTCAGAAAGTGTCAGAGAGTGTCAGAGAGTGTCTGAGAATGTCAGAGAGTGTCAGAGTTTTTCAGAGAGTTTCACAGAGTTTCAGAGAGTGTCAGAGATTTTCAAAGAGTTTCAGAGATCTTCAGAGAGTGTCAGAGAGTGCGAGAAAGTTTCAGAGAGTGTGACAGAGTGTCGGAGAGTTTCAGAGAGATTCAGAGAGTGTCCGAGAGATTCAGAAAGTTTCAGATAGTTTCAGAGATCTTCAGAGAGTGTCTGAGAGTGTCTGAGAGTGCCAGAGATTGTCAGAGAGTTTCAGAGAGTGTCAGAGAATGTCAGAGAGTTTCAGAGAGTTTCAGAGATTGTCAGATAGTGTCAGAGAGTTTCAGAAAGTGTCAGAGAGTGTCAGAGAGTGTCTGAGAGTGTCAGAGAGTGTCAGAGACTTTCAGAGAGTGTCACAGAGTTTCAGAGAGTGTCAGAGATTTTCAGAGAGTGCCAGAGATCTTCAGAGAGTGTCAGAGAGTGCCAGAAAGTTTCAGAGAGTGTCACAGAGTGCCGGAGAGTTTCAGAGAGATTCAGAGAGTGTCCGAGAGATTCAGAACGTGTCAGATAGTGTCAGAGAGTTTCAGAAAGTGTCACAGAGTGTCAGAGAGTGTCTGAGAGTGTCAGAGAGTGTCAGAGAGTTTCAGAGAGTGTCAGAGAGTGTCAGAGAGTTTCAGAGAATTTCAGAGAGTGTCAGAGAGTTTCAAAGAGTCTCAGAAATTGTCACAGAGTGTCAGAGAGTGTCTGAGAGTGTCAGAGAGTGTCAGAGAGTTTCAGAGAGTGTCAGAGAGTCTCAGATAGTGTCAGAGAGTGTCAGAGAGTGTCTGAGAGTGTCCGAGAGTTTCAGAGAGTGTCAGAGATTGTCAGAGAGTTTCAGAGAGCTTCTGAGAGTTTCTGAGAGTGTCAGAGAGTTACAAAGAGTTTCAGAGAGTTTCAGAGAGTGTCAGAAAGTTTCAGAGAGTGTCCGAGAGTTTCAGAGAGTTTCAGAGGGTGTCACAGAGTATCAGAGAGTTTCAGAAAGCTTCTGAGAGTGTCGGGGAGTGTCAGAGAGTGTCAGAGTTTCAGAGAATTTCAGAGAGAGTCAGTCAGTGTCTGAGAGTGTCAAAGAGTGTCAAAGAGTTTCAGAGAGTGTCAGAGAGTGTCAGAGAGTGTAGGAGAGTGTCAGAGAGTGTCAGAGAGTTTCAGAGAATTTCTGAGAGTTTCAGAGAGTGTCAGAGAGTGTCAAACAGTTTCAGAGAGTTTCAGAGAGTGTCAGAGAGTGTCAGAGGGTTTCAGAGAGTGTCAGAGAGTTTCAGAGAGTGTCAGAGAGTGTCTGAGATTTTCAGAGAGTTTCAGAGAGTGTCAGAGAGTGTCAGAGAGCTTCAGACAGTGTCAGGGAGTGTCAGAGAGTGTCAGAGAGTTTCAGATAGAGTCAGACAGTGTCTGGGATTCTCAAAGAGTGTCAACGAGTTTCAGAGAGTGTCCGAGAGATTCAGAATGTTTCAGATAGTTTCAGAGATCTTCAGAGAGTGTCTGAGAGTGTCTGAGAGTGCCAGAGATTGTCAGAGAGTTTCAGAGAGTGTCAGAGAATGTCAGAGAGTTTCAGAGAGTTTCAGAGAGTGTCAGATAGTGTCAGAGAGTTTCAGAAAGTGTCAGAGAGTGTAAGAGAGTGTCTGAGAGTGTCAGAGAGTGTCAGAGTCTTTCAGAGAGTGTCACAGAGTTTCAGAGAGTGTCAGAGATTTTCAGAGAGTGCAAGAGATCTTCAGAGAGTGTCAGAGATTGCCAGAAAGTTTCAGAGAGTGTCACAGAGTGTCGGAGAGTTTCAGAGAGATTCAGAGAGTGTCCTAGAGATTCAGAACGTGTCAGATAGTGTCAGAGAGTTTCAGAAAGTGTCACAGAGTGTCAGAGAGTGTCTGAGAGTGTCAGAGAGTGTCAGAGAGTTTCAGAGAGTGTCAGAGAGTGTCAGAGAGTTTCAGAGAATTTCAGAGAGTGTCAGAGAGTTTCAGAGAGTCTCAGAAATTGTCACTGAGTGTCAGAGAGTGTCTGAGAGTGTCAGAGAGTTTCAGAGAGCGTCAGAGAGTGTCAGAGAATCTCAGATAGTGTCAGAGAGTGTCAGAGAGTGTCTGAGAGTGTCCGAGAGTTTCAGAGAGTGTCAGAGATTGTCAGAGAGTTTCAGAGAGCTTCTGAGAGTTTCTGAGAGTGTCAGAGAGTTACAAAGAGTTTCAGAGAGTTTCAGAGAGTGTCAGAAAGTTTCAGAGAGTGTCCGAGAGTTTCAGAGAGTTTCAGAGGGTGTCACAGAGTGTCAGAGAGTTTCAGAAAGCTTCAGAGAGTGTCAGGGAGTGTCAGAGAGTGTCAGAGTTTCAGAGAATTTCAGAGAGAGTCAGTCAGTGTCTGAGAGTGTCAAAGAGTGTCAAAGAGTTTCAGAGAGTGTCAGAGAGTGTCAGAGAGTGTCAGAGAGTGTAGGAGAGTGTCAGAGAGTGTCAGAGAGTTTAAGAGAATTTCTGAGAGTGTCAGAGAGTGCCTGAGAGTTTCTGACAGTTTCTGAGTGTGCCGGAGAGTGTCAGAGAGTGTCAGAGTGTTTCAGAGTGTGTCACAGAGTTTCAGAGAGTGTCAGAGATTTTCAGAGAGTTTCAGAGGTCTTCAGAGAGTGTCAGTGAGTGCCACAGAGTGTCAGTGAGTGTCAGAGAGTTTCAGAGAGTGTCAGAGATTTTCAGAGAGTTTCAGAGATCTTCAGAGAGTGTCAGAGAGTTTCAGAGAGTTTCAGAGAGTGTCAGAGAGTGTCAGAGAGTTTCAGAGAATTTCAGAGAGTGTCAGAGAGTTTCAGAGAGTCTCAGAAATTGTCACAGAGTGTCAGAGAGTGTCTGAGAGTGTCAGAGAGTGTCAGAGAGTTTCAGAGAGTGTCAGAGAGTCTCAGATAGTGTCAGAGAGTGTCAGAGAGTGTCTGAGAGTGTCCGAGAGTTTCAGAGAGTGTCAGAGATTGTCAGAGAGTTTCAGAGAGCTTCTGAGAGTTTCTGAGAGTGTCAGAGAGTTACAAAGAGTTTCAGAGAGTTTCAGAGAGTGTCAGAAAGTTTCAGAGAGTGTCCGAGAGTTTCAGAGAGTTTCAGAGGGTGTCACAGAGTGTCAGAGAGTTTCAGAAAGCTTCAGAGAGTGTCTGAGAGTGTCAGAGAGTGTCAGAGTCTTTCAGAGAGTGTCACAGAGTTTCAGAGAGTGTCAGAGATTTTCAGAGAGTGCAAGAGATCTTCAGAGAGTGTCAGAGATTGCCAGAAAGTTTCAGAGAGTGTCACAGAGTGTCGGAGAGTTTCAGAGAGATTCAGAGAGTGTCCGAGAGATTCAGAACGTGTCAGATAGTGTCAGAGAGTTTCAGAAAGTGTCACAGAGTGTCAGAGAGTGTCTGAGAGTGTCAGAGAGTGTCAGAGAGTTTCAGAGAGTGTCAGAGAGTGTCAGAGAGTTCAGAGAATTTCAGAGAGTGTCAGAGAGTTTCAGAGAGTCTCAGAAATTGTCACAGAGTGTCAGAGAGTGTCTGAGAGTGTCAGAGAGTGTCAGAGAGTTTCAGAGAGTGTCAGAGAGTCTCAGATATTGTCAGAGAGTGTCACAGAGTGTCTGAGAGTGTCCGAGAGTTTCAGAGAGTGTCAGAGATTGTCAGAGAGTTTCAGAGAGCTTCTGAGAGTTTCTGAGAGTGTCAGAGAGTTACAAAGAGTTTCAGAGGGTTTCAGAGAGTGTCAGAAAGTTTCAGAGAGTGTCCGAGAGTTTCAGAGAGTTTCAGAGGGTGTCACAGAGTGTCAGAGAGTTTCAGAAAGCTTCAGAGAGTGTCAGGGAGTGTCAGAGAGTGTCAGAGTTTCAGAGAATTTCAGAGAGAGTCAGTCAGTGTCTGAGAGTGTCAAAGAGTGTCAAAGAGTTTCAGAGAGTGTCAGAGAGTGTCAGAGAGTGTAGGAGAGTGTCAGAGAGTGTCAGAGAGTTTCAGAGAATTTCTGAGAGTGTCAGAGAGTGCCTGAGAGTTTCTGACAGTTTCTGAGTGTGCCGGAGAGTGTCAGAGAGTTTCAGAGTGTGTCACAGAGTTTCAGAGAGTGTCAGAGATTTTCAGAGAGTTTCAGAGGTCTTCAGAGAGTGTCAGTGAGTGCCACAGAGTGTCAGTGAGTGTCAGAGAGTTTCAGAGAGTGTCAGAGATTTTCAGAGAGTTTCAGAGATCTTCAGAGTGTGTCAGAGAGTTTCAGAGAGTTTCAGAGAGTGTCAGAGAGTGTCAGAGAGTTTCAGAGAGTGTCAGAGAGTGTCAGAGAGTTTCAGAAAGAGTCAGAGAGTCTCAGAGAGTGTCACAAAGTGTCAGAGATTGTCAGAGAGTTTCAGAGAGTGTCAGAGAGTGTCAGAGAGTTTCAGAGAGTTTCAGAGAGTGTCAGAGAGTGTCAGAGAGTTTCAGAGAGAGTCAGTGAGTGTCAGAGAGTGTCAAAGAGTGTCACAGAGTTTCAGAGATTGTCAGAGAGCGTCAGATAGTGTCAGAGAGTTTCAGAGAGTGTCAGAGTGTGTCAGAGAGTGTCAGAGAGCTTCAGACAGTGTCAGGGAGTGTCAGAGAGTGTCAGAGAGTTTCAGATAGAGTCAGACAGTGTCTGAGATTGTCAAAGAGTGTCAACGAGTTTCAGAGAGTGTCAGAGAGTGTCAGAGAGTTTCAGAGAGTGTCAGGGAGTGTCAGAGAGTTTCAGAGAGAGTCAGACAGTGTCTGAGAGTGTAAAAGAGTGTGAAAGAGTTTCAGAGAGTTTCAGAGAGAGTCAGTCAGTGTCTGAGAGTGTCAAAGAGTGTCAAAGAGTTTCAGAGAGTGTCAGAGAGTGTCAGAGAGTGTCAGAGGGTTTCAGAGAGTGTCAGAGAGTTTCAGAGAGTTTCAGAGAGTGTCAGAGAGTGTCAGAGAGCTTCAGACAGTGTCAGGGAGTGTCAGAGAGTGTCAGAGAGTTTCAGATAGAGTCAGACAGTGTCTGGGATTCTCGAAGAGTGTCAACGAGTTTCAGAGAGTGTCAGAGAGTGTCAGAGAGTTTCAGAGAGTGTCAGGGAGTGTCAGAGAGTTTCAGAGAGAGTCAGACAGTGTCTGAGAGTGTAAAAGAGTGTCAAAGAGTTTCAGAGAGTGTCAGAGAGTGTCAGAGAGTGTCAGAGAGTTTCAGAGAGTGTCAAAGAGTTTCCGAGAGTTTCTAAGAGTGTCAGAGAGTGCCAGAGAGTTTCTGAGAGTCTCTGAGTGTGTCGAAGTGTGTCTGCGGGAGTCAGAGAGTTTCAGAGAGTTACAGAGTGTCACAGTGTGTCAGAGAGTTTCAGAGAGATTCAGAGAGTGTCAGAGAGTGTCAGAGAGTGTCACAGTGTGACACAGAGTTGCAGAGTGTGTCAGAGAGTGTCCGAGAGTTTCAGAAAGTGTCAGATACTGTCAGAGAGTTTCAGAAAGTGTCAGAGAGTGTCAGAGAGTGTCTGAGAATGTCAGAGAGTGTCAGAGTTTTTCAGAGAGTTTCACAGAGTTTCAGAGAGTGTCAGAGATTTTCAAAGAGTTTCAGAGATCTTCAGAGAGTGTCAGAGAGTGCGAGAAAGTTTCAGAGAGTGTGACAGAGTGCCGGAGAGTTTCAGAGAGATTCAGAGAGTGTCCGAGAGATTCAGAAAGTTTCAGATAGTTTCAGAGATCTTCAGAGAGTGTCTGAGAGTGTCTGAGAGTGCCAGAGATTGTCAGAGAGTTTCAGAGAGTGTCAGAGAATGTCAGAGAGTTTCAGAGAGTTTCAGAGATTGTCAGATAGTGTCAGAGAGTTTCAGAAAGTGTCAGAGAGTGTCAGAGAGTGTCTGAGAGTGTCAGAGAGTGTCAGAGTCTTTCAGAGAGTGTCACAGAGTTTCAGAGAGTGTCAGAGATTTTCAGAGAGTGCCAGAGATCTTCAGAGAGTGTCAGTGAGTGCCAGAAAGTTTCAGAGAGTGTCACAGAGTGCCGGAGAGTTTCAGAGAGATTCAGAGAGTGTCCGAGAGATTCAGAACGTGTCAGATAGTGTCAGAGAGTTTCAGAAAGTGTCACAGAGTGTCAGAGAGTGTCTGAGAGTGTCAGAGAGTGTCAGAGAGTTTCAGAGAGTGTCAGAGAGTGTCAGAGAGTTTCAGAGAATTTCAGAGAGTGTCAGAGAGTTTCAGAGAGTCTCAGAAATTGTCACAGAGTGTCAGAGAGTGTCTGAGAGTGTCAGAGAGTGTCAGAGAGTTTCAGAGAGTGTCAGAGAGTCTCAGATAGTGTCAGAGAGTGTCAGAGAGTGTCTGAGAGTGTCCGAGAGTTTCAGAGAGTGTCAGAGATTGTCAGAGAGTTTCAGAGAGCTTCTGAGAGTTTCTGAGAGTGTCAGAGAGTTACAAAGAGTTTCAGAGAGTTTCAGAGAGTGTCAGAAAGTTTCAGAGAGTGTCCGAGAGTTTCAGAGAGTTTCAGAGGGTGTCACAGAGTGTCAGAGAGTTTCAGAAAGCTTCAGAGAGTGTCTGAGAGTGTCAGAGAGTGTCAGAGTCTTTCAGAGAGTGTCACAGAGTTTCAGAGAGTGTCAGAGATTTTCAGAGAGTGCAAGAGATCTTCAGAGAGTGTCAGAGATTGCCAGAAAGTTTCAGAGAGTGTCACAGAGTGTCGGAGAGTTTCAGAGAGATTCAGAGAGTGTCCGAGAGATTCAGAACGTGTCAGATAGTGTCAGAGAGTTTCAGAAAGTGTCACAGAGTGTCAGAGAGTGTCTGAGAGTGTCAGAGAGTGTCAGAGAGTTTCAGAGAGTGTCAGAGAGTGTCAGAGAGTTTCAGAGAATTTCAGAGAGTGTCAGAGAGTTTCAAAGAGTCTCAGAAATTGTCACAGAGTGTCAGAGAGTGTCTGAGAGTGTCAGAGAGTGTCAGAGAGTTTCAGAGAGTGTCAGAGAGTCTCAGATAGTGTCAGAGAGTGTCAGAGAGTGTCTGAGAGTGTCCGAGAGTTTCAGAGAGTGTCAGAGATTGTCAGAGAGTTTCAGAGAGCTTCTGAGAGTTTCTGAGAGTGTCAGAGAGTTACAAAGAGTTTCAGAGAGTTTCAGAGAGTGTCAGAAAGTTTCAGAGAGTGTCCGAGAGTTTCAGAGAGTTTCAGAGGGTGTCACAGAGTATCAGAGAGTTTCAGAAAGCTTCAGAGAGTGTCGGGGAGTGTCAGAGAGTGTCAGAGTTTCAGAGAATTTCAGAGAGAGTCAGTCAGTGTCTGAGAGTGTCAAAGAGTGTCAAAGAGTTTCAGAGAGTGTCAGAGAGTGTCAGAGAGTGTAGGAGAGTGTCAGAGAGTGTCAGAGAGTTTCAGAGAATTTCTGAGAGTTTCAGAGAGTGTCAGAGAGTGTCAAACAGTTTCAGAGAGTTTCAGAGAGTGTCAGAGAGTGTCAGAGGGTTTCAGAGAGTGTCAGAGAGTTTCAGAGAGTGTCAGAGAGTGTCTGAGATTTTCAGAGAGTTTCAGAGAGTGTCAGAGAGTGTCAGAGAGCTTCAGACAGTGTCAGGGAGTGTCAGAGAGTGTCAGAGAGTTTCAGATAGAGTCAGACAGTGTCTGGGATTCTCAAAGAGTGTCAACGAGTTTCAGAGAGTGTCAGAGAGTGTCAGAGAGTTTCAGAGAGTGTCAGGGAGTGTCAGAGAGTTTCAGAGAGAGTCAGACAGTGTCTGAGAGTGTAAAAGAGTGTCAAAGAGTTTCAGAGAGTGTCAGAGAGTGTCAGAGAGTGTCAGAGAGTTTCAGAGAGTGTCAAAGAGTTTCCGAGAGTTTCTAAGAGTGTCAGAGAGTGCCAGAGAGTTTCTGAGAGTCTCTGAGTGTGTCGAAGTGTGTCTGCGGGAGTCAGAGAGTTTCAGAGAGTTACAGAGTGTCACAGTGTGTCAGAGAGTTTCAGAGAGATTCAGAGAGTGTCAGAGAGTGTCAGAGAGTGTCACAGTGTGACACAGAGTTGCAGAGTGTGTCAGAGAGTGTCCGAGAGTTTCAGAAAGTGTCAGATACTGTCAGAGAGTTTCAGAAAGTGTCAGAGAGTGTCAGAGAGTGTCTGAGAATGTCAGAGAGTGTCAGAGTTTTTCAGAGAGTTTCACAGAGTTTCAGAGAGTGTCAGAGATTTTCAAAGAGTTTCAGAGATCTTCAGAGAGTGTCAGAGAGTGCGAGAAAGTTTCAGAGAGTGTGACAGAGTGTCGGAGAGTTTCAGAGAGATTCAGAGAGTGTCCGAGAGATTCAGAAAGTTTCAGATAGTTTCAGAGATCTTCAGAGAGTGTCTGAGAGTGTCTGAGAGTGCCAGAGATTGTCAGAGAGTTTCAGAGAGTGTCAGAGAATGTCAGAGAGTTTCAGAGAGTTTCAGAGATTGTCAGATAGTGTCAGAGAGTTTCAGAAAGTGTCAGAGAGTGTCAGAGAGTGTCTGAGAGTGTCAGAGAGTGTCAGAGTCTTTCAGAGAGTGTCACAGAGTTTCAGAGAGTGTCAGAGATTTTCAGAGAGTGCCAGAGATCTTCAGAGAGTGTCAGAGAGTGCCAGAAAGTTTCAGAGAGTGTCACAGAGTGCCGGAGAGTTTCAGAGAGATTCAGAGAGTGTCCGAGAGATTCAGAACGTGTCAGATAGTGTCAGAGAGTTTCAGAAAGTGTCACAGAGTGTCAGAGAGTGTCTGAGAGTGTCAGAGAGTGTCAGAGAGTTTCAGAGAGTGTCAGAGAGTGTCAGAGAGTTTCAGAGAATTTCAGAGAGTGTCAGAGAGTTTCAGAGAGTCTCAGAAATTGTCACAGAGTGTCAGAGAGTGTCTGAGAGTGTCAGAGAGTGTCAGAGAGTTTCAGAGAGTGTCAGAGAGTCTCAGATATTGTCAGAGAGTGTCAGAGAGTGTCTGAGAGTGTCCGAGAGTTTCAGAGAGTGTCAGAGATTGTCAGAGAGTTTCAGAGAGCTTCTGAGAGTTTCTGAGAGTGTCAGAGAGTTACAAAGAGTTTCAGAGAGTTTCAGAGAGTGTCAGAAAGTTTCAGAGAGTGTCCGAGAGTTTCAGAGAGTTTCAGAGGGTGTCACAGAGTGTCAGAGAGTTTCAGAAAGCTTCAGAGAGTGTCTGAAAGTGTCAGAGAGTGTCAGAGTCTTTCAGAGAATGTCACAGAGTTTCAGAGAGTGTCAGAGATTTTCAGAGAGTGCAAGAGATCTTCAGAGAGTGTCAGAGATTGCCAGAAAGTTTCAGAGAGTGTCACAGAGTGTCGGAGAGTTTCAGAGAGATTCAGAGAGTGTCCGAGAGATTCAGAACGTGTCAGATAGTGTCAGAGAGTTTCAGAAAGTGTCACAGAGTGTCAGAGAGTGTCTGAGAGTGTCAGAGAGTGTCAGAGAGTTTCAGAGAGTATCAGAGAGTGTCAGAGAGTTTCAGAGAATTTCAGAGAGTGTCAGAGAGTTTCAGAGATTCTCAGAAATTGTCACAGAGTGTCAGAGAGTGTCTGAGAGTGTCAGAGAGTGTCAGAGAGTTTCAGAGAGTGTCAGAGAGTCTCAGATAGTGTCAGAGAGTGTCTGAGAGTGTGCGAGAGTTTCAGAGAGTGTCAGAGATTGTCAGAGAGTTTCAGAGAGCTTCTGAGAGTTTCTGAGAGTGTCAGAGAGTTACAAAGAGTTTCAGAGAGTTTCAGAGAGTGTCAGAAAGTTTCAGAGAGTGTCCGACAGTTTCAGAGAGTTTCAGAGGGTGTCACAGAGTGTCAGAGAGTTTCAGAAAGCTTCAGAGAGTGTCAGGGAGTGTCAGAGAGTGTCAGAGTTTCAGAGAATTTCAGAGAGAGTCAGTCAGTGTCTGAGAGTGTCAAAGAGTGTCAAAGAGTTTCAGAGAGTGTCAGAGAGTGTCAGAGAGTGTAGGAGAGTGTCAGAGAGTGTCAGAGAGTGTCAGAGAGTTTCAGAGAATTTCTGAGAGTGTCAGAGAGTGCCTGAGAGTTTCTGACAGTTTCTGAGTGTGCCGGAGAGTGTCAGAGAGTGTCAGAGTGTTTCAGAGTGTGTCACAGAGTTTCAGAGAGTGTCAGAGATTTTCAGAGAGTTTCAGAGTTCTTCAGAGAGTGTCAGTGAGTGCCACAGAGTGTCAGTGAGTGTCAGAGAGTTTCAGAGAGTGTCAGAGATTTTCAGAGAGTTTCAGAGATCTTCAGAGAGTGTCAGAGAGTTTCAGAGAGTTTCAGAGAGTGTCAGAGAGTGTCAGAGAGTTTCAGAGAGTGTCAGAGAGTGTCAGAGAGTTTCAGAAAGAGTCAGAGAGTCTCAGAGAGTGTCACAAAGTGTCAGAGATTGTCAGAGAGTTTCAGAGAGTGTCAGAGAGTGTCAGAGAGTTTCAGAGAGTTTCAGAGAGTGTCAGAGAGTGTCAGAGAGTTTCAGAGAGAGTCAGTGAGTGTCAGAGAGTGTCAAAGAGTGTCACAGAGTTTCAGAGATTGTCAGAGAGCTTCAGATAGTGTCAGAGAGTTTCAGAGAGTGTCAGAGTGTGTCAGAGAGTGTCAGAGAGCTTCAGACAGTGTCAGGGAGTGTCAGAGAGTGTCAGAGAGTTTCAGATAGAGTCAGACAGTGTCTGAGATTGTCAAAGAGTGTCAACGAGTTTCAGAGAGTGTCAGAGAGTGTCAGAGAGTTTCAGAGAGTGTCAGGGAGTGTCAGAGAGTTTCAGAGAGAGTCAGACAGTGTCTGAGAGTGTAAAAGAGTGTCAAAGAGTTTCAGAGAGTTTCAGAGAGAGTCAGTCAGTGTCTGAGAGTGTCAAAGAGTGTCAAAGAGTTTCAGAGAGTGTCAGAGAGTGTCAGAGAGTGTCAGAGGGTTTCAGAGAGTGTCAGAGAGTTTCAGAGAGTGTCAGAGAGTGTCTGAGATTTTCAGAGAGTTTCAGAGAGTGTCAGAGAGTGTCAGAGAGCTTCAGACAGTGTCAGGGAGTGTCAGAGAGTGTCAGAGAGTTTCAGATAGAGTCAGACAGTGTCTGGGATTCTCAAAGAGTGTCAACGAGTTTCAGAGAGTGTCAGAGAGTGTCAGAGAGTTTCAGAGAGTGTCAGGGAGTGTCAGAGAGTTTCAGAGAGAGTCAGACAGTGTCTGAGAGTGTAAAAGAGTGTCAAAGAGTTTCAGAGAGTGTCAGAGAGTGTCAGAGAGTGTCAGAGAGTTTCAGAGAGTGTCAAAGAGTTTCCGAGAGTTTCTAAGAGTGTCAGAGAGTGCCAGAGTGTTTCTGAGAGTCTCTGAGTGTGTCGAAGTGTGTCTGCGGGAGTCAGAGAGTTTCAGAGAGTTACAGAGTGTCACAGTGTGTCAGAGAGTTTCAGAGAGATTCAGAGAGTGTCAGAGAGTGTCAGAGAGTGTCACAGTGTGACACAGAGTTGCAGAGTGTGTCAGAGAGTGTCCGAGAGTTTCAGAAAGTGTCAGATACTGTCAGAGAGTTTCAGAAAGTGTCAGAGAGTGTCAGAGAGTGTCTGAGAATGTCAGAGAGTGTCAGAGTTTTTCAGAGAGTTTCACAGAGTTTCAGAGAGTGTCAGAGATTTTCAAAGAGTTTCAGAGATCTTCAGAGAGTGTCAGAGAGTGCGAGAAAGTTTCAGAGAGTGTGACAGAGTGTCGGAGAGTTTCAGAGAGATTCAGAGAGTGTCCGAGAGATTCAGAAAGTTTCAGATAGTTTCAGAGATCTTCAGAGAGTGTCTGAGAGTGTCTGAGAGTGCCAGAGATTGTCAGAGAGTTTCAGAGAGTGTCAGAGAATGTCAGAGAGTTTCAGAGAGTTTCAGAGAGTGTCAGATAGTGTCAGAGAGTTTCAGAAAGTGTCAGAGTGTGTCAGAGAGTGTCTGAGAGTGTCAGAGAGTGTCAGAGTCTTTCAGAGAGTGTCACAGAGTTTCAGAGAGTGTCAGAGATTTTCAGAGAGTGCCAGAGATCTTCAGAGAGTGTCAGAGAGTGCCAGAAAGTTTCAGAGAGTGTCACAGAGTGCCGGAGAGTTTCAGAGAGATTCAGAGAGTGTCCGAGAGATTCAGAACGTGTCAGATAGTGTCAGAGAGTTTCAGAAAGTGTCACAGAGTGTCAGAGAGTGTCTGAGAGTGTCAGAGAGTGTCAGAGAGTTTCAGAGAGTGTCAGAGAGTGTCAGAGAGTTTCAGAGAGTGTCTGAGAGTGTCAGAGAGTGTCAGAGAGTTTCAGAGAGTGTCAGAGAGTGTCACAGTGTGACACAGAGTTGCAGAGTGTGTCAGAGAGTGTCCGAGAGTTTCAGAAAGTGTCAGATACTGTCAGAGAGTTTCAGAACGTGTCAGAGAGTGTCAGAGAGTGTCTGAGAATGTCAGAGAGTGTCAGAGTTTTTCAGAGAGTTTCACAGAGTTTCAGAGAGTGTCAGAGATTTTCAAAGAGTTTCAGAGATCTTCAGAGAGTGTCAGAGAGTGCGAGAAAGTTTCAGAGAGTGTGACAGAGTGTCGGAGAGTTTCAGAGAGATTCAGAGAGTGTCCGAGAGATTCAGAAAGTTTCAGATAGTTTCAGAGATCTTCAGAGAGTGTCTGAGAGTGTCTGAGAGTGCCAGAGATTGTCAGAGAGTTTCAGAGAGTGTCAGAGAATGTCAGAGAGTTTCAGAGAGTTTCAGAGAGTGTCAGATAGTGTCAGAGAGTTTCAGAAAGTGTCAGAGAGTGTCAGAGAGTGTCTGAGAGTGTCAGAGAGTGTCAGAGTCTTTCAGAGAGTGTCACAGAGTTTCAGAGAGTGTCAGAGATTTTCAGAGAGTGCCAGAGATCTTCAGAGAGTGTCAGAGAGTGCCAGAAAGTTTCAGAGAGTGTCACAGAGTGCCGGAGAGTTTCAGAGAGATTCAGAGAGTGTCCGAGAGATTCAGAACGTGTCAGATAGTGTCAGAGAGTTTCAGAAAGTGTCACAGAGTGTCAGAGAGTGTCTGAGAGTGTCAGAGAGTGTCAGAGAGTTTCAGAGAGTGTCAGAGAGTGTCAGAGAGTTTCAGAGAGTGTCTGAGAGTGTCAGAGAGTGTCAGAGAGTTTCAGAGAGTGTCAGAGAGTGTCACAGTGTGACACAGAGTTGCAGAGTGTGTCAGAGAGTGTCCGAGAGTTTCAGAAAGTGTCAGATACTGTCAGAGAGTTTCAGAACGTGTCAGAGAGTGTCAGAGAGTGTCTGAGAATGTCAGAGAGTGTCAGAGTTTTTCAGAGAGTTTCACAGAGTTTCAGAGAGTGTCAGAGATTTTCAAAGAGTTTCAGAGATCTTCAGAGAGTGTCAGAGAGTGCGAGAAAGTTTCAGAGAGTGTGACAGAGTGTCGGAGAGTTTCAGAGAGATTCAGAGAGTGTCCGAGAGATTCAGAAAGTTTCAGATAGTTTCAGAGATCTTCAGAGAGTGTCTGAGAGTGTCTGAGAGTGCCAGAGATTGTCAGAGAGTTTCAGAGAGTGTCAGAGAATGTCAGAGAGTTTCAGAGAGTTTCAGAGAGTGTCAGATAGTGTCAGAGAGTTTCAGAAAGTGTCAGAGAGTGTCTGAGAGTGTCAGAGAGTGTCAGAGTCTTTCAGAGAGTGTCACAGAGTTTCAGAGAGTGTCAGAGATTTTCAGAGATTGCCAGAGATCTTCAGAGAGTGTCAGAGAGTGCCAGAAAGTTTCAGAGAGTGTCACAGAGTGCCGGAGAGTTTCAGAGAGATTCAGAGAGTGTCCGAGAGATTCAGAACGTGTCAGATAGTGTCAGAGAGTTTCAGAAAGTGTCACAGAGTGTCAGAGAGTGTCTGAGAGTGTCAGAGAGTGTCAGAGAGTTTCAGAGAGTCTCAGAAATTGTCACAGAGTGTCAGAGAGTGTCTGAGAGTGTCAGAGAGTGTCAGAGTGTTTCAGAGAGTGTCAGAGAGTCTCAGATAGTGTCAGAGAGTGTCAGAGAGTGTCTGAGAGTGTCCGAGAGTTTCAGAGAGTGTCAGAGATTGTCAGAGAGTTTCAGAGAGCTTCTGAGAGTTTCTGAGAGTGTCAGAGAGTTACAAAGAGTTTCAGAGAGTTTCAGAGAGTGTCAGAAAGTTTCAGAGAGTGTCCGAGAGTTTCAGAGAGTTTCAGAGGGTGTCACAGAGTGTCAGAGAGTTTCAGAAAGCTTCAGAGAGTGTCAGGGAGTGTCAGAGAGTGTCAGAGTTTCAGAGAGTTTCAGAGAGAGTCAGTCAGTGTCTGAGAGTGTCAAAGAGTGTCAAAGAGTTTCAGAGAGTGTCAGAGAGTGTCAGAGGGTTTCATAGAGTGTCAGAGAGTGTCAGAGAGTGCCTGAGAGTTTCTGACAGTTTCTGAGTGTGCCGGAGAGTGTCAGAGAGTGTCAGAGTGTTTCAGAGTGTGTCACAGAGTTTCTGAGAGTGTCAGAGATTTTCAGAGAGTTTCAGAGGTCTTCAGAGAGTGTCAGTGAGTGCCACAGAGTGTCAGTGAGTGTCAGAGAGTTTCAGAGAGTGTCAGAGATTTTCAGAGAGTTTCAGAGATCTTCAGAGTGTGTCAGAGAGTGTCCGAGAGTTTCAGAAAGTGTCAGATACTGTCAGAGAGTTTCAGAAAGTGTCAGAGAGTGTCAGAGAGTGTCTGAGAATGTCAGAGAGTGTCAGAGTTTTTCAGAGAGTTTCACAGAGTTTCAGAGAGTGTCAGAGATTTTCAAAGAGTTTCAGAGATCTTCAGAGAGTGTCAGAGAGTGCGAGAAAGTTTCAGAGAGTGTGACAGAGTGTCGGAGAGTTTCAGAGAGATTCAGAGAGTGTCCGAGAGATTCAGAAAGTTTCAGATAGTTTCAGAGATCTTCAGAGAGTGTCTGAGAGTGTCTGAGAGTGCCAGAGATTGTCAGAGAGTTTCAGAGAGTGTCAGAGAATGTCAGAGAGTTTCAGAGAGTTTCAGAGAGTGTCAGATAGTGTCAGAGAGTTTCAGAAAGTGTCAGAGAGTGTCAGAGAGTGTCAGAGTCTTTCAGAGAGTGTCACAGAGTTTCAGAGAGTGTCAGAGATTTTCAGAGAGTGCCAGAGATCTTCAGAGAGTGTCAGAGAGTGCCAGAAAGTTTCAGAGAGTGTCACAGAGTGCCGGAGAGTTTCAGAGAGATTCAGAGAGTGTCCGAGAGATTCAGAACGTGTCAGATAGTGTCAGAGAGTTTCAGAAAGTGTCACAGAGTGTCAGAGAGTGTCTGAGAGTGTCAGAGAGTGTCAGAGAGTTTCAGAGAGTGTCAGAGAGTGTCAGAGAGTTTCAGAGAGTGTCTGAGAGTGTCAGAGAGTGTCAGAGAGTTTCAGAGAGTGTCAGAGAGTGTCACAGTGTGACACAGAGTTGCAGAGTGTGTCAGAGAGTGTCCGAGAGTTTCAGAAAGTGTCAGATACTGTCAGAGAGTTTCAGAACATGTCAGAGAGTGTCAGAGAGTGTCTGAGAATGTCAGAGAGTGTCAGAGTTTTTCAGAGAGTTTCACAGAGTTTCAGAGAGTGTCAGAGATTTTCAAAGAGTTTCAGAGATCTTCAGAGAGTGTCAGAGAGTGCGAGAAAGTTTCAGAGAGTGTGACAGAGTGTCGGAGAGTTTCAGAGAGATTCAGAGAGTGTCCGAGAGATTCAGAAAGTTTCAGATAGTTTCAGAGATCTTCAGAGAGTGTCTGAGAGTGTCTGAGAGTGCCAGAGATTGTCAGAGAGTTTCAGAGAGTGTCAGAGAATGTCAGAGAGTTTCAGAGAGTTTCAGAGAGTGTCAGATAGTGTCAGAGAGTTTCAGAAAGTGTCAGAGAGTGTCTGAGAGTGTCAGAGAGTGTCAGAGTCTTTCAGAGAGTGTCACAGAGTTTCAGAGAGTGTCAGAGATTTTCAGAGAGTGCCAGAGATCTTCAGAGAGTGTCAGAGAGTGCCAGAAAGTTTCAGAGAGTGTCACAGAGTGCCGGAGAGTTTCAGAGAGATTCAGAGAGTGTCCGAGAGATTCAGAACGTGTCAGATAGTGTCAGAGAGTTTCAGAAAGTGTCACAGAGTGTCAGAGAGTGTCTGAGAGTGTCAGAGAGTGTCAGAGAATTTCAGAGAGTCTCAGAAATTGTCACAGAGTGTCAGAGAGTGTCTGAGAGTGTCAGAGAGTGTCAGAGAGTTTCAGAGAGTGTCAGAGAGTCTCAGATAGTATCAGAGAGTGTCAGAGAGTGTCTGAGAGTGTCCGAGAGTTTCAGAGAGTGTCAGAGATTGTCAGAGAGTTTCAGAGAGCTTCTGAGAGTTTCTGAGAGTGTCAGAGAGTTACAAAGAGTTTCAGAGAGTTTCAGAGAGTGTCAGAAAGTTTCAGAGAGTGTCCGAGAGTTTCAGAGAGTTTCAGAGGGTGTCACAGAGTGTCAGAGAGTTTCAGAAAGCTTCAGAGAGTGTCAGGGAGTGTCAGAGAGTGTCAGAGTTTCAGAGAGTTTCAGAGAGAGTCAGTCAGTGTCTGAGAGTGTCAAAGAGTGTCAAAGAGTTTCAGAGAGTGTCAGAGAGTGTCAGAGAGTGTCAGAAGGTTTCAGAGAGTGTCAGAGAGTGTCAGAGAGTTTCAGAGAATTTCTGAGAGTGTCAGAGAGTGCCTGAGAGTTTCTGACAGTTTCTGAGTGTGCTGGAGAGTGTCAGAGAGTGTCAGAGTGTTTCAGAGTGTGTCACAGAGTTTCTGAGAGTGTCAGAGATTTTCAGAGAGTTTCAGAGGTCTTCAGAGAGTGTCAGTGAGTGCCACAGAGTGTCAGTGAGTGTCAGAGAGTTTCAGAGAGTGTCAGAGAGTTTCTGAGAGTTTCAGAGAGTGTCAGAGAGTGTCAGAGAGTTTCAGAGAGTGTCAGAGAGTGTCAGAGAGTTTCAGAAAGAGTCAGAGAGTGTCAGAGAGTGTCACAAAGTGTCAGAGATTGTCAGAGAGTTTCAGAGAGTGTCAGAGAGTGTCAGAGAGTTTCAGAGAGTTTCAGAGAGTGTCAGAGAGTTTCAGAGAGAGTCAGTGAGTGTCAGAGATTGTCAAAGTGTGTCACAGAGTTTCAGAGATTGTCAGAGAGCGTCAGATAGTGTCAGAGAGTTTCAGAGAGTGTCAGAGTGTTTCAGAGACTTTCTGAGAGTGTCAGAGAGTTCCAGAGAGTTTCTGAGAGTTTCTGAGTGTGTCGGAGTGTGTCTGAGAGAGTCAGAGAGTATCTGAGAGTGTCACAGAGTGTCAGAGAGTGTCAGAGATTTTCAGAGAGTTTCAGAGATGTTCAGAGAGTGTCAGAGAGTGACAGAAAGTTTCAGAGAGTGTCAGAGAGTGTCAGGGACTTTCAGAGAGTTTCAGAGAGTGTCACAGAGTGTCAGAGCTTTTCAGAGAGATTCAGAGAGTGTCAGAGAGTGTCACATAGTGTCATAGAGTTGCAGAGTGTGTCAGAGAGTGCCCGAGAGTTTCAGAAAGAGTCAGATAGTGTCAGAGAGTTTCAGAGATCTTCAGAGAGTGTCTGAGAGTGTCTGAGAGTGCCAGAGATTGTCAGAGAGTTTCAGAGAGTCTCAGAGAGTGTCAGAGAGTTTCAGAGTTTCAGAGAGTGTCAGAGAGTTTCAGAGAGTTTCAGAGAGCTTCAGAGAGTTTCAGAGAGTATCAGAAAGTTTCAGAGAGTGTCAGAGAGTTTCAGAGAGTGTCACAGAGTGTCAGAGTCATTCAGAGAGATTCAGAGAGTGTCAGAGATTGTCAGAGAGTGTTAGACAGTTTCAGAGAGTTTCAGAGAGTGTCAGAGAGTTTCAGAGAGAGTCAGTGAGTGTCAGAGTGTCAAAGAGTGTCACAGAGTTTCAGAGAGTGTCAGAGAGCGTCAGAGAGTGTCAGAGAGTTTCAGAGAGAGTCAGAGAGTTTCAGAGACTTTCTGAGAGTGTCAGAGAGTTCCAGAGAGTTTCTGAGAGTTTCTGAGTGTGTCGGAGTGTGTCTGAGAGAGTCAGAGAGTATCTGAGAGTGTCACAGAGTGTCAGAGAGTGTCAGAGATATTCAGAGAGTTTCAGAGAGAGTCAGAGAGTGTCAGGGAGATTCAGAGAGTTTCAGAGAGTGTCACACAGTGTCAGAGCTTTTCAGAGAGATTCAGAGAGTTTCAGAGAGTGTCACAGAGTGTCATAGAGTTACAGAGTGTGTCAGAGAGTGTCAGAGAGTTTCAGAAAGAGTCAGATAGTGTCAGAGAGATTCAGAAAGTGTCAGAGAGTGTCAGAGAGTGTCTGAGAGTGTCAGAGAGTGTCAGAGTCTTTCAGAGAGTGTCACAGAGTTTCAGAGAGTGTCAGACAGTTTCAGAGAGTGCCAGAGATCTTAAGAGAGTGTCAGAGAGTGCCAGAAAGTTTCAGAGAGTGTCAGAGAGTGTCGGAGAGTTTCAGAGAGATTCAGAGAGTGTCCGAGAGATTCAGAAAGTCTCAGATAGTGTCAGAGAGTTTCAGAAAGTGTCAGAGAGTGTCAGAGAGTGTCTGAGAGTGTCAGAGAGTTTCAGAGAATTTCAGAGAGTGTCAGAGAGTTTCAGAGAGTCTCAGATAGTGTCAGAGAGTGTCAGAGAGTGTCTGAGAGTGTCTGAGAGTTTCAGAGAGTGTCAGAGAGTGTCAGAGTATTTCAGTGAGCTTCTGAGAGTTTCGGAGAGTGTCAGAGAGTTGCAAAGAGTTTCAGAGAGTTTCAGAGAGTGTCAGAAAGTTTCAGAGAGTGTCCGAGAGATTCAGAGAGTTTCAGAGGGTGTCACAGAGTGTCCGAGAGTTTCGGAAAGCTTCAGAGAGTGTCAGGGAGTGTCAGAGAGTGTCAAAGAGTTTCAGAGAGTGTCAGAGAGTGCCAGAGAGTGTCAGAGGGTTTCAGAGAGTGTCAGAGAGTTTCAGAGAATTTCTGAGAGTGTCAGAGAGTGCCTGAGAGTTTCTGACAGTTTCTGAGTGTGCCGGAGAGCGTCAGAGAGTGTCAGAGTGTTTCAGAGAGTGTCACAGAGTTTCAGAGAGTGTCAGAGATTTTCAGAGAGTTTCAGAGATCTTCAGAGAGTGTCAGTGAGTGCCACAGAGTGTCAGTGAGTGTCAGAGAGTTTCAGAGAGTGTCAGAGATTTTCAGAGAGTGTCAGAGATCTTCAGAGAGTGTCAGAGAGTGCCAGAAATTTTCAGAGAGTGTCACAGAGTGTCAGAGAGATTCAGAGAGATTCCGAGAGTGTCCGAGAGATTCAGAAAGTGTCAGATAGTGTCAGAGAGTTTCAGAAAGCGTCAGAGAGCGTCAGAGAGTGTCTGAGAGTGCCAGAGATTGTCAGGGAGTTTCAGAGAGTTTCAGAGTGTCAGAGAGTGTCAGAGAGCTTCAGACAGTGTCAGGGAGTGTCAGAGAGTGTCAGAGAGTTTCAGATAGAGTCAGACAGTGTCTGAGATTGTCAAAGAGTGTCAAAGAGTTTCTGAGAGTGTCAGAGAGTGTCAGGCTGTGTCAGAGAGTTTCAGAGAGAGTCAGACAGTGTCTGAGAGTGTCAAAGAGTGTCAAAGATTTTCAGAGAGTGTCAGAGAGTGTCAGAGAGTGTCAGAGAGTTTCAGAGTGTCAAAGAGTTTCAGAGAGTTTCTGAGAGTGTCAGAGAGTGCCAGAGAGTTTCTGAGAGTTTCTGAGTGTGTCGAAGTGTGTCTGCGGGAGTCAGAGAGTATCTGAGAGTGTCACAGAGTGTCAGAGAGTGTCAGAGATTTTCAGAGAGTTTCAGAGATGTTCAGAGAGTGTCAGAGAGTGTCAGAGAGTGTCACAGTGTGACACAGAGTTGCAGATTGTGTCAGAGAGTGTCCGAGAGATTCAGAAAGTGTCAGATACTGTCAGAGAGTTTCAGAAAGTGTCAGAGAGTGTCAGAGAGTGTCTGAGAATGTCAGAGAGTGTCAGAGTTTTTCAGAGAGTTTCACAGAGTTTCAGAGAGAGTCAGAGATTTTCAAAGAGTTTCAGAGATCTTCAGAGAGTGTCAGAGAGTGCGAGAAAGTTTCAGAGAGTGTGACAGAGTGTCGGAGAGTTTCAGAGAGATTCAGAGAGTGTCCGAGAGATTCAGAAAGTTTCAGATAGTTTCAGAGATCTTCAGAGAGTGTCTGAGAGTGTCTGAGAGTGCCAGAGATTGTCAGAGAGTTTCAGAGAGTGTCAGAGAATGTCAGAGAGTTTCAGAGAGTTTCAGAGAGTGTCAGATAGTGTCAGAGAGTTTCAGAAAGTGTCAGAGAGTGTCTGAGAGTGTCAGAGAGTGTCAGAGTCTTTCAGAGAGTGTCACAGAGTTTCAGAGAGTGTCAGAGATTTTCAGAGAGTGCCAGAGATCTTCAGAGAGTGTCAGAGAGTGCCAGAAAGTTTCAGAGAGTGTCACAGAGTGCCGGAGAGTTTCAGAGAGATTCAGAGAGTGTCCGAGAGATTCAGAACGTGTCAGATAGTGTCAGAGAGTTTCAGAAAGTGTCACAGAGTGTCAGAGAGTGTCTGAGAGTGTCAGAGAGTGTCAGAGAATTTCAGAGAGTCTCAGAAATTGTCACAGAGTGTCAGAGAGTGTCTGAGAGTGTCAGAGAGTGTCAGAGAGTTTCAGAGAGTGTCAGAGAGTCTCAGATAGTATCAGAGAGTGTCAGAGAGTGTCTGAGAGTGTCCGAGAGTTTCAGAGAGTGTCAGAGATTGTCAGAGAGTTTCAGAGAGCTTCTGAGAGTTTCTGAGAGTGTCAGAGAGTTACAAAGAGTTTCAGAGAGTTTCAGAGAGTGTCAGAAAGTTTCAGAGAGTGTCCGAGAGTTTCAGAGAGTTTCAGAGGGTGTCACAGAGTGTCAGAGAGTTTCAGAAAGCTTCAGAGAGTGTCAGGGAGTGTCAGAGAGTGTCAGAGTTTCAGAGAGTTTCAGAGAGAGTCAGTCAGTGTCTGAGAGTGTCAAAGAGTGTCAAAGAGTTTCAGAGAGTGTCAGAGAGTGTCAGAGAGTGTCAGAAGGTTTCAGAGAGTGTCAGAGAGTGTCAGAGAGTTTCAGAGAATTTCTGAGAGTGTCAGAGAGTGCCTGAGAGTTTCTGACAGTTTCTGAGTGTGCTGGAGAGTGTCAGAGAGTGTCAGAGTGTTTCAGAGTGTGTCACAGAGTTTCTGAGAGTGTCAGAGATTTTCAGAGAGTTTCAGAGGTCTTCAGAGAGTGTCAGTGAGTGCCACAGAGTGTCAGTGAGTGTCAGAGAGTTTCAGAGAGTGTCAGAGAGTTTCTGAGAGTTTCAGAGAGTGTCAGAGAGTGTCAGAGAGTTTCAGAGAGTGTCAGAGAGTGTCAGAGAGTTTCAGAAAGAGTCAGAGAGTGTCAGAGAGTGTCACAAAGTGTCAGAGATTGTCAGAGAGTTTCAGAGAGTGTCAGAGAGTGTCAGAGAGTTTCAGAGAGTTTCAGAGAGTGTCAGAGAGTTTCAGAGAGAGTCAGTGAGTGTCAGAGATTGTCAAAGTGTGTCACAGAGTTTCAGAGATTGTCAGAGAGCGTCAGATAGTGTCAGAGAGTTTCAGAGAGTGTCAGAGTGTTTCAGAGACTTTCTGAGAGTGTCAGAGAGTTCCAGAGAGTTTCTGAGAGTTTCTGAGTGTGTCGGAGTGTGTCTGAGAGAGTCAGAGAGTATCTGAGAGTGTCACAGAGTGTCAGAGAGTGTCAGAGATTTTCAGAGAGTTTCAGAGATGTTTAGAGAGTGTCAGAGAGTGACAGAAAGTTTCAGAGAGTGTCAGAGAGTGTCAGGGACTTTCAGAGAGTTTCAGAGAGTGTCACAGAGTGTCAGAGCTTTTCAGAGAGATTCAGAGAGTGTCAGAGAGTGTCACATAGTGTCATAGAGTTGCAGAGTGTGTCAGAGAGTGCCCGAGAGTTTCAGAAAGAGTCAGATAGTGTCAGAGAGTTTCAGAGATCTTCAGAGAGTGTCTGAGAGTGTCTGAGAGTGCCAGAGATTGTCAGAGAGTTTCAGAGAGTCTCAGAGAGTGTCAGAGAGTTTCAGAGTTTCAGAGAGTGTCAGAGAGTTTCAGAGAGTTTCAGAGAGCTTCAGAGAGTTTCAGAGAGTATCAGAAAGTTTCAGAGAGTGTCAGAGAGTTTCAGAGAGTGTCACAGAGTGTCAGAGTCATTCAGAGAGATTCAGAGAGTGTCAGAGATTGTCAGAGAGTGTTAGACAGTTTCAGAGAGTTTCAGAGAGTGTCAGAGAGTTTCAGAGAGAGTCAGTGAGTGTCAGAGTGTCAAAGAGTGTCACAGAGTTTCAGAGAGTGTCAGAGAGCGTCAGAGAGTGTCAGAGAGTTTCAGAGAGAGTCAGAGAGTTTCAGAGACTTTCTGAGAGTGTCAGAGAGTTCCAGAGAGTTTCTGAGAGTTTCTGAGTGTGTCGGAGTGTGTCTGAGAGAGTCAGAGAGTATCTGAGAGTGTCACAGAGTGTCAGAGAGTGTCAGAGATATTCAGAGAGTTTCAGAGAGAGTCAGAGAGTGTCAGGGAGATTCAGAGAGTTTCAGAGAGTGTCACACAGTGTCAGAGCTTTTCAGAGAGATTCAGAGAGTTTCAGAGAGTGTCACAGAGTGTCATAGAGTTACAGAGTGTGTCAGAGAGTGTCAGAGAGTTTCAGAAAGAGTCAGATAGTGTCAGAGAGATTCAGAAAGTGTCAGAGAGTGTCAGAGAGTGTCTGAGAGTGTCAGAGAGTGTCAGAGTCTTTCAGAGAGTGTCACAGAGTTTCAGAGAGTGTCAGACAGTTTCAGAGAGTGCCAGAGATCTTAAGAGAGTGTCAGAGAGTGCCAGAAAGTTTCAGAGAGTGTCAGAGAGTGTCGGAGAGTTTCAGAGAGATTCAGAGAGTGTCCGAGAGATTCAGAAAGTCTCAGATAGTGTCAGAGAGTTTCAGAAAGTGTCAGAGAGTGTCAGAGAGTGTCTGAGAGTGTCAGAGAGTTTCAGAGAATTTCAGAGAGTGTCAGAGAGTTTCAGAGAGTCTCAGATAGTGTCAGAGAGTGTCAGAGAGTGTCTGAGAGTGTCTGAGAGTTTCAGAGAGTGTCAGAGAGTGTCAGAGTATTTCAGTGAGCTTCTGAGAGTTTCGGAGAGTGTCAGAGAGTTGCAAAGAGTTTCAGAGAGTTTCAGAGAGTGTCAGAAAGTTTCAGAGAGTGTCCGAGAGATTCAGAGAGTTTCAGAGGGTGTCACAGAGTGTCCGAGAGTTTCGGAAAGCTTCAGAGAGTGTCAGGGAGTGTCAGAGAGTGTCAAAGAGTTTCAGAGAGTGTCAGAGAGTGCCAGAGAGTGTCAGAGGGTTTCAGAGAGTGTCAGAGAGTTTCAGAGAATTTCTGAGAGTGTCAGAGAGTGCCTGAGAGTTTCTGACAGTTTCTGAGTGTGCCGGAGAGCGTCAGAGAGTGTCAGAGTGTTTCAGAGAGTGTCACAGAGTTTCAGAGAGTGTCAGAGATTTTCAGAGAGTTTCAGAGATCTTCAGAGAGTGTCAGTGAGTGCCACAGAGTGTCAGTGAGTGTCAGAGAGTTTCAGAGAGTGTCAGAGATTTTCAGAGAGTGTCAGAGATCTTCAGAGAGTGTCAGAGAGTGCCAGAAATTTTCAGAGAGTGTCACAGAGTGTCAGAGAGATTCAGAGAGATTCCGAGAGTGTCCGAGAGATTCAGAAAGTGTCAGATAGTGTCAGAGAGTTTCAGAAAGCGTCAGAGAGCGTCAGAGAGTGTCTGAGAGTGCCAGAGATTGTCAGGGAGTTTCAGAGAGTTTCAGAGTGTCAGAGAGTGTCAGAGAGCTTCAGACAGTGTCAGGGAGTGTCAGAGAGTGTCAGAGAGTTTCAGATAGAGTCAGACAGTGTCTGAGATTGTCAAAGAGTGTCAAAGAGTTTCTGAGAGTGTCAGAGAGTGTCAGGCTGTGTCAGAGAGTTTCAGAGAGAGTCAGACAGTGTCTGAGAGTGTCAAAGAGTGTCAAAGATTTTCAGAGAGTGTCAGAGAGTGTCAGAGAGTGTCAGAGAGTTTCAGAGTGTCAAAGAGTTTCAGAGAGTTTCTGAGAGTGTCAGAGAGTGCCAGAGAGTTTCTGAGAGTTTCTGAGTGTGTCGAAGTGTGTCTGCGGGAGTCAGAGAGTATCTGAGAGTGTCACAGAGTGTCAGAGAGTGTCAGAGATTTTCAGAGAGTTTCAGAGATGTTCAGAGAGTGTCAGAGAGTGTCAGAGAGTGTCACAGTGTGACACAGAGTTGCAGATTGTGTCAGAGAGTGTCCGAGAGATTCAGAAAGTGTCAGATACTGTCAGAGAGTTTCAGAAAGTGTCAGAGAGTGTCAGAGAGTGTCTGAGAATGTCAGAGAGTGTCAGAGTTTTTCAGAGAGTTTCACAGAGTTTCAGAGAGAGTCAGAGATTTTCAAAGAGTTTCAGAGATCTTCAGAGAGTGTCAGAGAGTGCGAGAAAGTTTCAGAGAGTGTGACAGAGTGTCGGAGAGTTTCAGAGAGATTCAGAGAGTGTCCGAGAGATTCAGAAAGTTTCAGATAGTTTCAGAGATCTTCAGAGAGTGTCTGAGAGTGTCTGAGAGTGCCAGAGAATGTCAGAGAGTTTCAGAGAGTGTCAGAGAATGTCAGAGAGTTTCAGAGAGTTTCAGAGAGTGTCAGATAGTGTCAGAGAGTTTCAGAAAGTGTCAGAGAGTGTCAGAGAGTGTCTGAGAGTGTCAGAGAGTGTCAGAGTCTTTCAGAGAGTGTCACAGAGTTTCAGAGAGTGTCAGAGATTTTCAGAGAGTGCAAGAGATCTTCAGAGAGTGTCAGAGATTGCCAGAAAGTTTCAGAGAGTGTCACAGAGTGTCGGAGAGTTTCAGAGAGATTCAGAGAGTGTCCGAGAGATTCAGAACGTGTCAGATAGTGTCAGAGAGTTTCAGAAAGTGTCACAGAGTGTCAGAGAGTGTCTGAGAGTGTCAGAGAGTGTCAGAGAGTTTCAGAGAGTGTCAGAGAGTGTCAGAGAGTTTCAGAGAATTTCAGAGAGTGTCAGAGAGTTTCAGAGAGTCTCAGAAAGTTTCAGAGAGTGTCCGAGAGTTTCAGAGAGTTTCAGAGGGTGTCACAGAGTGTCAGAGAGTTTCAGAAAGTTTCAGATAGTTTCAGAGATCTTCAGAGAGTGTCTGAGAGTGTCTGAGAGTGCCAGAGATTGTCATAGAGTTTCAGAAAGTGTCAGAGAGTGTCTGAGAGTGTCAGAGAGTGTCAGAGAGTTTCAGAGAGTGTCAGAGAGTCTCAGATAGTGTCAGAGAGTGTCAGAGAGTGTCTGAGAGTGTCTGAGAGTTTCAGAGAGTGTCAGAGATTGTCAGAGAGTTTCAGAGAGCTTCTGAGAGTTTCTGAGAGTGTCAGAGAGTTACAAAGAGTTTCAGAGAGTTTCAGAGAGTGTCAGAGAGTCTCAGATAGTGTCAGAGAGTGTCAGAGAGTGTCTGAGATTGTCTGAGAGTTTCAGAGAGTGTCAGAGATTGTCAGAGAGTTTCAGAGAGCTTCTGAGAGTTTCTGAGAGTGTCAGAGAGTTACAAAGAGTTTCAGAGAGTTTCAGAGAGTGTCAGAAAGTTTCAGAGAGTGTCCGAGAGTTTCAGAGAGTTTCAGAGGGTGTCACAGAGTGTCAGAGAGTTTCAGAAAGCTTCAGAGAGTGTCAGGGAGTGTCAGAGAGTGTCAGAGCTTCAGAGAGTTTCAGAGAGAGTCAGTCAGTGTCTGAGAGTGTCAAAGAGTGTCAAAGAGTTTCAGAGAGTGTCAGAGAGTGTCAGAGAGTGTCAGAGGGTTTCAGAGAGTGTCAGAGAGTTTCAGAGAGTGTCAGAGAGTGTCTGAGAGTTTCAGAGAGTTTCAGAGAGTGTCAGAGAGTGTCAGAGAGCTTCAGACAGTGTCAGGGAGTGTCAGAGAGTGTCAGAGAGTTTCAGATAGAGTCAGACAGTGTCTGAGATTGTCAAAGATTGTCAACGAGTTTCAGAGAGTGTCAGAGAGTGTCAGAGAGTTTCAGAGAGTGTCAGGGAGTGTCAGAGAGTTTCAGAGAGAGTCAGACAGTGTCTGAGAGTGTCAAAGAGTGTCAAAGAGTTTCAGAGAGTGTCAGAGAGTGTCAGAGAGTGTCGGAGAGTTTCAGAGAGTGTCAAAGAGTTTCCGAGAGTTTCTAAGAGTGTCAGAGAGTGCCAGAGAGTTTCTGAGAGTTTCTGAGTGTGTCGAAGTGTGTCTGCGGGAGTCAGAGAGTATCTGAGAGTGTCACAGAGTGTCAGAGAGTGTCAGAGATTTTCAGAGAGTTTCAGAGATGTTCAGAGAGTGTCAGAGAGTGTCAGAAAGTTTCAGAGAGTGTCAGAGAGTGTCAGGGAGTTTCAGAGAGTTACAGAGTGTCACAGTGTGTCAGAGAGTTTCAGAGAGATTCAGAGAGTGTCAGAGAGTGTCAGAGAGTGTCACAGTGTGACACAGAGTTGCAGAGTGTGTCAGAGAGTGTCCGAGAGTTTCAGAAAGTGTCAGATACTGTCAGAGAGTTTCAGAAAGTGTCAGAGAGTGTCAGAGAGTGTCTGAGAATGTCAGAGAATGTCAGAGTTTTTCAGAGAGTTTCACAGAGTGTCAGAGATTTTCAAAGAGTTTCAGAGATCTTCAGAGAGTGTCAGAGAGTGCGAGAAAGTTTCAGAGAGTGTGACAGTGTCGGAGAGTTTCAGAGAGATTCAGAGAGTGTCCGAGAGATTCAGAAAGTTTCAGATAGTTTCAGAGATCTTCAGAGAGTGTCTGAGAGTGTCTGAGAATGCCAGAGATTGTCAGAGAGTTTCAGAGAGTGTCAGAGAATGTCAGAGAGTTTCAGAGAGTTTCAGAGAGTGTCAGAGAGTGTCAGAGAGCTTCAGACAGTGTCAGGGAGTGTCAGAGAGTGTCAGAGAGTTTCAGATAGAGTCAGACAGTGTCTGAGATTGTCAAAGAGTGTCAACGAGTTTCAGAGAGTGTCAGAGAGTGTCAGAGAGTTTCAGAGAGTGTCAGGGAGTGTCAGAGAGTTTCAGAGAGAGTCAGACAGTGTCTGAGAGTGTCAAAGAGTGTCAAAGAGTTTCAGAGAGTGTCAGAGAGTGTCAGAGAGTGTCAGAGAGTTTCAGAGAGTGTCAAAGAGTTTCCGAGAGTTTCTAAGAGTGTCAGAGAGTGCCAGAGAGTTTCTGAGAGTTTCTGAGTGTGTCGAAGTGTGTCTGCGGGAGTCAGAGAGTATCTGAGAGTGTCACAGAGTGTCAGAGAGTGTCAGAGATTTTCAGAGAGTTTCAGAGATGTTCAGAGAGTGTCAGAGAGTGTCAGAAAGTTTCAGAGAGTGTCAGAGAGTGTCAGGGAGTTTCAGAGAGTTACAGAGTGTCACAGTGTGTCAGAGAGTTTCAGAGAGATTCAGAGAGTGTCAGAGAGTGTCAGAGAGTGTCACAGTGTGACACAGAGTTGCAGAGTGTGTCAGAGAGTGTCCGAGAGTTTCAGAAAGTGTCAGATACTGTCAGAGAGTTTCAGAAAGTGTCAGAGAGTGTCAGAGAGTGTCTGAGAATGTCAGAGAATGTCAGAGTTTTTCAGAGAGTTTCACAGAGTTTCAGAGAGTGTCAGAGATTTTCAAAGAGTTTCAGAGATCTTCAGAGAGTGTCAGAGAGTGCGAGAAAGTTTCAGAGAGTGTGACAGAGTGTCGGAGAGTTTCAGAGAGATTCAGAGAGTGTCCGAGAGATTCAGAAAGTTTCAGATAGTTTCAGAGATCTTCAGAGAGTGTCTGAGAGTGTCTGAGAGTGCCAGAGATTGTCAGAGAGTTTCAGAGAGTGTCAGAGAATGTCAGAGAGTTTCAGAGAGTTTCAGAGAGTGTCAGATAGTGTCAGAGAGTTTCAGAAAGTGTCAGAGAGTGTCAGAGAGTGTCTGAGAGTGTCAGAGAGTGTCAGAGTCTTTCAGAGAGTGTCACAGAGTTTCAGAGAGTGTCAGAGATTTTCAGAGAGTGCCAGAGATCTTCAGAGAGTGTCAGAGAGTGCCAGAAAGTTTCAGAGAGTGTCACAGAGTGCCGGAGAGTTTCAGAGAGATTCAGAGAGTGTCCAAGAGATTCAGAACTTGTCAGATAGTGTCAGAGAGTTTCAGAAAGTGTCACAGAGTGTCAGAGTGTGTCTGAGAGTGTCAGAGAGTGTCAGAGAGTTTCAGAGAGTGTCAGAGAGTGTCAGAGAGTTTCAGAGAATTTCAGAGAGTGTCAGAGAGTTTCAGAGAGTCTCAGAAATTGTCACAGAGTGTCAGAGAGTGTCTGAGAGTGTCAGAGAGTGTCAGAGAGTTTCAGAGAGTGTCAGAGAGTCTCAGATAGTGTCAGAGAGTGTCAGAGAGTGTCTGAGAGTGTCCGAGAGATTCAGAGAGTGTCAGAGAGTGTCAGAGAGTGTCACAGTGTGACACAGAGTTGCAGAGTGTGTCAGAGAGTGTCCGAGAGTTTCAGAAAGTGTCAGATACTGTCAGAGAGTTTCAGAAAGTGTCAGAGAGTGTCAGAGAGTGTCTGAGAATGTCAGAGAATGTCAGAGTTTTTCAGAGAGTTTCACAGAGTTTCAGAGAGTGTCAGAGAGTGCGAGAAAGTTTCAGAGAGTGTGACAGAGTGGCGGAGAGTTTCAGAGAGATTCAGAGAGTGTCCGAGAGATTCAGAAAGTTTCAGATAGTTTCAGAGATCTTCAGAGAGTGTCTGAGAGTGTCTGAGAGTGCCAGAGATTGTCAGAGAGTTTCAGAGAGTGTCAGAGAATGTCAGAGAGTTTCAGAGAGTGTCAGATAGTGTCAGAGAGTTTCAGAAAGTGTCAGAGAGTGTCAGAGAGTGTCTGAGAGTGTCAGAGAGTGTCAGAGTCTTTCAGAGAGTGTCACAGAGTTTCAGAGAGTGTCAGAGATTTTCAGAGAGTGCCAGAGATCTTCAGAGAGTGTCAGAGAGTGCCAGAAAGTTTCAGAGAGTGTCACAGAGTGCCGGAGAGTTTCAGAGAGATTCAGAGAGTGTCCGAGAGATTCAGAACTTGTCAGATAGTGTCAGAGAGTTTCAGAAAGTGTCACAGAGTGTCAGAGTGTGTCTGAGAGTGTCAGAGAGTGTCAGAGAGTTTCAGAGAGTGTCAGAGAGTGTCAGAGAGTTTCAGAGAATTTCAGAGAGTGTCAGAGAGTTTCAGAGAGTCTCAGAAATTGTCACAGAGTGTCAGAGAGTGTCTGAGAGTGTCAGAGAGTGTCAGAGAGTTTCAGAGAGTGTCAGAGAGTCTCAGATAGTGTCAGAGAGTGTCTGAGAGTGTCCGAGAGATTCAGAGAGTGTCAGAGAGTGTCAGAGAGTGTCACAGTGTGACACAGAGTTGCAGAGTGTGTCAGAGAGTGTCCGAGAGTTTCAGAAAGTGTCAGATACTGTCAGAGAGTTTCAGAAAGTGTCAGAGAGTGTCAGAGAGAGTCTGAGAATGTCAGAGAATGTCAGAGTTTTTCAGAGAGTTTCACAGAGTTTCAGAGAGTGTCAGAGATTTTCAAAGAGTTTCAGAGATCTTCAGAGAGTGTCAGAGAGTGCGAGAAAGTTTCAGAGAGTGTGACAGAGTGTCGGAGAGTTTCAGAGAGATTCAGAGAGTGTCCGAGAGATTCAGAAAGTTTCAGATAGTTTCAGAGATCTTCAGAGAGTGTCAGGGAGTGTCAGAGAGTGTCAGAGAGCTTCAGAGAGTTTCAGAGAGAGTCAGACAGTGTCTGAGATTGTCAAAGAGTGTCAAAGAGTATCAGAGAGTGTCAGAGAGTGTCAGAGAGTGTCCGAGAGATTCAGAAAGTGTCAGATAGTGTCAGAGAGTTTCAGAGAGTGTCAGAGAGTGTCAGAGAGTGTCTGAGAGTGTCAGAGAGTGCCTGAGAGTTTCTGACAGTTTCTGAGTGTGTCGGAGAGTGTCAGAGAGTGCCAGAGTGTTTCAGAGAGTGTCACAGAGTTTCAGAGAGTGTCAGAGATTTTCAGAGAGTGCAAGAGATCTTCAGAGAGTGTCAGAGATTGCCAGAAAGTTTCAGAGAGTGTCACAGAGTGTCGGAGAGTTTCAGAGAGATTCAGAGAGTGTCCGAGAGATTCAGAACATGTCAGATAGTGTCAGAGAGTTTCAGAAAGTGTCACAGAGTGTCAGAGAGTGTCTGAGAGTGTCAGAGAGTGTCAGAGAGTTTCAGAGAGTGTCAGAGAGTGTCAGAGAGTTTCAGAGAATTTCAGAGAGTGTCAGAGAGTTTCAGAGAGTCTCAGAAAGTTTCAGAGAGTGTCCGAGAGTTTCAGAGAGTTTCAGAGGGTGTCACAGAGTGTCAGAGAGTTTCAGAAAGTTTCAGATAGTTTCAGAGATCTTCAGAGAGTGTCTGAGAGTGTCTGAGAGTGCCAGAGATTGTCATAGAGTTTCAGAAAGTGTCAGAGAGTGTCTGAGAGTGTCAGAGAGTGTCAGAGAGTTTCAGAGAGTGTCAGAGAGTCTCAGATAGTGTCAGAGAGTGTCAGAGAGTGTCTGAGAGTGTCTGAGAGTTTCAGAGAGTGTCAGAGATTGTCAGAGAGTTTCAGAGAGCTTCTGAGAGTTTCTGAGAGTGTCAGAGAGTTACAAAGAGTTTCAGAGAGTTTCAGAGAGTGTCAGAGAGTCTCAGATAGTGTCAGAGAGTGTCAGAGAGTGTCTGAGATTGTCTGAGAGTTTCAGAGAGTGTCAGAGATTGTCAGAGAGTTTCAGAGAGCTTCTGAGAGTTTCTGAGAGTGTCAGAGAGTTACAAAGAGTTTCAGAGAGTTTCAGAGAGTGTCAGAAAGTTTCAGAGAGTGTCCGAGAGTTTCAGAGAGTTTCAGAGGGTGTCACAGAGTGTCAGAGAGTTTCAGAAAGCTTCAGAGAGTGTCAGGGAGTGTCAGAGAGTGTCAGAGCTTCAGAGAGTTTCAGAGAGAGTCAGTCAGTGTCTGAGAGTGTCAAAGAGTGTCAAAGAGTTTCAGAGAGTGTCAGAGAGTGTCAGAGAGTGTCAGAGGGTTTCAGAGAGTGTCAGAGAGTTTCAGAGAGTGTCAGAGAGTGTCTGAGAGTTTCAGAGAGTTTCAGAGAGTGTCAGAGAGTGTCAGAGAGCTTCAGACAGTGTCAGGGAGTGTCAGAGAGTGTCAGAGAGTTTCAGATAGAGTCAGACAGTGTCTGAGATTGTCAAAGATTGTCAACGAGTTTCAGAGAGTGTCAGAGAGTGTCAGAGAGTTTCAGAGAGTGTCAGGGAGTGTCAGAGAGTTTCAGAGAGAGTCAGACAGTGTCTGAGAGTGTCAAAGAGTGTCAAAGAGTTTCAGAGAGTGTCAGAGAGTGTCAGAGAGTGTCAGAGAGATTCAGAGAGTGTCAAAGAGTTTCCGAGAGTTTCTAAGAGTGTCAGAGAGTGCCAGAGAGTTTCTGAGAGTTTCTGAGTGTGTCGAAGTGTGTCTGCGGGAGTCAGAGAGTATCTGAGAGTGTCACAGAGTGTCAGAGAGTGTCAGAGATTTTCAGAGAGTTTCAGAGATGTTCAGAGAGTGTCAGAGAGTGTCAGAAAGTTTCAGAGAGTGTCAGAGAGTGTCAGGGAGTTTCAGAGACTTACAGAGTGTCACAGTGTGTCAGAGAGTTTCAGAGAGATTCAGAGAGTGTCAGAGAGTGTCAGAGAGTGTCACAGTGTGACACAGAGTTGCAGAGTGTGTCAGAGAGTGTCCGAGAGTTTCAGAAAGTGTCAGATACTGTCAGAGAGTTTCAGAAAGTGTCAGAGAGTGTCAGAGAGTGTCTGAGAATGTCAGAGAATGTCAGAGTTTTTCAGAGAGTTTCACAGAGTTTCAGAGAGTGTCAGAGATTTTCAAAGAGTTTCAGAGATCTTCAGAGAGTGTCAGAGAGTGCGAGAAAGTTTCAGAGAGTGTGACAGAGTGTCGGAGAGTTTCAGAGAGATTCAGAGAGTGTCCGAGAGATTCAGAAAGTTTCAGATAGTTTCAGAGATCTTCAGAGAGTGTCTGAGAGTGTCTGAGAGTGCCAGAGATTGTCAGAGAGTTTCAGAGAGTGTCAGAGAATGTCAGAGAGTTTCAGAGAGTTTCAGAGAGTGTCAGATAGTGTCAGAGAGTTTCAGAAAGTGTCAGAGAGTGTCAGAGAGTGTCTGAGAGTGTCAGAGAGTGTCAGAGTCTTTCAGAGAGTGTCACAGAGTTTCAGAGAGTGTCAGAGATTTTCAGAGAGTGCCAGAGATCTTCAGAGAGTGTCAGAGAGTGCCAGAAAGTTTCAGAGAGTGTCACAGAGTGCCGGAGAGTTTCAGAGAGATTCAGAGAGTGTCCAAGAGATTCAGAACTTGTCAGATAGTGTCAGAGAGTTTCAGAAAGTGTCACAGAGTGTCAGAGTGTGTCTGAGAGTGTCAGAGAGTGTCAGAGAGTTTCAGAGAGTGTCAGAGAGTGTCAGAGAGTTTCAGAGAATTTCAGAGAGTGTCAGAGAGTTTCAGAGAGTCTCAGAAATTGTCACAGAGTGTCAGAGAGTGTCTGAGAGTGTCAGAGAGTGTCAGAGAGTTTCAGAGAGTGTCAGAGAGTCTCAGATAGTGTCAGAGAGTGTCAGAGAGTGTCTGAGAGTGTCCGAGAGATTCAGAGAGTGTCAGAGAGTGTCAGAGAGTGTCACAGTGTGACACAGAGTTGCAGAGTGTGTCAGAGAGTGTCCGAGAGTTTCAGAAAGTGTCAGATACTGTCAGAGAGTTTCAGAAAGTGTCAGAGAGTGTCAGAGAGTGTCTGAGAATGTCAGAGAATGTCAGAGTTTTTCAGAGAGTTTCACAGAGTTTCAGAGAGTGTCAGAGATTTTCAAAGAGTTTCAGAGATCTTCAGAGAGTGTCAGAGAGTGCGAGAAAGTTTCAGAGAGTGTGACAGAGTGTCGGAGAGTTTCAGAGAGATTCAGAGAGTGTCCGAGAGATTCAGAAAGTTTCAGATAGTTTCAGAGATCTTCAGAGAGTGTCTGAGAGTGTCTGAGAGTGCCAGAGATTGTCAGAGAGTTTCAGAGAGTGTCAGAGAATGTCAGAGAGTTTCAGAGAGTGTCAGATAGTGTCAGAGAGTTTCAGAAAGTGTCAGAGAGTGTCAGAGAGTGTCTGAGAGTGTCAGAGAGTGTCAGAGTCTTTCAGAGAGTGTCACAGAGTTTCAGAGAGTGTCAGAGATTTTCAGAGAGTGCCAGGATCTTCAGAGAGTGTCAGAGAGTGCCAGAAAGTTTCAGAGAGTGTCACAGAGTGCCGGAGAGTTTCAGAGAGATTCAGAGAGTGTCCGAGAGATTCAGAACTTGTCAGATAGTGTCAGAGAGTTTCAGAAAGTGTCACAGAGTGTCAGAGTGTGTCTGAGAGTGTCAGAGAGTGTCAGAGAGTTTCAGAGAGTGTCAGAGAGTGTCAGAGAGTTTCAGAGAATTTCAGAGAGTGTCAGAGAGTTTCAGAGAGTCTCAGAAATTGTCACAGAGTGTCAGAGAGTGTCTGAGAGTGTCAGAGAGTGTCAGAGAGTTTCAGAGAGTGTCAGAGAGTCTCAGATAGTGTCAGAGAGTGTCTGAGAGTGTCCGAGAGATTCAGAGAGTGTCAGAGAGTGTCAGAGAGTGTCACAGTGTGACACAGAGTTGCAGAGTGTGTCAGAGAGTGTCCGAGAGTTTCAGAAAGTGTCAGATACTGTCAGAGAGTTTCAGAAAGTGTCAGAGAGTGTCAGAGAGAGTCTGAGAATGTCAGAGAATGTCAGAGTTTTTCAGAGAGTTTCACAGAGTTTCAGAGAGTGTCAGAGATTTTCAAAGAGTTTCAGAGATCTTCAGAGAGTGTCAGAGAGTGCGAGAAAGTTTCAGAGAGTGTGACAGAGTGTCGGAGAGTTTCAGAGAGATTCAGAGAGTGTCCGAGAGATTCAGAAAGTTTCAGATAGTTTCAGAGATCTTCAGAGAGTGTCTGAGAGTGTCTGAGAGTGCCAGAGATTGTCAGAGAGTTTCAGAGAGTGTCAGAGAATGTCAGAGAGTTTCAGAGAGTTTCAGAGAGTGTCAGATAGTGTCAGAGAGTGTCAGAGAGTGTCAGAGTCTTTCAGAGAGTGTCACAGAGTTTCAGAGAGTGTCAGAGATTTTCAGAGAGTGCCAGAGATCTTCAGAGAGTGTCAGAGAGTGCCAGAAAGTTTCAGAGAGTGTCACAGAGTGCCGGAGAGTTTCAAAGAGATTCAGAGAGTGTCCGAGAGATTCAGAACGTGTCAGATAGTGTCAGAGAGTTTCAGAAAGTGTCACAGAGTGTTCAGAGTGTGTCTGAGAGTGTCAGAGAGTGTCAGAGAGTTTCAGAGAGTGTCAGAGAGTGTCAGAGAGTTTCAGAGAATTTCAGAGAGTGTCAGAGAGTTTCAGAGAGTCTCAGAAATTGTCACAGAGTGTCAGAGAGTGTCTGAGAGTGTGAGAGAGTGTCAGAGACTTTCAGAGAGTGTCAGAGAGTGTCTGAGAGTGTCCGAGAGATTCAGAGAGTGTCAGAGAGTGTCAGAGAGTGTCACAGTGTGACACAGAGTTGCAGAGTGTGTCAGAGAGTGTCCGAGAGTTTCAGAAAGTGTCAGATACTGTCAGAGAGTTTCAGAAAGTGTCAGAGAGTGTCAGAGAGTGTCTGAGAATGTCAGAGAGTGTCAGAGTTTTTCAGAGAGTTTCACAGAGTTTCAGAGAGTGTCAGAGATTTTCAAAGAGTTTCAGAGATCTTCAGAGAGTGTCAGAGAGTGCGAGAAAGTTTCAGAGAGTGTGACAGAGTGTCGGAGAGTTTCAGAGAGATTCAGAGAGTGTCCGAGAGATTCAGAAAGTTTCAGATAGTTTCAGAGATCTTCAGAGAGTGTCTGAGAGTGTCTGAGAGTGCCAGAGATTGTCAGAGAGTTTCAGAGAGTGTCAGAGAATGTCAGAGAGTTTCAGAGAGTGTCAGATAGTGTCAGAGAGTTTCAGAAAGTGTCAGAGAGTGTCAGAGAGTGTCTGAGAGTGTCAGAGAGTGTCAGAGTCTTTCAGAGAGTGTCACAGAGTTTCAGAGAGTGTCAGAGATTTTCAGAGAGTGCCAGGATCTTCAGAGAGTGTCAGAGAGTGCCAGAAAGTTTCAGAGAGTGTCACAGAGTGCCGGAGAGTTTCAGAGAGATTCAGAGAGTGTCCGAGAGATTCAGAACTTGTCAGATAGTGTCAGAGAGTTTCAGAAAGTGTCACAGAGTGTCAGAGTGTGTCTGAGAGTGTCAGAGAGTGTCAGAGAGTTTCAGAGAGTGTCAGAGAGTGTCAGAGAGTTTCAGAGAATTTCAGAGAGTGTCAGAGAGTTTCAGAGAGTCTCAGAAATTGTCACAGAGTGTCAGAGAGTGTCTGAGAGTGTCAGAGAGTGTCAGAGAGTTTCAGAGAGTGTCAGAGAGTCTAAGATAGTGTCAGAGAGTGTCTGAGAGTGTCCGAGAGATTCAGAGAGTGTCAGAGAGTGTCAGAGAGTGTCACAGTGTGACACAGTGTTGCAGAGTGTGTCAGAGAGTGTCCGAGAGTTTCAGAAAGTGTCAGATACTGTCAGAGAGTTTCAGAAAGTGTCAGAGAGTGTCAGAGAGAGTCTGAGAATGTCAGAGAATGTCAGAGTTTTTCAGAGAGTTTCACAGAGTTTCAGAGAGTGTCAGAGATTTTCAAAGAGTTTCAGAGATCTTCAGAGAGTGTCAGAGAGTGCGAGAAAGTTTCAGAGAGTGTGACAGAGTGTCGGAGAGTTTCAGAGAGATTCAGAGAGTGTCCGAGAGATTCAGAAAGTTTCAGATAGTTTCAGAGATCTTCAGAGAGTGTCTGAGAGTGTCTGAGAGTGCCAGAGATTGTCAGAGAGTTTCAGAGAGTGTCAGAGAATGTCAGAGAGTTTCAGAGAGTTTCAGAGAGTGTCAGATAGTGTCAGAGAGTGTCAGAGAGTGTCAGAGTCTTTCAGAGAGTGTCACAGAGTTTCAGAGAGTGTCAGAGATTTTCAGAGAGTGCCAGAGATCTTCAGAGAGTGTCAGAGAGTGCCAGAAAGTTTCAGAGAGTGTCACAGAGTGCCGGAGAGTTTCAAAGAGATTCAGAGAGTGTCCGAGAGATTCAGAACGTGTCAGATAGTGTCAGAGAGTTTCAGAAAGTGTCACAGAGTGTTCAGAGTGTGTCTGAGAGTGTCAGAGAGTGTCAGAGAGTTTCAGAGAGTGTCAGAGAGTGTCAGAGAGTTTCAGAGAATTTCAGAGAGTGTCAGAGAGTTTCAGAGAGTCTCAGAAATTGTCACAGAGTGTCAGAGAGTGTCTGAGAGTGTGAGAGAGTGTCAGAGACTTTCAGAGAGTGTCAGAGAGTGTCTGAGAGTGTCCGAGAGATTCAGAGAGTGTCAGAGAGTGTCAGAGAGTGTCACAGTGTGACACAGAGTTGCAGAGTGTGTCAGAGAGTGTCCGAGAGTTTCAGAAAGTGTCAGATACTGTCAGAGAGTTTCAGAAAGTGTCAGAGAGTGTCAGAGAGTGTCTGAGAATGTCAGAGAGTGTCAGAGTTTTTCAGAGAGTTTCACAGAGTTTCAGAGAGTGTCAGAGATTTTCAAAGAGTTTCAGAGATCTTCAGAGAGTGTCAGAGAGTGCGAGAAAGTTTCAGAGAGTGTGACAGAGTGTCGGAGAGTTTCAGAGAGATTCAGAGAGTGTCCGAGAGATTCAGAAAGTTTCAGATAGTTTCAGAGATCTTCAGAGAGTGTCTGAGAGTGTCTGAGAGTGCCAGAGATTGTCAGAGAGTTTCAGAGAGTGTCAGAGAATGTCAGAGAGTTTCAGAGAGTTTCAGAGAGTGTCAGATAGTGTCAGAGAGTTTCAGAAAGTGTCAGAGAGTGTCAGAGAGTGTCTGAGAGTGTCAGAGAGTGTCAGAGTCTTTCAGAGAGTGTCACAGAGTTTCAGAGAGTGTCAGAGATTTTCAGAGTGCCAGAGATCTTCAGAGAGTGTCAGAGAGTGCCAGAAAGTTTCAGAGTGTGTCAGAGAGTGCCCGAGAGTTTCAGAAAGAGTCAGATAGTGTCAGAGAGTTTCAGAGATCTTCAGAGAGTGTCTGAGAGTGTCTGAGAGTGCCAGAGATTGTCAGAGAGTTTCAGAGAGTCTCAGAGAGTGTCAGAGAGTTTCAGAGAGTTTCAGAGAGTGTCAGAGAGTTTCAGAGAGTTTCAGAGAGCTTCAGAGTGTGTCAGAGCGTGTAGGAGAGTGTCAGAGAGTGTCAGAGAGTTTCAGAGAATTTCTGAGAGTGTCAGAGAGTGCCTGAGAGTTTCTGAGAGTTTCTGAGTGTGTCGAAGTGTGTCTGCGGGAGTCAGAGAGTATCTGAGAGTGTCACAGAGTGTCAGAGAGTGTCAGAGATTTTCAGAGAGTTTCAGAGATGTTCAGAGAGTGTCAGAGAGTTTCAGAGAGTTTCAGAGAGCTTCAGAGAGTTTCAGAGAGTGTCAGAGAGTTTCAGAGAGTGTCAGAGTTGTTCAGAGAGTTTCAGAGAGTGTCCGAGAGTTTCAGAGAGTGTCACAGAGAGTCAGAGAGTTTCAGAGAGATTCAGAGTGTGTCAGAGAGTGTCAGAGAGTGTCACAGAGTGTCAAAGAGTTTCAGAGATCTTCAGAGAGTGTCAGAGTGTGCCAGAAACGTTCAGAGAGTGTCACAGAGTGTCAGAGAGCTTCAGAGAGATTCAGAGAGTGTCAGGGAGTGGCAGAGAGTGTCAGAGAATTTCAGAGAGTGTCAGAGAGTTTCAGAGAGTGTCAGAGAGTATCTGAGAGTGTCAGAGAGTGTCGATGAGGTTCAGAGTGTGTCAGAGAGTGTCAGAGATTTTCAGAGAGTTTCAGAGATCTTCAGAGAGTGTCAGAGAGTGCCAGAACGTTTCAGAGAGTGTCACAGAGTGTCAGAGAGTTTCAGATAGATTCAGAGAGTGTCGGAGAGTATCAGAGAGTGTCAGAGAGAGTCAGAGAGTGTCAGAGAGAGTCCAAGAGATTCAGAAAGTGTCAGATAGTGTCAGAGAGCTTCAGAAAGTGTCAGAGAGTGTCAGAGAGAGTCTGAGAGTGTCTGAGAGTTTCAGAGAGTGTCAGAGAGTGTCAGAGAGTTTCAGAGAGTTTCAGAGAGTGTCAGAGAGTGTCAGAGAGTTTCAGAGAGTGTCACAGAGTGTGAGAGAGTGTCAGAGAGTTCCAGAGAGCTTCTGAGTGATTCTGAGAGTGTCAGACAGTGTCTGAGAGTGTCAAAGAGTGTCAGAGAGTGTCAGTGAGTGTCCGAGAGATTCAGAAAGTGTCAGACAGTGTCAGAGAGTTTCAGAAGGTGTCAGAGAGTGTCAGGGAGTGTCTGAGAGTGTCACAGAGTGTCAGAGAGTGTCAGAGAGTGTCAGAGAGTTTCAGAGACTTTCTGATAGTGTCAGAGAGTGCCTGAGTGTTTCAGAGAGTGTCACAGAGGTTCAGAGAGTGTCAGAGATTTTCAGAGAGTTTCAGAGATCTTCAGAGAGTGTCAGAGAGTGCCAGAACGTTTCAGAGAGTGTCACAGAGTGTCAGAGAGCTTCAGAGAGATTCAGAGAGTATCTGACAGTGTCAGAGAGTGTCGAAGAGTTTCAGAGTGTGTCAGAGAGTGTCAGAGAGTGCCAGAGAGTTTCAGAGAGTGTCACAGAGTGTCATTGAGCGTCAGAGAGTTTCAGAGAGTGTCAGAGAGTGTCAGAAAGTGTCAGAGAGTTTCAGAGAGTGTCACAGAGTGTCAGAGAGTTTCAGAGATCTTCAGAGAGTGTCAGAGTGTGCCAGAAACTTTTAGAGAGTGTCACAGAGTGTCAGAGAGCTTCAGAGAGATTCAGAGAGTGTCAGGGAGTGTCAGAGAGTGCCAGAGAATCTCAGAGAGTGTCGAAGAGTTTCAGACTGTGTCAGAGATTGTCAGAGAGTGCCAGAGAATTTCAGAGAGTGTCACAGAGTGTCAGTGAGAGTCAGAGAGTTTCAGAGAGTGTCACAGAGTGTCAGAGAGTGTCAGAGAGTTTCAGAGAGGGTCACAGAGTGTCAGTGAGAGTCAGAGAGTTTCAGACTGTGTCAGAGAGTGTCAGAGAGTGTCAGAGAGTTTCAGAAAGTGTCAGATAGTGTCAGAGAGTTTCAGAAATTATCGGTGAGTGTCAGAGAGTGTCAGAGAGTTCCAGAGAACTTCTGAGAGATTCTGAGAGTGTCAGAGAGTTTCAGAGAGTTTCAGAGAGTTTCAGAGAGTGTCAGAAACTTTCAGAGAGTGTCAGAGAGTTTCAGAGAGTGTCGGAGAGTTTCAGAGAGTGTCACAGAGTGTCAGAGAGTTTCAGAGAGCTTCAGAGAGTGTCAGAGAGTGTCAGACAGTTTCAGAGAATTTCAGAGAGTTTCAGAGACTTTCTGAGAGTTTCAGAGAGTGCCAGAGAGTTTCAGAGAATGTCACAGAGTGTCAGTGAGAGTCACAGAGTTTCAGAGAGTGTCAGAGAGTGCAAGAGTGTGTCGGAGAGTTTCAGAGAGTGTCACAGAGTGTCAGTGAGAGTCGGAGAGTTTCAGAGAATGTCTGAGAGTGTCAGATAGTGTCAGAGAGTGCCTGAGTGTTTCAGAGAGTGTCACAGAGGTTCAGAGAGTGTCAGAGATTTTCAGAGAGTTTCAGAGATCTTCAGAGAGTGTCAGAGAGTGCCAGAACGTTTCAGAGAGTGTCACAGAGTGTCAGAGAGCTTCAGAGAGATTCAGAGAGTATCTGACAGTGTCAGAGAGTGTCGAAGAGTTTCAGAGTGTGTCAGAGAGTGTCAGAGAGTGCCAGAGAGTTTCAGAGAGTGTCACAGAGTGTCATTGAGCGTCAGAGAGTTTCAGAGAGTGTCAGAGAGTGTCAGAAAGTGTCAGAGAGTTTCAGAGAGTGTCACAGAGTGTCAGAGAGTTTCAGAGATCTTCAGAGAGTGTCAGAGTGTGCCAGAAACTTTTAGAGAGTGTCACAGAGTGTCAGAGAGCTTCAGAGAGATTCAGAGAGTGTCAGGGAGTGTCAGAGAGTGCCAGAGAATCTCAGAGAGTGTCGAAGAGTTTCAGACTGTGTCAGAGATTGTCAGAGAGTGCCAGAGAATTTCAGAGAGTGTCACAGAGTGTCAGTGAGAGTCAGAGAGTTTCAGAGAGTGTCACAGAGTGTCAGAGAGTGTCAGAGAGTTTCAGAGAGGGTCACAGAGTGTCAGTGAGAGTCAGAGAGTTTCAGACTGTGTCAGAGAGTGTCAGAGAGTGTCAGAGAGTTTCAGGAAGTGTCAGATAGTGTCAGAGAGTTTCAGAAATTATCGGTGAGTGTCAGAGAGTGTCAGAGAGTTCCAGAGAACTTCTGAGAGATTCTGAGAGTGTCAGAGAGTTTCAGAGAGTTTCAGAGAGTTTCAGAGAGTGTCAGAAACTTTCAGAGAGTGTCAGAGAGTTTCAGAGAGTGTCGGAGAGTTTCAGAGAGTGTCACAGAGTGTCAGAGAGTTTCAGAGAGCTTCAGAGAGTGTCAGAGAGTGTCAGACAGTTTCAGAGAGTTTCAGAGAGTTTCAGAGACTTTCTGAGAGTTTCAGAGAGTGCCAGAGAGTTTCAGAGAATGTCACAGAGTGTCAGTGAGAGTCACAGAGTTTCAGAGAGTGTCAGAGAGTGCAAGAGTGTGTCGGAGAGTTTCAGAGAGTGTCACAGAGTGTCAGTGAGAGTCGGAGAGTTTCAGAGAATGTCTGAGAGTGTCAGAGAGTGTCAGAGAGTTTCAGAAAGTGTCAGATAGTGTCAGAGAGTTTCAGAAATTATCAGTGAGTGTCAGAGAGTGTCAGAGAGTTCCAGAGAGCTTCTGAGAGATTCTGAGAGTGTCAGAGAGTTTCAGAGAGTTTCAGAGAGTTTCAGAGAGTGTCTCAGAGTGTCAGAGAGTTTCAGAGAGCTTCAGAGAGTGTCAGAGAGTGTCAGAGAGTGTCAGAAAGTTTCAGAGAGTGTCAGAGAGTTTCAGAGAGTGTCAGAGAGTTTCAGAGAGTGTCACAGAGTGTCAGTGAGTTTCAGAGAGCTTCAGAGAGTGTCAGAGAGTGTCAGACAGTTTCAGAGAGCGTCAGAGAGTGTCAGAGAGTGTCAGAGAGTTTCAGAGACTTTTTGAGATTGTCAGAGAGTGCCAGAGAGTTTCTGAGACGATCTGAGTGTGTCGGAGTGTGTCTGAGAGATTCAGAAAGTGTCAGATAGTGTCAGAGACTTTCAGAAATTATCTGTGACTGTCAGAGAGTTCCAGAGAGTTTCAGATAGTTTCAGAGAGTGTCCGAACGTTTCAGAGAGTGTCAGAGAGTTTCAGGGAGTGTCAGAGAGTTTCAGAGAGTGTCACAGAGTGTCAGAGAGTGTCAGAGAGTTTCAGAGAGGGTCACAGAGTGTCAGTGAGAGTCAGAGAGTTTCAGACTGTGTCAGAGAGTGTCAGAGAGTGTCAGAGAGTTTCAGAAAGTGTCAGATAGTGTCAGAGAGTTTCAGAAATTATCTGTGAGTGTCAGAGAGTGTCAGAGAGTTCCAGAGAACTTCTGAGAGATTCTGAGAGTGTCAGAGAGTTTCAGAGAGTGTCAGAAACTTTCAGAGAGTGTCAGAGAGTTTCAGAGAGTGTCGGAGAGTTTCAGAGAGTGTCACAGAGTGTCAGAGAGTTTCAGAGAGCTTCAGAGAGTGTCAGAGAGTGTCAGACAGTTTCAGAGAGTTTCAGAGAGTTTCAGAGACTTTCTGAGAGTTTCAGAGAGTGCCAGAGAGTTTCAGAGAATGTCACAGAGTGTCAGTGAGAGTCACAGAGTTTCAGAGAGTGTCGGAGAGTGCAAGAGTGTGTCGGAGAGTTTCAGAGAGTGTCACAGAGTGTCAGTGAGAGTCAGAGAGTTTCAGAGAATGTCTGAGAGTGTCAGAGAGTGTCAGAGAGTTTCAGAAAGTGTCAGATAGTGTCAGAGAGTTTCAGAAATTATCAGTGAGTGTCAGAGAGTGTCAGAGAGTTCCAGAGAGCTTCTGAGAGATTCTGAGAGTGTCAGAGAGTTTCAGAGAGTGTCACAGAGTGTCAGTGAGTTTCAGAGAGCTTCAGAGAGTGTCAGACAGTTTCAGAGAGTGTCAGAGAGTGTCAGAGAGTGTCAGAGAGTTTCAGAGACTTTTTGAGATTGTCAGAGAGTGCCAGAGAGTTTCTGAGACGATCTGAGTGTGTCAGAGTGTGTCTGAGAGATTCAGAAAGTGTCAGATAGTGTCAGAGACTTTCAGAAATTATCTGTGACTGTCAGAGAGTTCCAGAGAGCTTCTAAGAAATTCTGAGAGTGTCAGAGAGTTTCAGAGAGTTTCAGATAGTTTCAGAGAGTGTCAGAACGTTTCAGAGAGTGTCAGAGAGTTTCAGAGAGTGTCAGAGAGTTTCAGAGAGTGTCACAGAGTGTCAGAGAGTTTCAGAGAGCTTCAGAGAGTGTCAGAGTGTGTCAGAGAGTGTCAGACAGTTTCAGAGAGTTTCAGAGAGTGTCAGAGAGTTTCAGAGAGTTTCAGAGAGTGTCAGAGAGTGCCAGAGAGTTTCTGAGATTTTCTGAGGTTGTCGGAGTGTGTCTGAGAGATTCAGAAAGTGTCAGATAGTGTCAGAGAGTTTCAGAAAGTGTCAGAGAGAATCAGAGAGTGTCCGAGAGATTCATAAAGTGTCAGATAGTGTCAGAGAGTTTCAGAAAGTGTCAGAGAGTGTCAGAAGTGTGTCTGAGAGTGCCACAGAGTGTCAGAGAGCGTCAGAGAGTTTCAGAGACTTTCTGAGAGTGTCAGAGAGTGCCTGAGAGTTTCTGACAGTTTCTGAGCGTGTCGGAGAGTGTCAGAGAGTGCCAGATTGTTTCAGAGAGTGTCACAGAGTTTCAGAGAGTGTCAGAGATTTTCAGAGAGTTTCAGAGATCTTCAGAGAGTGCCAGAAAGTTTCAGAGAGTGTCACAGAGTGTCAGGGAGCTTCAGAAAGATTCAGAGAGTGTCAGTGAGTGTCAGAGAGTTTCAGAGAATTTCAGAGAGTGTCAGAGAGTGTCAGAGAGTGTCAGAGAGTTTCAGAAAGTGTCAGATAGTGTCAGAGAGTTGCAGAAATTATCTGTGAGTGTCAGAGAGTTTCAGAGAGTTCCAGAGAGCTTCTGAGAGATTCTGAGATTGTCGGTGAGTGTCAGAGAGTTTCAGAGAGTGTCAGAGAGTGCCAAAGAGTTTCAGAGAGTGTCAGAGAGTTTCAGAGAGTGTCAGAGAGTGCCAGAGAATCTCAGAGAGTGTCGAAGAGTTTCAGACTGTGTCAGACAGTGTCAGAGAATGCCAGAGAGTTTCAGAGAGTGTCACAGAGTGTCAGTGAGAGTCAGAGAGTTTCAGAGAGTGTCAGAGAGTGTCAGAGAGTGTCAGACAGTTTCAGAGAGTTTCAGAGGGTGTATGAGTGTGTCTGAGAGATTCAGAAAGTGTCAGATAGTGTCAGAGAGTTTCAGAAAGTGTCAGAGAGTGTCAGAGAGTGTCCGAGAGATTCAGAAAGTGTCAGAGAGTGTCAGAAGTGTGTCTGAGAGTGCCACAGAGTGTCAGAGAGCGTCAGAGAGTTTCAGAGAGTTTCAGAGATCTTCAGAGAGTGTCAGAGAGTGCCAGAAAGTTTCAGAGAGTGCCTGAGAGTTTCTGACAGTTTCTGAGTGTGTCGGAGTGTGTCAGAGAGTGCCAGAGTCTTTCAGAGAGTGTCACAGAGTTTCAGAGAGTGTCAGAGATTTTCAGAGAATTAGAATTAGAATTAGAATTAGAATATTACAGCGCAGTACAGGCCCTTCGGCCCTCGATGTTGCGCCGATCATCTGACCTACACTATTCCATTTACATCCATATGTCTATCCAATGGCCACTTAAATGCCCTTAAAGTTGGCGAGTCTACTACTGTTGCAGGCAGGTCGTTCCACGCCCCTACTACTCTCTGCGTAAAGAAACTACCTCTGACATCTGTCCTATATCTTTCACCCCTCAACTTAAAGCTATGTCCCCTCGTGTTTGCCATCCTCATCCGAGGAAAAAGACTCTCACTATCCACCCTATCTAACCCTCTGATTATCTTGTATGTCTCTATTAAGTCACCTCTCCTCCTCCTTCTCTCTAACGAAAACAACCCCAAGTCCCTCAGCCTTTCCTCGTAAGACCTTCCTTCCATACCAGGCAACATCCTAGTAAATCTCCTCTGCACCCTTTCCAAAGCTTCGACATCCTTCCTATAATGCGGTGACCAGAACTGCACGCAATACTCCAGGTGCGGCCTCACCAGAGTTTTGTACAGCTGCATCATGACCCCGTGGCTCTGAAACTCGATCCCCCTACTAATAAAGGCTAACACACCATATGCATTCTTAACAGCCCTATTAACCTGGGTAGCAACTTTCAGGGATTTATGTACCTGGATACCAAGATCTCTCTGCTCATCTACACTACCAAGAATCTTCCCATTAGCCCAGTACTCTGCATTGCTGTTACTCCTTCCAAAGTGAATCACCTCACACTTCTCCGCATTAAACTCCATTTGCCATCTCTCAGCCCAGCTCTGCAGCCTATCTATGTCCCTCTGTACCCTACAACACCCTTCGACACTATCCACAACTCCACCGACCTTCGTGTCATCCGCAAATTTACTAACCCACCCTTCTACACCCTCATCCAGGTCGTTTATAAAAATGACAAACAGCAGTGGCCCCAAAACAGAACCTTGCGGTACACCACTAGTAACTAAACTCCAGGATGAACATTTGCCATCAACCACCACCCTCTGTCTTCTTTCAGCTAGCCAATTTCTGATCCAAAGCTCTAAATCACCTTCAACCCCATACTTGCGTATTTTCTGCAATAGCCTACCGTGGGGAACCTTATCAAACGCCTTACTGAAATCCATATACACCACATCCACGGCTTTACCCTCATCCACCTGTTTGGTCACCTTCTCGAAAAACTCAATAAGGTTTGTGAGGCACGACCTACCTTTCACAAAACCGTGCTGACTATCGCAAATGAACTTATTCTTTTCAAGATGATTATAAATCCTGTCTCTTATAACCTTTTCCAACATTTTACCCACAACCGAAGTAAGGCTCACAGGTCTATAATTACCAGGGCTGTCTCTACTCCCCTTCTTGAACAAGGGGACAACATTTGCTATCCTCCAGTCCTCCGGCACTACTCCTGTCGACAATGACGACATAAAGATCAAGGACAAAGGCTCTGCAATCTCCTCCCTGGCTTCCCAGAGAATCCTAGGATAAATCCCATCTGGCCCAGGGGACTTATCTATTTTCACTCTTTCCAAAATTGCTAACACCTCCTCCTTGTGAATCTCAATCCCATCTAGCCTAGTAGGCTGTATCACAGTAATCTCCTCGGCAACATTTTCTTTCTCTACTGTAAATACTGACGAAAAATATTCATTTAACGCTTCCCCTATCTCCTCTGATTCCGCACACAACTTCCCACTACTATCCTTGATTGGCCCTGTTCTAACTCTTATCATTCGTTTATTCCTGATATACCTATAGAAAGCCTTAGGGTTTTCTTTGATCCTATCCGCCAATGACTTCTCGTGTCCTCTCCTTGCTCTTCTTAGCCCTCCCTTTAGATCCTTCCTGGCTAGCTTGTAACTCTCAAGCGCCCTAACTGAGCCTTCACGTCTCATCCTAACATAAGCCGCCCTCTTCCTCTTGAGAGTGTCAGAGAGTGCCAGAGTGTGTCAGAGAGTGTGAGAGTGTTTCCGAGAGTGTCACAGAGTTTCAGAGAGTGTCAGAGAGTTTCAGAGATCTTCAGAGAGTGTCAGAGAGTGCCAGAAAGTTTCAGAGAGTGTCACAGATTGTCAGAGAGCTTCAGAAAGATTCAGAGAGTATCTGACAGTGTCAGAGAGTGTCGAAGAGTTTCAGAGTGTGTCAGAGAGTGTCAGAGAGTGCCAGAGAGTTTCAGAGAGTGTCACAGAGTGTCATTGAGCGTCAGAGAGTTTCAGAGAGTGTCAGAGAGTGTCAGAGAGTGTCAGATAGTTTCAGAGAGTGTCACAGAGTGTCAGTGAGAGTCAGAGAGTTTCAGAGAGTGTCAGAGAGTGTCAGAGAGTGTCAGAGAGTGTCAGAGTGTTTCAGAAAGTGTCAGATAGAGTCAGAGAGTTTCAGAAATTATCTGTGAGTGTCAGAGAGTGTCAGACAGTTTCAGAGAGTTTCAGAGAGTTTCAGAGACTTTCTGAGAGTTTCAGAGAGTGCCAGAGAGTTTCAGAGAATGTCACAGAGTGTCAGTGAGAGTCACAGAGTTTCAGAGAGTGTCAGAGAGTGCAAGAGTGTGTCGGAGAGTTTCAGAGAGTGTCACAGAGTGTCAGTGAGAGTCAGAGAGTTTCAGAGAATGTCTGAGAGTGTCAGAGAGTGTCAGAGAGTTTCAGAAAGTGTCAGATAGTGTCAGAGAGTTTCAGAAATTATCAGTGAGTGTCAGAGAGTGTCAGAGAGTTCCAGAGAGCTTCTGAGAGATTCTGAGAGTGTCAGAGAGTTTCAGAGAGTTTCAGAGAGTTTCAGAGAGTGTCTCAGAGTGTCAGAGAGTTTCAGAGAGCTTCAGAGAGTGTCAGAGTGTCAGAGAGTGTCAGAAAGTTTCAGAGAGTGTCAGAGAGTTTCAGAGAGTGTCAGAGAGTTTCAGAGAGTGTCACAGAGTGTCAGTGAGTTTCAGAGAGCTTCAGAGAGTGTCAGAGAGTGTCAGACAGTTTCAGAGAGCGTCAGAGAGTGTCAGAGAGTGTCAGAGAGTTTCAGAGACTTTTTGAGATTGTCAGAGAGTGCCAGAGAGTTTCTGAGACGATCTGAGTGTGTCGGAGTGTGTCTGAGAGATTCAGAAAGTGTCAGATAGTGTCAGAGACTTTCAGAAATTATCTGTGACTGTCAGAGAATTCCAGAGAGCTTCTAAGAGATTCTGAGAGTGTCAGAGAGTTTCAGAGAGTTTCAGATAGTTTCAGAGAGTGTCCGAACGTTTCAGAGAGTGTCAGAGAGTTTCAGAGAGTGTCAGAGAGTTTCAGAGAGTGTCACAGAGTGTCAGAGAGTGTCAGAGGGTTTCAGAGAGGGTCACAGAGTGTCAGTGAGAGTCAGAGAGTTTCAGACTGTGTCAGAGAGTGTCAGAGAGTTTCAGAAAGTGTCAGATAGTGTCAGAGAGTTTCAGAAATTATCTGTGAGTGTCAGAGAGTGTCAGAGAGTTCCAGAGAACTTCTGAGAGATTCTGAGAGTGTCAGAGAGTTTCAGAGAGTTTCAGAGAGTTTCAGAGAGTGTCAGAAACTTTCAGAGAGTGTCAGAGCGTTTCAGAGAGTGTCGGAGAGTTTCAGAGAGTGTCACAGAGTGTCAGAGAGTTTCAGAGAGCTTCAGAGAGTGTCAGAGAGTGTCAGACAGTTTCAGAGAGTTTCAGAGAGTTTCAGAGACTTTCTGAGAGTTTCAGAGAGTGCCAGAGAGTTTCAGAGAGCTTCAGTGAGTTTCAGAAAGTTTCAGAGAGCTTCAGAGAGTTTCAGAGAGTGTCAGAGTTTCAGAGAGTTTCAGAGAGCTTCAGAGAGTGTCAGAGAGTGTCAGAGAGTGTCCGAGAGATTCAGAAAGTGTCAGATAGTGTCAGAGAGTTTCAGAAAGTGTCAGAGAGTGTCAGAGAGTGTCTGAGAGTGTCACAGAGTGTCAGAGTGTTTCAGAGAGTATCAGAGAGTGTCAGAGAGTGTCAGAGAGTGCCAGAGTGTGTCAGAGAGTGTGAGAGTGTTTCCGAGAGTGTCACAGAGTTTCAGAGAGTGTCAGAGAGTTTCAGAGATCTTCAGAGAGTGTCAGAGAGTGCCAGAAAGTTTCAGAGAGTGTCACAGATTGTCAGAGAGCTTCAGAAAGATTCAGAGAGTATCTGACAGTGTCAGAGAGTGTCGAAGAGTTTCAGAGTGTGTCAGAGAGTGTCAGAGAGTGTCAGAGAGTTTCAGAGAGTGTCACAGAGTGTCAGAGAGTGTCAGAGGGTTTCAGAGAGGGTCACAGAGTGTCAGTGAGAGTCAGAGAGTTTCAGACTGTGTCAGAGAGTGTCAGAGAGTGTCAGAGAGTTTCAGAAAGTGTCAGATAGTGTCAGAGAGTTTCAGAAATTATCTGTGAGTGTCAGAGAGTGTCAGAGAGTTCCAGAGAACTTCTGAGAGATTCTGAGAGTGTCAGAGAGTTTCAGAGAGTTTCAGAGAGTTTCAGAGAGTGTCAGAAACTTTCAGAGAGTGTCAGAGCGTTTCAGAGAGTGTCGGAGAGTTTCAGAGAGTGTCACAGAGTGTCAGAGAGTTTCAGAGAGCTTCAGAGAGTGTCAGAGAGTGTCAGACAGTTTCAGAGAGTTTCAGAGAGTTTCAGAGACTTTCTGAGAGTTTCAGAGAGTGCCAGAGAGTTTCAGAGAGCTTCAGTGAGTTTCAGAAAGTTTCAGAGAGCTTCAGAGAGTTTCAGAGAGTGTCAGAGTTTCAGAGAGTTTCAGAGAGCTTCAGAGAGTGTCAGAGAGTGTCAGAGAGTGTCCGAGAGATTCAGAAAGTGTCAGATAGTGTCAGAGAGTTTCAGAAAGTGTCAGAGAGTGTCAGAGAGTGTCTGAGAGTGTCACAGAGTGTCAGAGTGTTTCAGAGAGTATCAGAGAGTGTCAGAGAGTGTCAGAGAGTGCCAGAGTGTGTCAGAGAGTGTGAGAGTGTTTCCGAGAGTGTCACAGAGTTTCAGAGAGTGTCAGAGAGTTTCAGAGATCTTCAGAGAGTGTCAGAGAGTGCCAGAAAGTTTCAGAGAGTGTCACAGATTGTCAGAGAGCTTCAGAAAGATTCAGAGAGTATCTGACAGTGTCAGAGAGTGTCGAAGAGTTTCAGAGTGTGTCAGAGAGTGTCAGAGAGTGCCAGAGAGTTTCAGAGAGTGTCACAGAGTGTCATTGAGCGTCAGAGAGTTTCAGAGAGTGTCAGAGAGTGTCAGAAAGTGTCAGAGAGTTTCAGAGAGTGTCACAGAGTGTCAGTGAGAGTCAGAGAGTTTCAGAGAGTGTCAGAGAGTGTCAGAGAGTGTCAGAGTGTTTCAGAAAGTGTCAGATAGAGTCAGAGAGCTTCAGAAATTATCTGTGAGTGTCAGAGAGTGTCAGACAGTTTCAGAGAGTTTCAGAGACTTTCTGAGAGTTTCAGAGAGTGCCAGAGAGTTTCAGAGAATGTCACAGAGTGTCTCAGAGTGTCAGAGAGTTTCAGAGAGTGTCTCAGAGTGTCAGAGAGTTTCAGAGAGCTTCAGAGAGTGTCAGAGTGTCAGAGAGTGTCAGAAAGTTTCAGAGAGTGTCAGAGAGTTTCAGAGAGTGTCAGAGAGTTTCAGAGAGTGTCACAGAGTGTCAGTGAGTTTCAGAGAGCTTCAGAGAGTGTCAGAGAGTGTCAGACAGTTTCAGAGAGCGTCAGAGAGTGTCAGAGAGTTTCAGAGACTTTTTGAGATTGTCAGAGAGTGCCAGAGAGTTTCTGAGACGATCTGAGTGTGTCGGAGTGTGTCTGAGAGATTCAGAAAGTGTCAGATAGTGTCAGAGACTTTCAGAAATTATCTGTGACTGTCAGAGAATTCCAGAGAGCTTCTAAGAGATTCTGAGAGTGTCAGAGAGTTTCAGAGAGTTTCAGATAGTTTCAGAGAGTGTCCGAACGTTTCAGAGAGTGTCAGAGAGTTTCAGAGAGTGTCAGAGAGTTTCAGAGAGTGTCACAGAGTGTCAGAGAGTGTCAGAGGGTTTCAGAGAGGGTCACAGAGTGTCAGTGAGAGTCAGAGAGTTTCAGACTGTGTCAGAGAGTGTCAGAGAGTGTCAGAGAGTTTCAGAAAGTGTCAGATAGTGTCAGAGAGTTTCAGAAATTATCTGTGAGTGTCAGAGAGTGTCAGAGAGTTCCAGAGAACTTCTGAGAGATTCTGAGAGTGTCAGAGAGTTTCAGAGAGTTTCAGAGAGTTTCAGAGAGTGTCAGAAACTTTCAGAGAGTGTCAGAGCGTTTCAGAGAGTGTCGGAGAGTTTCAGAGAGTGTCACAGAGTGTCAAGAGAGTTTCAGAGAGCTTCAGAGAGTGTCAGAGAGTGTCAGACAGTTTCAGAGAGTTTCAGAGAGTTTCAGAGACTTTCTGAGAGTTTCAGAGAGTGCCAGAGAGTTTCAGAGAGCTTCAGTGAGTTTCAGAAAGTTTCAGAGAGCTTCAGAGAGTTTCAGAGAGTGTCAGAGTTTCAGAGAGTTTCAGAGAGCTTCAGAGAGTGTCAGAGAGTGTCAGAGAGTGTCCGAGAGATTCAGAAAGTGTCAGATAGTGTCAGAGAGTTTCAGAAAGTGTCAGAGAGTGTCAGAGAGTGTCTGAGAGTGTCACAGAGTGTCAGAGTGTTTCAGAGAGTATCAGAGAGTGTCAGAGAGTGTCAGAGAGTGTCAGAGATGTTCAGAGAGTTTCAGAGAATGTCAGAGAGTTTCAGAGAGTTTCAGAGAGTGTCAGAGAGTGTCAGAGAGAGTCTGAGAGTTTCAGAGAGAGTCAGAGAGTGTCAGAGAGTGCCAGAGAGTTTCAGAGAACGTCACAGAGTGTCAGTGAGAGTCAGAGAGTTTCAGAGAGTGTCAGAGAGTTTCAGAGAGTGTCACAGAGTGTCAGAGAGTGTCAGAGGGTTTCAGAGAGGGTCACAGAGTGTCAGTGAGAGTCAGAGAGTTTCAGACTGTGTCAGAGAGTGTCAGAGAGTGTCAGAGAGTTTCAGAAAGTGTCAGATAGTGTCAGAGAGTTTCAGAAATTATCTGTGAGTGTCAGAGAGTGTCAGAGAGTTCCAGAGAACTTCTGAGAGATTCTGAGAGTGTCAGAGATTTTCAGAGAGTTTCAGAGAGTTTCAGAGAGTGTCAGAAACTTTCAGAGAGTGTCAGAGCGTTTCAGAGAGTGTCGGAGAGTTTCAGAGAGTGTCACAGAGTGTCAGAGAGTTTCAGAGAGCTTCAGAGAGTGTCAGAGAGTGTCAGACAGTTTCAGAGAGTTTCAGAGAGTTTCAGAGACTTTCTGAGAGTTTCAGAGAGTGCCAGAGAGTTTCAGAGAGCTTCAGTGAGTTTCAGAAAGTTTCAGAGAGCTTCAGAGAGTTTCAGAGAGTGTCAGAGTTTCAGAGAGTTTCAGAGAGCTTCAGAGAGTGTCAGAGAGTGTCAGAGAGTGTCCGAGAGATTCAGAAAGTGTCAGATAGTGTCAGAGAGTTTCAGAAAGTGTCAGAGAGTGTCAGAGAGTGTCTGAGAGTGTCACAGAGTGTCAGAGTGTTTCAGAGAGTATCAGAGAGTGTCAGAGAGTGTCAGAGAGTGCCAGAGATGTTCAGAGAGTTTCAGAGATTTTCAGAGAGTGTCAGAAAATTTCAGAGCGAGTCAGAGCGTGTCACGGAGTTTCAGAGAGATTCAGAGAGTGCCAGAGAGTGTCAGAGAGTTTCAGAGACTTTCTGAGAGTGTCAGAGAGTGCCTGAGAGTTTCTGACAGTTTCTGAGTGTGTCGGAGAGTGTCAGAGAGTGCCAGAGTGTGTCAGAGAGTGTGAGAGTGTTTCCGAGAGTGTCACAGATTTTCAGAGAGTTTCAGAGATCTTCAGAGAGTTTCAGAGAGTGCCAGAAAGTTTCAGAGACTGTCACAGAGTGTCAGAGAGCTTCAGAGAGATTCAGAGAGTGTCAGAGAGTGTCAGAGAATTTCAGAGAGTGTCAGAGAGTTTCAGAGAGTGTCAGAGAGTATCTGAGAGTGTCAGAGTGTCGAAGAGTTTCAGAGTGTGTCAGAGAGTGTCAGAGAGTGCCAGAGAGTTTCAGAGAACGTCACAGAGTGTCAATGAGAGTCAGAGAGTTTCAGAGAGTGTCAGAGAGTGTCAGAGTGGGTCAGAGAGTTTCAGAGAGTGTCACAGAGTGTCAGTGAGAGTCAGAGAGTTTCAGAGAATGTCAGAGAGTGTCAGAGAGTGTCAGAGAGTTTCAGAAAGTGCCAGATAGTGTCAGAGAGTTTCAGAAATTATCTGTGAGTGTCAGAGAGTGTCAAAAAGTTCCACAGAGCTTCTGAGAGATTCTGAGAGTGTCAGAGAGTTTCAGAGAGTTTCAGAGAGTGTCAGAAAGTTTCAGAGAGTGTCAGAGAGTTTCAGAGAGTGTCAGAGAGTTTCAGAGAGTGTCACAGAGTGTGAGAGTGTTTCAGAGAGCTTCAGAGAGTTTCAGAGATTGTCAGACAGTTTCAGAGAGTGTCAGAGAGTCTCAGAGAGTTTCAGAGATTTTGTGAGAGTGTCAGAGAGCGCCAGAGAGTTTCTGAGACTTTCTGAGTGTGTCGGAGTGTGTCTGAGAGATTCAGAAAGTGTCAGATAGTGTCAGAGAGTTTCAGAAATTATTTGTGAGTGTCAGAGAGTGTCAGAGAGTTCCAGAGAGCTTCTGAGAGATTCTGAGAATGTCAGAGAGTTTCAGAGAGTTTCAGAGAGTTTCAGAGAGTGTCAGAAAGTTTCAGAGAGTGTCAGAGGGTTTCAGAGAGTGTCAGAGAGTTTCAGAGAGTGTCACAAAGTGTCAGAGAGTTTCAGAGAGCTTCAGAGAGTGTCAGAGAGTGTCAGAGAGTGTCAGACAGTTTCAGAGAGTTTCACAGAGTGTCAGAGAGTTTCAGAGAGTGTCAGAGAGTGCCAGAGAGTGTCAGAGAGTTTCAGAGAGTGTCACAGAGTGTCAGAGAGTGTCAGAGAGTTTCAGTAAGTGTCAGATAGTGTCAGAGAGTTTCAGAAATTATCTGTGAGTATCAGAGAGTGTCAGAGAGTTCCAGAGAGCTTCTGAGAGATTCTGAGAGTTTCAGAGAGTTTCAGAGAGTTTCAGAGAGTGTCAGAAAGTTTCAGAGAGTGTCAGAGAGTTTCAGAGAGTGTCAGAGAGATTCAGAGAGTGTCACAGAGTGTCAGAGAGTTTCAGAGAGCTTCAGAGAGTGTCAGAGAGTGTCAGAGCGTGTCAGACAGTTTCAGAGAGCGTCAGAGAGTTTCAGAGACTTTCTGAGAGTGTCAGAGAGTGCCAGAGAGTTTCTGAGATTTTCTGAGTGTGTCGGAGTGTGTCTGAGAGATTCAGATAGTGTCAGATATTGTCAGAGAGTTTCAGAAAGTGTCAGAGAGTGTCAGAGAGTGTCCGAGAGATTCAGAAAGTGTCAGATAGTGTCAGAGAGTTTCAGAAAGTGTCAGAGAATGTCAGAGAGTGTCTGAGAGTGTCACAGAGTGTCAGAGAGCGTCAGAGAGTTTCAGAGACTTTCTGTGACTGTCAGAGAGTGCCTGAGAGTTTCTGACAGTTTCTGAGTGTGTCGGAGAGTGTCAGAGAGTGCCAGAGTGTTTCAGAGAGTGTCACAGAGTTTCAGAGAGTGTCAGAGATTTTCAGAGAGTTTCAGAGATCTTCAGAGAGTGTCACAGAGTGCCAGAAAGTTTCAGAGAGTGTCACAGAGTGTCAGAGAGCTTCAGAGAGATTCAGAGTTTCAGAGAGTGTCAGAGAGTTTCAGAGAGTGTCAGAGAGTATCTGAGAGTGTCAGAGAGTGTCGAAGAGTTTCAGAGTGTGTCAGAGAGTGTCAGAGAGAGCCAGAGAGTTTCAGAGAGTGTCACAGAGTGTCAGTGAGCGTCAGAGAGTATCAGAGAGTGTCAGAGAGTGTCAGAAAGTGTCAGAGAGTTTCAGAGAGTGTCACAGAGTGTCAGTGAGAGTCAGAGAGTTTCAGAGAGTGTCAGAAGTGTGTCTGAGAGTGTCACAGAGTGTCAGAGAGCTTCAGAGAGTTTCAGAGACTTTCTGTGAGTGTCAGAGAGTGCCTGAGAGTTTCTGACAGTTTCTGAGTGTGTCGGAGAGTGTCAGAGAGTGCCAGATTGTTTCAGAGAGTGTCAGAGAGTTTCAGAGAGTGTCAGAGAGTATCTGAGAGTGTCAGAGAGTGTCGAAGTGTTTCAGAGTGTATCAGAGAGTGTCAGAGAGTGCCAGAGAGTTTCAGAGAGTGTCACGGAGTGTCAGTGAGCGTCAGAGAGTTTCAGAGAGTGTCAGAGAGTTTCAGATAGTGTCAGAGAGTTTCAGAGAGTGTCACAGAGTGTCAGAAAGAGTCAGAGAGTTTCAGAGAGTGTCAGAGAGTGTCAGAGAGTGTCAGAGAGTTTCAGAAAGTGTCAGATAGTGTCAGAGAGTTTCAGAAATTATCTGTGAGAGTCAGAGAGTGTCAGAGAGTTCCTGAGAGCTTCTGAGAGATTCTGAGAGTGTCAGAGAGTTTCAGAGAGTTTCAGAGAGTGTCAGAAGTGTGTCTGAGAGTGTCACAGAGTGTCAGAGAGCTTCAGAGAGTTTCAGAGACTTTCTGTGAGTGTCAGAGAGTGCCTGAGAGTTTCTGACAGTTTCTGAGTGTGTCGGAGAGTGTCAGAGAGTGCCAGATTGTTTCAGAGAGTGTCAGAGAGTTTCAGAGAGTGTCAGAGAGTATCTGAGAGTGTCAGAGAGTATCGAAGTGTTTCAGAGTGTGTCAGAGAGTGTCAGAGAGTGCCAGAGAGTTTCAGAGAGTGTCACGGAGTGTCAGTGAGCGTCAGAGAGTTTCAGAGAGTGTCAGAGAGTTTCAGATAGTGTCAGAGAGTTTCAGAGAGTGTCACAGAGTGTCAGAAAGAGTCAGAGAGTTTCAGAGAGTGTCAGAGAGTGTCAGAGAGTGTCAGAGAGTTTCAGAAAGTGTCAGATAGTGTCAGAGAGTTTCAGAAATTATCTGTGAGTGTCAGAGAGTGTCAGAGAGTTCCTGAGAGCTTCTGAGAGATTCTGAGAGTGTCAGAGAGTTTCAGAGAGTTTCAGAGAGTTTCAGAGAGTGTCAGAAAGTTTCAGAGAGTGTCAGAGAGTTTCAGAGAGTGTCAGAGATTTTCAGAGAGTTTCAGAGATCTTCAGAGAGTGTCAGAGAGTGCCAGAAATTTTCAGAGAGTGTCACAGAATGTCAGAGAGCTTCAGAGAGATTCAGAGAATTTCAGAGAGTGTCAGAGAATTTCAGAGAGTGTCAGAGAGTTTCAGAGAGTGTCAGAGAGTATCTGAGAGTGTCAGAGAGTGTCGAAGAGTTTCAGAGTGTGTCAGAGAGTGCCAGAGAGTTTCAGAGAGTGTCACAGAGTGTCAGTGAGCGTCAGAGAGTATCAGAGAGTGTCAGAGAGTGTCATAAAGTGTCAGAGAGTTTCAGAGAGTTTCACAGAGTGTCAGTGGGAGTCAGAGAGTTTCAGAGAATGTCAGAGAGTGTCAGAGAGTGTCAGAGAGTTTCAGAAAGTGTCAGATAGTGTCAGAGAGTTTCAGAAATTATCTGTGAGTGTCAGAGAGTGTCAGAGAGTTCCAGAGAGATTCCGAGAGATTCTGAGAGTGTCAGAGAGTTTCAGAGAGTTTCAGAGAGTGTCAGAAAGTTTCAGAGAGTGTCAGAGAGATTCAGAGAGTGTCAGAGAGTTTCATAGAGTGTCAACAATTTGTCAAAGAGTTTCAGAGAGTGTCAGAGAGTGTCAGAGAGTGTCCGACATTTTCAGAGAGTTTCAGAGAGTTTCAGAGAGAGTCAGAGACTATCTGAGAGTGTCAAGGAGTGTCAAAGCGTTTCAGAGAGTGTCAGATAGTGTCAGAGAGCATCAGAAAGATTCAGACAGTGTCAGAGAGTGTCAGAGAATTTCAGAGAGTGTCAGAGAGTTTCAGAGAGTGTCAGAGAGTATCTGAGAGTGTCAGAGAGTGTCGAAGTGTTTCAGAGTGTGTCAGAGAGTGTCAGAGAGTGCCAGAGAGTTTCAGAGAGTGTCACGGAGTGTCAGTGAGCGTCAGAGAGTTTCAGAGAGTGTCAGAGAGTTTCAGATAGTGTCAGAGAGTTTCAGAGAGTGTCACAGAGTGTCAGAAAGAGTCAGAGAGTTTCAGAGAGTGTCAGAGAGTGTCAGAGAGTGTCAGAGAGTTTCAGAAAGTGTCAGATAGTGTCAGAGAGTTTCAGAAATTATCTGTGAGTGTCAGAGAGTGTCAGAGAGTTCCTGAGAGCTTCTGAGAGATTCTGAAAGTGTCAGAGAGTTTCAGAGAGTTTCAGAGAGTGTCAGAAGGTGTCAGAGAGTTTCAGAGAGTGTCAGAGAGTTTCAGAGAGTATCACAAAATGTCAAAGAGTTTCAGAGAGTTTCAGAGAGTGTCAGAGAGTGTCAGAGAGTGTCCGACAGTTTCAGAGAGTTTCAGAGAGTATCAGAGAGAGTCAGACAGTGTCTGAGAGTGTCAAGGAGTGTCAAAGAGTTTCACAGAGTGTCAGATAGCGTCAGAGAGTTTCAGAAAGTGTCAGAGAGTGTGAGAGAGTGTCTGAGAGTGTAACAGAGTTTCAGAGAGTGTCAGAGAGTTTCAGAGACTTTCTGAGAGTGTCAGAGAGTGTCAGTGAGTTTCAGAGAGTGTCAGAGAGTGTCCGACAGTTTCAAAGAGTTTCAGAGAATTTCAGAGAGAGTCAGACAGTGTCTGAGAGTGTCAAGGAGTGTCAAAGAGTTTCACAGAGTGTCAGATAGCGTCAGAGAGTTTCAGAAAGTGTCGGAGAGTGTCAGAGAGTGTCTGAGAGTGTAACAGAGTTTCCGAGAGTGTCAGAGAGTTTCAGAGACTTTCAGAGAGTGTCACAGAGTGTCAGAGAGCTTCAGAGAGATTCAGAGAGTGTCAGAGAGCGCCAGAAAGTTTCAGAGAGTGTCACAGAGTGTCAGAGAGCTTCAGAGAGATTCAGAGAGTGTCATTGAGTGTCAGCGAGTGTCAGAGAATTTCAGAGAGTGTCAGAGAGTTTCAGAGAGTGTCAGAGAGTATCTGAGAGAGTCAGAGAGTGTCGAAGAGTTTCAGAGTGTGTCAGAGAGTGTCCGAGAGATTCAGAAAGTGACAGATAGTGTCAGAGAGTTTCAGAAAGTGTCAGAGAGTGTCAGAGAGTGTCTGAGAGTTTCAGAGACTTTCTGAGAGTGTCAGAGAGTGCCTGAGAGTTTCTGACAGTTTCTGAGTGTGTCGGAGAGTGTCAGAGAGTGCCAGAGTGTTTCAGAGAGTTTCAAAGAGTTTCAGAGAATGTCAGAGATTTTCAGAGAGTTTCAGAGATCTTCAGAGAGTGTCAGAGAGCGCCAGAAAGTTTCAGAGAGTGTCACAGAATGTCAGAGAGCTTCAGAGAGATTCAGTGAGTGTCAGGGCCTGTCAGAGAGTGTCGGAGAATTTCAGAGAGTGTCAGAGAGTTTCAGAGAGTGTCAGAGAGTATCTGAGAGTGTCAGAGAGTGTCGAAGAGTTTCAGAGTGTGTCAGAGAGTGCCAGAGTTTCAGAGAGTGTCACAGATGTCAGTGAGAGTCAGAGAGTTTCAGAGAGTGTCAGAGAGTGTCAGAGAGTTTCAGAGAGTGTCACAGAGTGTCAGTGAGAGTCAGAGAGTTTCAGAGAGTGTCAGAGAGTGTCAGAGAGTGTCAGAGAGTTTCAGTAAGTGTCAGATAGTGTCAGAGAGTTTCAGAAATTATCTGTGAGTGTCAGAGAGTGTCAGAGAGTTCCAGAGAGCTTCTGAGAGATTCTGTGAGTGTCAGAGAGTTTCAGAGAGTTTCAGAGAGTTTCAGAGAGTGTCAGAATGTTTCAGAGAGTTTCAGAGAGTTTCAGAGAGTGTCAGAGATTTCAGAGGGTGTCACAGAGTGTCAGAGAGTTTCAGAGAGCTACAGAGAGTTTCAGAGAGTGTCAGACAGTTTCAGAGAGTTTCAGAGAATGTCAGAGAGTTTCAGAGACTTTCTGAGAGTGTCAGAGAGTGCCAGAGAGTTTCAGAAAGTGTCAGAGATTTTCAGAAATTATCTGCGAGTGTCAGAGAGTGTCAGAGAGTGTCAGAGAGCTCCAGAGAGCTTCCGAGAGATTCTGAGAGTGTCAGAGAGTTTCAGAGAGTTTCAGAGAGTTTCAGAGAGCGCCAGAAAGTTTCAGAGAGTGTCACAGAGTGTCAGAGAGCTTCAGAGAGATTCAGAGAGTGTCATTGAGTGTCAGCGAGTGTCAGAGAATTTCAGAGAGTGTCAGAGAGTTTCAGAGAGTGTCAGAGAGTATCTGAGAGAGTCAGAGAGTGTCGAAGAGTTTCAGAGTGTGTCAGAGAGTGTCCGAGAGATTCAGAAAGTGACAGATAGTGTCAGAGAGTTTCAGAAAGTGTCAGAGAGTGTCAGAGAGTGTCTGAGAGTTTCAGAGACTTTCTGAGAGTGTCAGAGAGTGCCTGAGAGTTTCTGACAGTTTCTGAGTGTGTCGGAGAGTGTCAGAGAGTGCCAGAGTGTTTCAGAGAGTTTCAAAGAGTTTCAGAGAATGTCAGAGATTTTCAGAGAGTTTCAGAGATCTTCAGAGAGTGTCAGAGAGCGCCAGAAAGTTTCAGAGAGTGTCACAGAATGTCAGAGAGCTTCAGAGAGATTCAGTGAGTGTCAGGGCCTGTCAGAGAGTGTCGGAGAATTTCAGAGAGTGTCAGAGAGTTTCAGAGAGTGTCAGAGAGTATCTGAGAGTGTCAGAGAGTGTCGAAGAGTTTCAGAGTGTGTCAGAGAGTGCCAGAGTTTCAGAGAGTGTCACAGAGTGTCAGTGAGAGTCAGAGAGTTTCAGAGAGTGTCAGAGAGTGTCAGAGAGTTTCAGAGAGTGTCACAGAGTGTCAGTGAGAGTCAGAGAGTTTCAGAGAGTGTCAGAGAGTGTCAGAGAGTGTCAGAGAGTTTCAGTAAGTGTCAGATAGTGTCAGAGAGTTTCAGAAATTATCTGTGAGTGTCAGAGAGTGTCAGAGAGTTCCAGAGAGCTTCTGAGAGATTCTGTGAGTGTCAGAGAGTTTCAGAGAGTTTCAGAGAGTTTCAGAGAGTGTCAGAATGTTTCAGAGAGTTTCAGAGAGTTTCAGAGAGTGTCAGAGATTTCAGAGGGTGTCACAGAGTGTCAGATAGTTTCAGAGAGCTACAGAGAGTTTCAGAGAGTGTCAGACAGTTTCAGAGAGTTTCAGAGAATGTCAGAGAGTTTCAGAGACTTTCTGAGAGTGTCAGAGAGTGCCAGAGAGTTTCAGAAAGTGTCAGAGATTTTCAGAAATTATCTGCGAGTGTCAGAGAGTGTCAGAGAGTGTCAGAGAGCTCCAGAGAGCTTCCGAGAGATTCTGAGAGTGTCAGAGAGTTTCAGAGAGTTTCAGAGAGTTTCAGAGAGTGTCAGAAAGTTTCAGAGAGTGTCAGAGAGATTCAGAGAGTGTCAGAGAGTTTCATAGAGTGTCAACAATTTGTCAAAGAGTTTCAGAGAGTGTCAGAGAGTGTCAGAGAGTGTCCGACAGTTTCAGAGAGTTTCAGAGAGTTTCAGAGAGAGTCAGACAGTGTCTGAGAGTGTCAAGGAGTGTCAAAGCGTTTCAGAGAGTGTCAGATAGTGTCAGAGAGCATCAGAGAGATTCAGACAGTGTCAGAGAGTGTCAGAGAATTTCAGAGAGTGTCAGAGAGTTTCAGAGAGTGTCAGAGAGTATCTGAGAGTGTCAGAGAGTGTCGAAGTGTTTCAGAGTGTGTCAGAGAGTGTCAGAGAGTGCCAGAGAGTTTCAGAGCGTGTCACGGAGTGTCAGTGAGCGTCAGAGAGTTTCAGAGAGTGTCAGAGAGTTTCAGATCGTGTCAGAGAGTTTCAGAGAGTGTCACAGAGTGTCAGAAAGAGTCAGAGAGTTTCAGAGAGTGTCAGAGAGTGTCAGAGAGTGTCAGAGAGTTTCAGAAAGTGTCAGATAGTGTCAGAGAGTTTCAGAAATTATCTGTGAGTGTCAGAGAGTGTCAGAGAGTTCCTGAGAGCTTCTGAGAGATTCTGAGTGTCAGAGAGTTTCAGAGAGTTTCAGAGAGTGTCAGAAGGTTTCAGAGAGTGTCAGAGAGTTTCAGAGAGTGTCAGAGAGTGTCAGAGAGTGTCCGACAGTTTCAGAGAGTTTCAGAGAGTATCAGAGAGAGTCAGACAGTGTCTGAGAGTGTCAAGGAGTGTCAAAGAGTTTCACAGAGTGTCAGATAGCGTCAGAGAGTTTCAGAAAGTGTCAGAGAGTGTGAGAGAGTGTCTGAGAGTGTAACAGAGTTTCAGAGAGTGTCAGAGAGTTTCAGAGACTTTCTGAGAGTGTCAGAGAGTGTCAGTGAGTTTCAGAGAGTGTCAGAGAGTGTCCGACAGTTTCAAAGAGTTTCAGAGAATTTCAGAGAGAGTCAGACAGTGTCTGAGAGTGTCAAGGAGTGTCAAAGAGTTTCACAGAGTGTCAGATAGCGTCAGAGAGTTTCAGAAAGTGTCAGAGAGTGTCAGAGAGAGTCTGAGAGTGTAACAGAGTTTCCGAGAGTGTCAGAGAGTTTCAGAGACTTTCAGAGAGTGTCACAGAGTGTCAGAGAGCTTCAGAGAGATTCAGAGAGTGTCAGAGAGCGCCAGAAAGTTTCAGAGAATTTCAGAGAGTGTCAGAGAGTTTCAGAGAGTGTCAGAGAGTATCTGAGAGAGTCAGAGAGTGTCGAAGAGTTTCAGAGTGTGTCAGAGAGTGTCCGAGAGATTCAGAAAGTGACAGATAGTGTCAGAGAGTTTCAGTAAGTGTCAGAGAGTGTCAGAGAGAGTCTGAGAGTTTCAGAGACTTTCTGAGAGTGTCAGAGAGTGCCTGAGAGTTTCTGACAGTTTCTGAGTGTGTCGGAGAGTGTCAGAGAGTGCCAGAGTGTTTCAGAGAGTTTCAAAGAGTTTCAGAGAATGTCAGAGATTTTCAGAGAGTTTCAGAGATCTTCAGAGAGTGTCAGAGAGCGCCAGAAAGTTTCAGAGAGTGTCACAGAATGTCAGAGAGCTTCAGAGAGATTCAGTGAGTGTCAGGGACTGTCAGAGATTGTCGGAGAATTTCAGAGAATGTCAGAGAGTTTCAGAGAGTGTCAGAGAGTATCTGAGAGTGTCAGAGAGTGTCGAAGAGTTTCAGAGTGTGTCAGAGAGTGTCAGAGAGTGCCAGAGAGTTTCAGAGAGTGTCACAGAGTGTCAGTGAGAGTCAGAGAGTTTCAGAGAGTGTCAGAGAGTATCAGAGAGTTTCAGAGAGTGTCACAGAGTGTCAGTGAGAGTCAGAGAGTTTCAGAGAGTGTCAGAGAGTGTCAGAGAGTTTCAGTAAGTTTCAAATAGTGTCAGAGAGTTTCAGAAATTATCTGTGAGTGTCAGAGAGTGTCAGAGAGTTCCAGAGAGCTTCTGAGAGATTCTGTGAGTGTCAGAGAGTTTCAGAGAGTTTCAGAGAGTTTCAGAGAGTGTCAGAATGTTTCAGAGTTTCAGAGAGTTTCAGAGAGTGTCAGAGATTTCAGAGGGTGTCACAGAGTGTCAGAGAGTTTCAGAGAGCTACAGAGAGTTTCAGAGAGTGTCAGACAGTTTCAGAGAGTTTCAGAGAATGTCAGAGAGTTTCAGAGACTTTCTGAGAGTGTCAGAGAGTGCCAGAGAGTTTCAGAAAGTGTCAGAGAGTGTCAGAGAGTGTCCGAGAGATTCAGAAAGTGTCAGATAGTGTCAGAAAGTTTCAGAAAGTGTCAGAGAGTGTCTGAGAGTGTAACAGAGTGTCAGAGAGTGTCAGAGAGTTTCAGAGACTTTCTGAGAGTGTCAGAGAGTGCCTGAGAGCTTCTGACAGTTTCTGAGTGTGTCGGTTTATGTCAGAGAGTGCCAGAGTGTTTCAGAGAGTGTCACAGAGTTTCAGAGAGTGTCAGAGATTTTCAGAGAGTTTCAGAGATCTTCAGAGAGTGTCAGAGAGTGCCAGAAAGTTTAAGAGAGTGTAACAGAGTGTCAGAGAGATTCAGAGAGTGTCAGTGAGTGTCAGAGAGTGTCAGAGAATTTCAGAGAGTGTCAGAGAGTTTCAGAGAGTGTAAGAGAGTATCTGAGAGAGTCAGAGAGTGTCGAAGAGTTTTAGAGTGTGTCAGAGAGTGTCAGAGAGTGCCAGAGAGTTTGAGAGAGTGTCACAGTGTTTCAGTGAGAGTCAGAGAGTTTCAGAGAGTGTCAGAGAGTGTCAGAGAGTTTCAGAGAGTGTCACAGAGTGTTAGTGAGAGTCAGAGAGTTTCAGAGAGTGTCAGAGAGTGTCAGAGAGTTTCAGAAAGCGTCAGATAGTGTCAGAGAGTTTCAGAAATTATCTGTGCGTGTCAGAGCGTGTCAGAGAGTTCCAGAGAGCTTCTGAGAGATTCTGAGAGTGTCAGAGAGTTTCAGAGAGTTTCAGAGAGTGTCAGAAAGTTTCAGAGAGTGTCAGAGAGTTTCAGAGAGTGTCACATAGTGTCAGAGAGTTTCAGAGAGCTTCAGAGAGTGTCAGAGAGTGTCAGACAGTTTCAGAGAGTTTCAGACAGTGTCAGAGTGTTTCAGAGACTTTCTGAGAGTGTCAGAGCATGTCAGAGAGTGCCAGAGAGTTTCTGAGATTTTCTGAGTGTGTCGGAGTGTGTCTGAGAGATTCAAAAAGTGTCAGTTAGTGTCAGAGAGTTTCAGAAAGTGTCAGAGAGTGTCAGAGAGTGTCCGAGAGATTCAGAAATTGTCAGATATTGTCAGAGAGTGTCACAGAGTGTCACAGAGTTGCAGAGTGAGTCAGAGAGAGTCCGAGAGTTTCAGAAAGTGTCAGATAGTGTCAGAGAGTGTCTAAGAGTGTTTCAGAGAGTTTCACAGAGTTTCAGAGAGTGTCAGAGATTTTCAGAGAGTTTCAGAGATCTTCAGAGAATGTCAGAGACTGTCAGAGAGTGCCAGAAAGTTTCAGAGAGTGTCACAGAGTGTCAGAGAGTTTCAGAGAGATTCAGAGAGTGTCAGAGAGTGTCAGAGAGTGTCAGAGAGAGTCAAAGATTGTCAGAGACTGACCGAGAGATTCAGAAAGTGTCACATCGTGTCCGATTGTTTCAGAAAGTGACAGAGAGTGTCAGAGAATGCCTGAGAGTGTCACAGAGTTGCAGAGTGTTTCAGAGAGTGTCCGAGAGTTTCAGAAAGTGTCAGATAGTTTCAGAGAGTTTCAGAAAGAGTCAGAGAGTGTCAGAGAGTGTCAGAGAGTGTCTGAGAGTGTCAAAGAGTGTCAGAGCGTTTCAGTGTGCGTCACAGAGTTTCAGAGAGTGTCAGAGATTTTCAGTGAGTTTCAGAGATCTTCAGAGAGTGCCAGAAAGTTTCAGAGAGTGTCACAGAGTGTCAGAGAGTTTCAGAGAGATTCAGAGAGTGTCAGAGAGTATCAGAGAGTGTCAGAGAGAGTCAGAGAGTGTCAGAAAGTGTCCGAGAGATTCAGAAAGTTTCAGAAAGTGTCCGAGAGTGTCAGAGAGTGTCAGGGAGTGTCAGAGAGTTGCAGAGAGAGTCAGAGAGTGTCAGCGAGTTTCAGAAAGTGTCAGATAGTGTCAGAGAGTTTCAGAAATTATCTGCAAGTGTCAGAGAGTGTCAGAGAGTTCCAGAGAGCTTCTGAGAGATTCTGAGAGTTTCAGAGAGTTTCAGAGAGTGTCAGAAACTTTCAGAGAGTGTCAGAGCGTTTCAGAAAGTGTCAGATAGTGTCAGAGAGTTTCAGAAATTATCTGTGAGTGTCATAGAGTGTCAGAGAGTTCCAGAGAGCTTCTGAGAGATTCTGTGAGTGTCAGAGAGTTTCAGAGAGTTTCAGAGAGTTTCAGAGAGTGTCAGAATGTTTCAGACAGTTTCAGAGAGTTTCAGAGAGTGTCAGAGAGATTCAGAGGGCGTCACAGAGTGTCAGAGAGTTTCAGAGAGCTTCAGAGAGTGTCAGAGAGTGTCAGAGAGTGTCAGAGAGTTTCAGAGAGTGTCCGAGAGATTCAGAAAGTGTCAGAAAGTGTCAGAGAGTTTCAGAAAGTGTCAGAGAGTTTCAGAGAGTGTCCGAGAGATTCAGAAAGTGTCAGATAGTGTCAGAAAGTTTCAGAAAGTGTCAGAGAGTGCTGAGAGTGTAACAGAGTGTCAGAGAGTGTCAGAGAGTTTCAGAGACTTTCTGAGAGTGTCAGAGAGCGCCTGAGAGTTTCTGACAGTTTCTGAGTGTGTCGGAGAGTGTCAGAGAGTGCCAGAGTGTTTCAGAGAGTGTCAAACAGTTTCAGAGGGCGTCACAGAGTGTCAGAGAGATTCTGAGAGTGTCAGTGAGTGTCAGAGAGTGTTAGAGAATTTCAGAGAGTGTCAGAGAGTTTCAGAGATTGTCAGAGAGTATCTGAGAGTGTCAGAGAGTGTCGAAGAGTTTTAGAGTGTGTCAGAGAGTGTCAGAGAGTGCCAGAGAGTTTCAGAGAGTGTCACAGTGTGTCAGTGAGAGTCAGAGAGTTTCAGAGAGTGTCAGAGAGTGTCAGAGAGTGTCAGAGAGTTTCAGAGAGTGTCACAGAGTGTTAGTGAGAGTGAGAGAGTTTCAGAGAGTGTCAGAGAGTGTCAGAGAGTGTCAGAGAGTTTCAGAAAGTGTCAGATAGTGTCAGAGATTTTCAGAAATTATCTGTGATTGTCAGAGCGTGTCAGAGAGTTCCAGAGAGCTTCTGAGAGATTCTGAGAGTGTCAGAGAGTTTCAGAGGGTTTCAGAGTGTTTCAGAGAGTGTCAGAAAGTTTCAGAGAGTGTCAGAGAGTTTCAGAGAGTGTCAGAGAGTTTCAGAGAGTGTCACAGAGTGTCAGAGAGTTTCAGAGAGCTTCAGAGAGTGTCAGAGAGTGTCAGACAGTTTCAGAGAGTTTCAGACAGTGTCAGAGTGTTTCAGAGACTTTCTGAGAGTGTCAGAGCATGTCAGAGAGTGCCAGAAAGTTTCTGAGATTTTCTGAGTGTGTCGGAGTGTGTCTGAGAGATTCAAAAAGTGTCAGTTAGTGTCAGAGAGTTTCAGAAAGTGTCAGAGAGTGTCAGAGAGTGTCCGAGAGATACAGAAAGTGTCAGATATTGTCAGAGAGTGTCACAGAGTGTCACAGAGTTGCAGAGTGAGTCAGAGAGAGTCCGAGAGTTTCAGAAAGTGTCAGATAGTGTCAGAGAGTGTCTAAGAGTGTCAGAGAGTGTCTGAGTGTTTCAGAGAGTTTCACAGAGTTTCAGAGAGTGTCAGAGATTTTCAGAGAGTTTCAGAGATCTTCAGAGAATGTCAGAGACTGTCAGAGAGTGCCAGAAAGTTTCAGAGAGTGTCACAGAGTGTCAGAGAGTTTCAGAGAGATTCAGAGAGTGTCAGAGAGTGTCAGAGAGTTTCAGAGAGAGTCAAAGATTGTCAGAGACTGACCGAGATTCAGAAAGTGTCACATAGTGTCCGAGAGTTTCAGAAAGTGTCAGAGAGTGTCAGAGAATGTCTGAGAGTGTCACAGAGTGTCAGAGAGTGTCGCAGAGTTGCAGAGTGTTTCAGAGAGTGTCCGAGAGTTTCAGAAAGTGTCAGATAGTTTCAGAGAGTTTCAGAAAGAGTCAGAGAGTGTCAGAGAGTGTCTGAGAGTTTCAGAGAGTGTCAGAGTGTTTCAGTGTGCGTCACAGAATTTCAGAGAGTGTCAGAGATTTTCAGAGAGTTTCAGAGATCTTCAGAGAGTGCCAGAAAGTTTCAGAGAGTGTCACAGAGTGTCAGAGAGTTTCAGAGAGATTCAGAGAGTGTCAGAGAGTATCAGAGAGTGTCAGAGAGACTCAGAGAGTGTCATAAAGTGTCCGAGAGATTCAGAAAGTTTCAGGCAGTGTCAGAGAGTGTCAGAGAGTGTCAGAGAGTGTCGGGGAGTGTCAGAGAGTTGCAGAGAGAGTCAGAGTGTGTCAGCGAGTTTCAGAAAGTGTCAGATAGTGTCAGAGAGTTTCAGAAATTATCTGCGAGTGTCAGAGAGTGTCAGAGAGTTCCAGAGAGCTTCTGAGAGATTCTGAGAGTTTCAGAGAGTTTCAGAGAGTTTCAGAGAGTGTCAGAAACTTTCAGAGAGTGTCAGAGAGTTTCAGAGAGTGTCAGAGAGTTTCAGAGAGTGTCACAGAGTGTCAGAGAGTTTCAGAGGACTTCAGAGAGTGTCAGAGAGTGTCAGAGAGTGTCAGACAGTTTCAGAGATTGTCAGAGAGTTTCAGAGACTTTCTGAGAGTGTCAGAGAGTGCGAGAGAGTTTCTGACATTTTCTGTGTGTGTCGGAGTGTATCTGAGAGATTCCGAAAGTGTCATATAGTGTCAAAGAGTTTCAGAATGTGTCAGATAGTGTCAGAGAGTGCCTAAGAGTGTCAGTGAGTGTCTGAGTGTTTCAGAGAGTTTCACAGAGTTTCAGAGAGTGTCAGAGATTTTCAGAGAGTTTCAGAGATCTTCAGAGAATGTCAGAGAGTGTCAGAGAGTGCCAGAAAGTTTCAGAGAGTGTCACAGAGTGTCAGAGAGTTTCAGAGAGATTCAGAGAGTGTCAGAGAGTGTCAGAGAGAGTCAAAGATTGTCAGAGACTGACCGAGAGATTCAGAAAGTGTCACATAATGTCCGAGAGTTTCAGAAAGTGTCAGAGAGTGTCAGAGAATGTCTGAGTGTCACAGAGTGTCAGAGACTGTCACAGAGTTGCAGAGTGTTTCAGAGAGTGTCCGAGAGTTTCAGAAAATGTCAGATAGTTTCAGAGAGTTTCAGAGTGTGTCAGAGAGTGTCAGAGAGTGTCTGAGAGTGTCAGAGAGTGTCAGAGTGTTTCAGAGTGTTTCAGAGTGCGTCACAGAGTTTCAGAGTGTCAGAGATTTTCAGAGAGTTTCAGAGATCTTCAGAGAGTGTCAGAGAGTATCAGAGAGAGTCAGAGAGAGTCAGAGAGTGTCAGAGAGTGTCCGAGAGATTCAGAAAGTGTCAGACAGTGTCAGAGAGTTTCAGAAAGTGTCAGGGAGTGTCAGAGAGTTGCAGAGAGAGTCAGAGTGTGTTAGCGAGTTTCAGAAAGTGTCAGAGTGTGTCAGAGAGTGTCAGACAGTTTCAGAGATTGTCAGAGAATTTCAGAGAATTTCTGAGAGTGTCAGAGAGTGCCAGAGCATTTCTGAGATTTTCTGCGTGTTTCGGAGTGTGTCTGAGAGATTCAGAAAGTGTCAGATGGTGTCAGAGAGTTTCAGAAAGTGTCAGAGAGTGTCAGAGATTGTCCGAGAGATTCAGAAAGTGTCAGATAGTGTCAGAGAGTTTCAGAAAGTGTCAGAGAGTTTCAGAGACTTTCTGAGATTGTCAGAGAGTGCCTGAGAGTTTCTGACAGTTTCTGAGTGTGTCGGAGAGTGTCAGAGAGTGCCAGCGTGTTTCAGAGAGTGTCACAGAGTTTCAGAGAGTGTCAGAGATCTTCAGAGAGTGTCAGAGAGTGCCAGAAAGTTGCAGAGAGTGTCACAGAGAGTCAGAGAGCTTAAGAGCGATTCAGAGAGTGTCAGGGAGTGTCAGAGAGTGTCAGAGAATTTCAGAGAGTGTCAGAGAGTTTCAGAGAGTGTCAGAGAGTATCTGAAAGAGTCAGAGAGTGTCGAAGAGTTTCAGAGTGTGTCAGAGAGTGTCAGAGAGTGACAGAGAGTTTCAGAGAGTGTCACAGAGTGTCAATGAGAGTCAGAGAGTTTCAGAGAGTGTCAGAGAGTGTGAGAGAGTGTCAGAGAGTTTCAGAGAGTGTCAGAGAGTTTCAGAAAGTGTCAGATAGTGTCAGAGAGTTTCAGAAATTATCTGTGAGTGTCAGAGAGTGTCAGAGAGTTCCAGAGAGCTTCTGAGAGTTTCTGAGCGTGTCAGAGAGTTTCAGAGAGTTTCAGAGAGTTTCAGAGAGTGTCAGAAAGTTTCAGAGAGTGTCAGAGAGTTTCAGAGAGTTTCAGAGAGTGTCACAGAGTGTCAGACAGTTTCAGAGAGCTTCAGAGAGTGTCAGAGTGTTTCAGAGAATTTCTGAGAGTGTCAGAGAGTGCCAGAGAGTTTCTGAGATTTTCTGAGTGTGTCGGAGTGTGTCTGAGAGTTTCAGAAAGTGTCAGCTAGTGTCAGAGAGTTTCGGAAAGTGTCAGAGAGTGTCAGAGAGTGTCCGAGAGATTCAGAAAGTGTGAGATAGAGTCAGAGAGTGTCTGAGAGTGTCACAGAGTGTCAGAGAGTGTCTGAGAGTGTCACAGAGTGTCAGAGAGTTTCAGAGAGAGTCAGAGAGTGTCAGAGAGTGTCAGAGAGTTTCAGAGAGTGTCAGAGAGTGTCAGAGAGTTTCAGAGAGTGTCACAGAGTGTCAGAGAGTTTCAGAGGACTTCAGAGAGTGTCAGAGAGTGTCAGAGAGTGTCAGACAGTTTCAGAGATTGTCAGAGAGTTTCAGAGACTTTCTGAGAGTGTCAGAGAGTGCGAGAGAGTTTCTGAGATTTTCTGTGTGTGTCGGAGTGTGTGTGAGAGATACCGAAAGTGTCAGATAGTGTCAGAGAGTTTCAGAATGTGTCAGATAGTGTCAGAGAGTGCCTAAGAGTGTCAGAGAGTGTCTGAGTGTTTCAGAGAGTTTCACAGAGTTTCAGAGAGTGTCAGAGATTTTCAGAGAGTTTCAGAGATCTTCAGAGAGTGTCAGAGAGTGTCAGAGAGTGCCAGAAAGTTTCAGAGAGTGCCACAGAGTGTCAGAGAGTTTCAGAGAGATTCAGAGAGTGTCAGAGAGTGTCAGAGAGTGTCAGAGAGAGTCAAAGATTGTCAGAGACTGACCGAGAGATTCAGAAAGTGTCACATAACGTCCGAGAGTTTCAGAAAGTGTCAGAGAGTGTCAGAGAATGTCTGAGAGTGTCACAGAGTGTCAGAGACTGTCACATAGTTGCAGAGTGTTTCAGAGAGTGTCCGAGAGTTTCAGAAAGTGTCAGATAGTTTCAGAGAGTTTCAGAGTGTGTCAGAGAGTGTCCGAGAGTGTCAGAGAGTGTCAGAGTGTTTCAGAGTGTTTCAGAGTGCGTCACAGATTTTCAGAGTGTCAGAGATTTTCAGAGAGTTTCAGAGATCTTCAGAGAGTGTCAAAGAGTGCCAGAAAGTTTCAGAGAGTGTCACAGAGTGTCAGAGATCTTCAGAGATCTTCAGAGAGTGTCAGAGAGTATCAGAGAGAGTCAGAGAGAGTCAGAGAGTGTCAGAGAGTGTCCGAGAGATTCAGAAAGTGTCAGACAGTGTCAGAGAGATTCAGAAAGTGTCAGGGAGTGTCAGAGAGTTGCAGAGAGAGTCAGAGAGTGTTAGCGAGTTTCAGAAAGTGTCAGACTGTGTCAGAGAGTGTCAGACAGTTTCAGAGATTGTCAGAGAATTTCAGAGACTTTCTGAGAGTGTCAGAGAGTGCCAGAGAATTTCTGAGATTTTCTGAGTGTGTCGGAGTGTGTCTGAGAGATTCAGAAAGTGTCAGATGGTGTCAGAGAGTTTCAGAAAGTGTCAGAGAGTGTCAGAGATTGTCCGAGAGATTCAGAAAGTGTCAGATAGTGTCAGAGAGTTTCAGAAAGTGTCAGAGAGTGTCAGAGAGTTTCAGAGACTTTCTGAGATTGTCAGAGAGTGCCTGAGAGTTTCTGACAGTTTCTGAGTGTGTCGGAGAGTGTCGGAGAGTGCCAGCGTGTTTCAGAGAGTGTCACAGAGTTTCAGAGAGTGTCAGAGATTTTCAGAGATCTTCAGAGAGTGTCAGAGAGTACCAGAAAGTTTCAGAGAGTGTCACAGAGTGTCAGAGAGCTTAAGAGAGATTCAGAGAGTGTCAGGGAGTGTCAGAGAGTGTCAGAGAATTTCAGATAGTGTCAGAGAGTTTCAGAGAGTGTCAGAGAGTATCTGAGAGAGTCAGAGAGTGTCGAAGAGTTTCAGAGTGTGTCAGAGAGTGTCAGAGAGTGCCAGAGAGTTTCAGAGAGTGTCACAGAGTGTCAGTGAGAGTCAGAGAGTTTCAGAGAGTGTCAGAAAGTGTCAGAGAGTGTCAGAGAGTTTCAGAGAGTGTCAGAGAGTTTCAGAAAGTGTCAGATAGTGTCAGAGAGTTTCAGAAATTATTTGTGAGTCTCAGAGAGTGTCAGAGAGTTCCAGAGAGCTTCTGAGAGTTTCTGAGAGTGTCAGAGAGTTTCAGAGAGTTTCAGAGAGTTTCAGAGAGTGTCAGAATGTTTCAGAGAGTGTCAGAGAGTTTCAGAGAGTTTCAGAGAGTTTCAGAGAGCATCAGAGAGTGTCACAGAGTGTCAGACAGTTTCAGAGAGTTTCAGAGAGTGTCAGAGTGTTTCAGAGAATTTCTGAGAGTGTCAGAGAGTGCCAGAGAGTTTCTGAGATTTTCTGAGTGTGTCGGAGTGTGTCTGAGAGTTTCAGAAAGTGTCAGCTAGTGTCAGAGAGTTTCGGAAAGTGTCAGAGAGTGTCAGAGAGTGTCCAAGAGATTCAGAAAGTGTGAGATAGTGTCAGAGAGTTTCAGAAAGTGTCAGAGAGTGTCAGAGAGTGTCTGAGAGTGTCACAGAGTGTCAGAGAGTTTCAGAGAGAGTCAGAGAGTGTCAGAGAGTGTCAGAGAGTTTCAGAGAGTGTCAGAGATGTTCAGAGAGTTTCAGAGAGTGTCAGAGAGTGTCAGAGAGTGTCGGAGAGTGTCAGAGAGTTTCAGAGAGTGTCAGAGATGTTCAGAGAGTGTCAGAGAGTGTCTGAGAGTTTCAGAAAGTGTCAGATAGTGTCAGTGTGTTTCAGAAAGTGTCAGAGATTGTCAGAGAGTGTCTGAGAGTGTCACAGAGTGTCAGAGAGTTTCAGAAAGTGTCAGGGAGTGTCAGAGAGTTGCAGAGAGAGTCAGAGAGTGTTAGAGATTTTCAGAAAGTGTCAGATAGTGTCAGAGAGTTTCAGAAATTATCTGCGAGTGTCAGAGAGTGTCAGAGAGTTCCAGAGAGCTTCTGAGAGATTCTGAGAGTGTCAGAGAGTTTCAGAGACTTTCAGAGAGTTTCAGAGAGGGTCAGAAAATTTCAGAGAGTGTCAGAGAGTTTCAGAGAGTGTCAGAGTTTCAGAGTGTGTCACAGAGTGTCAGAGAGTTTCAGAGAGCTTCAGAGAGTGTCAGAGAGTGTCAGAGAGTGTCAGACATTTTCAGAGATTGTCAGAGAGTTTCAGAGACTTTCTGAGAGTGTCAGAGAGTGCCAGAGAATTTCTGAGATTTTCTGAGTGTGTCGGAGTGTGTCTGAGAGATTCGGAAAGTGTCAGAGATTGTCCGAGAGATTCAGAAAGTGTCAGATAGTGTCAGAGAGTTTCAGAAAGTGTCAGAGAGGGTCAGAGAGGGTCAGAGAGTTTCAGAGACTTTCTGAGATTGTCAGAGAGTGCCTGAGAGTTTCTGACAGTTTCTGAGTGTGTCGGAGAGTGTCAGAGAGTGCCAGCGTGTTTCAGAGAGTGTCACAGAGTTTCAGAGAGTGTCAGAGATTTTCAGAGAGTTTCAGAGATCTTCAGAGAGTTTCAGAGAGTGCCAGAAAGTTTCAGAGAGTGTCACAGAGTGTCAGAGAGCTTAAGAGAGATTCAGAGAGTGTCAGGGAGTGTCAGAGAGTGTCAGAGAATTTCAGAGAGTGTCAGAGAGTTTCAGAGAGTGTCAGAGGGTATCGGAGAGAGTCAGAGAGTGTCGAAGAGTTTCAGAGTGTGTCAGAGAGTGTCAGAGAGTGCCAGAGAGTTTCAGAGAGTGTCACAGAGTGTCAGTGAGAGTCAGAGAGTTTCAGAGAGTGTCAGAGAGTGTCAGAGAGTTTCAGAGAGTGTCACAGAGTGTCAGTGAGAGTCAGAGAGTTTCAGAGAGTTTCAGACAGTGTCAGAGAGTGTCAGAGAGTGTCAGAGAGTTTCAGAAAGTGTCAGATAGTGTCAGAGAGTTTCAGAAATTATCTGTGAGTGTCAGAGAGTGTCAGAGAGTTCCAGAGAGCTTCTGAGAGTTTCTGAGAGTGTCAGAGAGTTTCAGAGAGTTTCAGAGAGTGTCAGTAAGTTTCAGAGAGTGTCAGGGAGTTTCAGAGAGTTTCAGAGAGTCTCAGAGAGCTTCAGAGAGTGTCACAGCGTGTCAGACAGTTTCGGAGAGTTTCAAAGAGTGTCAGAGTGTTTCAGAGACTTTCTGAGAGTGTCAGAGAGTGCCAGAGTGTTTCTGAGATTTTCTGAGTGTGTCGGAGTGTGTCTCAGAGTTTCAGAAAGTGTCAGCTAGTATCAGAGAGTTTAGGAAAGTGTCAGAGAGTGTCAGAGAGTGTCCGAGAGATTCAGAAAGTTTGACATAGTGTCAGAGAGTTTCAGAAAGTGTCAGAGAGTGTCAGAGAGTGTCTGAGAGTGTCAGAGAATGTCAGAGAGTTTCAGAGAGTGTCACAGAGTGTCAGTGAGAGTCAGAGAGTTTCAGAGAGTGTCAGAGAGTGTCAGAGAGTTTCAGAGAGTGTCACAGAGTGTCAGTGAGAGTCAGAGAGTTTCAGAGAGTTTCAGACAGTGTCAGAGAGTGTCAGAGAGTGTCAGAGAGTTTCAGAAAGTGTCAGATAGTGTCAGAGAGTTTCAGAAATTATCTGTGAGTGTCAGAGAGTGTCAGAGAGTTCCAGAGAGCTTCTGAGAGTTTCTGAGAGTGTCAGAGAGTTTCAGAGAGTTTCAGAGAGTGTCAGTAAGTTTCAGAGAGTGTCAGGGAGTTTCAGAGAGTTTCAGAGAGTCTCAGAGAGCTTCAGAGAGTGTCACAGCGTGTCAGACAGTTTCGGAGAGTTTCAAAGAGTGTCAGAGTGTTTCAGAGACTTTCTGAGAGTGTCAGAGAGTGCCAGAGTGTTTCTGAGATTTTCTGAGTGTGTCGGAGTGTGTCTCAGAGTTTCAGAAAGTGTCAGCTAGTATCAGAGAGTTTAGGAAAGTGTCAGAGAGTGTCAGAGAGTGTCCGAGAGATTCAGAAAGTTTGACATAGTGTCAGAGAGTTTCAGAAAGTGTCAGAGAGTGTCAGAGAGTGTCTGAGAGTGTCAGAGAATGTCAGAGAGTTTCAGAGAGTGTCAGAGATGTTCAGAGAGTTTCAGAGATTGTCAGAGATGTTCAGAGAGTTTCAGAGAGTGTCAGAGCGTGTCAGAGAGTTTCAGAGAGTGTCAGAGAAGTTCAGAGAGTGTCAGAGAGTGTCTGAGATTTTCAGAAAGTGTCAGATAGTGTCAGTGAGTTTCAGAAAGTGTCAGAGAGTGTCAGAGAGTGTCTGAGAGTGTCACAGAGTGTCAGAGAGTTTCAGTGAGAGTCAGAGAGTGTCAGAGAGTGTCAGAATGTTTCAGAGATAGTCAGAGCGTGTCACGGAGTTTCAGAGAGATTCAGAAAGTGTCAGAGAGTGTCCGAGAGTGTCCGAGAGTGTCAGAGAGTTTCACAGAGTGTAAGAGAGTTTCAGGGAGAATGGGAGAGTGTCAGAGAGTGTCACAGAGTGTCATAGAGTGTCACAGAGTTGCCGAGTGAGTCAGAGAGCGTCCGAGAGTTTCAGAAAGTGTCAGATAGTGTCAGAGAGTGTCTAAGAGTGTCAGAGAGCGTCTGAGTGTTTTAGAGAGTTTCACAGAGTTTCATCGAGTGTCAGAGATTTTCAGAGAATTTCAGAGATCTTCAGAGAATGTCAGAGAGTGTCAGAGAATGCCAGAAAGATTCAGAGAGTGTCACAGAGTGTCAGAGAGTTTCAGAGAGATTCAGAGAGTGTCAGAGAATGTCTGAGAGTGTCACAGAGTGTCAGAGAGAGTCACAGAGTTGCAGAGTGTTACAGAGAGTTTCCGAGAGTTTCAGAAAGAGTCAGATAGTTTCAGAGAGTTTCAGAAAGTGTCAGAGACTGTCAGAGAGTGTCTGAGAGTGTCAGAGAGTGTCAGAGTGTTTCAGAGTGCGTCACAGAGTTTCAAACAGTGTCAGAGATTTTCAGAGAGTTTCAGAGATCTTCAGAGAGTGTCAGAGAGTGCCAGAAAGTTTCAGGGAGTGTCACAGAGTGTCAGAGAGTTTCAGAGAGATTCGGAGAGTGTCAGAGAGTATCAGAGAGTGTCAGAGAGAGTCAGAGAGTGTCAGAGAGTGTCCGAGAGATTCAGAAAGTGTCAGACAGTGTCAGAGAGTTTCAGAAAGTGTCAGAGAGTGTCAGAGAGTGTCAGAGAGTGTCGGGGAGTGTCAGAGAGTTGCAGAGAGAGTCAGAGAGTGTCAGCGAGTTTCAGAAAGTGTCAGATAGTGTCAGAGAGTTTCAGAAATTATCTGTGAGTGTCAGAGAGTGTCAGAGAGTTCCAGAGAGCTTCTGAGAGATTCTGCGAGTGTCAGAGAGTTTCAGAGAGTTTCAGAGAATTTCAGAGAGTGTCAGAAAGTTTCAGAGAGTGTCAGAGAGTTTCAGAGAGTGTCAGAGAGTTTCAGAGAGCTTCAGAGAGTGTCAGAGAGTGTCAGACAGTTTCAGAGAGTGTCAGAGTGTTTCAGAGACTTGCTGAGAGTGTCAGAGAGTGTCAGAGAGTGCAAGAGAGTTTCTGAGATTTTCAGAGATTGTCAGAGAATATGAGAGAGTTTCAGAGAGAGTCAGAGATTGTCAGAGAGTTTCTGAGATTTTCTGAGTGTGTCTGAGTGTGTCTGAGAGATTCAGAAAGTGTCAGATAGTGTCAATGAGTTTCAGAAAGTGTCAGAGAATGTCAGAGAGTTTCAGAAAGTGTCAGAGAGTGTCAGAGAGTGTCTGAGAGTGTCACAGAGTGTCAGAGAGTTTCAGAGAGAATCAGAGAGTGTCAGAGAGTGTCAGAAAGTTTCAGAGATAGTCAGAGCGTGTCACGGAGTTTCAGAGAGATTCAGAAAGTGTCAGAGAGTGTCCGAGAGTGTCAGAGAGTTTCACAGAGTGTCAGAGAGTTTCAGGGAGATTGAGAGAGTGTCAGAGAGTGTCACAGAGTGTCATAGAGTGTCACAGAGTTGCCGAGTGAGTCAGAGAGAGTCCGAGAGTTTCAGAAAGTGTCAGATAGTGTCAGAGAGTGTCTAAGAGTGTCAGAGAGTGTCTGAGTGTTTTAGAGAGTTTCACAGAGTTTCATCGAGTGTCAGAGATTTTCAGAGAGTTTCAGAGATCTTCAGAGAATGTCAGAGAGTGTCAGAGACTGCCAGAAAGTTTCAGAGAGTGTCACAGAGTGTCAGAGAGTTTCAGAGAGTGTCACAAAGTGTCAGAGAGTTTCAGAGAGTGTCAGAGAGTTTCAGAGAGTGTCAGAGAGTTTCAGAGAGTGTCACAGAGTGTCAGAGAGTTTCAGAGAGCTTCAGAGAGTGTCAGAGAGTGTCAGACAGTTTCAGAGAGTTTCAGAGAGTGTCAGAGAGTGCCAGAGAGTTTCTGAGATTTTCTGAATGTGTCGGAGTGTGTCTGAGAGTTTCAGAAAGTATCAGCTAGTCTCAGATAGTTTCGGAAAGTGTCAGAGAGTGTCAGAGAGTGTCTGAGAGTGTCACAGAGTGTCAGAGAGTTTCAGAGAGAATCAGAGAGTGTCAGAGAGTGTCAGAAAGTTTCAGAGATAGTCAGAGCGTGTCACGGAGTTTCAGAGAGATTCAGAAAGTGTCAGAGAGTGTCCGAGAGTGTCAGAGATTTTCACAGAGTGTCAGAGAGTTTCAGGGAGATTGAGAGTGTGTCAGAGAATGTCACAGAGTGTCATAGAGTGTCACAGAGTGTCAGAGAGTTTCAGGGAGAATCAGAGAGTGTCAGAGAGTGTCAGAGAGTTTCAGAGAGTGTCAGAGATGTTCAGAGAGTTTCAGAGAGTGTCAGAGAGTGTCAGAGAGTGTCAGAGAGTGTCAGAGAGTTTCAGAGAGTGTCAGAGATGTTCAGAGAGTGTCACAGAGTGTCAGAGAGTTTCAGAGAGAATCAGAGAGTGTCAGAGAGTGTCAGAGAGTTTCAGAGAGTGTCAGAGATGTTCAGTGAGTTTCAGAGAGTGTCAGAGAGTGTCAGAGAGTGTCAGAGAGTGTCAGAGAGTGTCAGAGAGTTTCAGAGAGTGTCAGAGATGTTCAGAGAGTGTCAGAGAGTGTCTGAGAGTTTCAGAGATTCTCAGAGTGTGTCTGAGAGATTCAGAAAGTGTCAGATAGTGTCAGTGAGTTTCAGAAAGTGTCAGAGAGTATCAGAGAGTGTCTGAGAGTGTCACAGAGTATCAGAGAGTTTCAGAGAGAGTCAGAGAGTGTCAGAGAGTGTCAGAATGTTTCAGAGATAGTCAGAGCGTGTCACGGAGTTTCAGAGAGATTCAGAAAGTGTCAGAGAGTGTCCGAGAGTGTCAGAGAGTTTCACAGAGTGTCAGAGAGTTTCAGGGAGATTGAGAGTGTGTCAGAGAATGTCACAGAGTGTCATAGAGAGTCACAGAGTTGCCGAGTGAGTCAGAGAGATTCCGAGAGTTTCAGAAATTGTCAGATATTGTCAGAGAGTGTCTAAGAGTGTCAGAGAGTGTCTGAGTGTTTTAGAGAGTTTCACAGAGTTTCATCGAGTGTCAGAGATTTTCAGAGAGTTTCAGAGATCTTCAGAGAATGTCAGAGAGTGTCAGAGAGCGCCAGAAAGTTTCAGAGAGTGTCACAGAGTGTCAGAGAGTTTCAGAGAGTGTCACAGAGTGTCAGAGAGTTTCAGAGAGAGTCCGAGAGTGTCAGAAAATGTCTGAGAGTGTCACAGAGTTTCAGAGAGAGTCACAGAGTTGATGAGAGTTTCAGTGAGTTTCCGAGAGTTTCAGAAAGATTCAGATAGTTTCAGAGAGTTTCAGAAAGTGTCAGAGAGTGTCTGAGAGTGTCAGAGAGTGTCAGAGTGTTTCAGAGTGCGTCACAGAGTTTCAGACAGTGTCAGAGATTTTCAGAGAGTTTCAGAGATCTTCAGAGAGTGTCAGAGAGTGGCAAAAAGTTTCAGAGAGTGTCACAGAGTGTCAGAGAGTTTCAGAGAGATTCAGAGAGTGTCAGAGAGTATCAGAGAGTGTCAGAGAGAGTCAGAGAGTGTCAGAGAGTGTCCGAGAGATTCAGAAAGTGTCAGACAGTGTCAGAGAGTTTCAGAAAGTGTCAGAGAGTGTCAGAGAGTGTCAGAGAGTGTCAGGGAGTGTCAGAGAGTTGCAGAGAGAGTCAGAGAGTGTCAGCGAGTTTCAGAAAGTGTCAGATAGTGTCAGAGATTTTCCGACATTATCTGTGAGTGTCAGAGAGTGTCAGAAAGTTCCAGAGAGCTTCTGAGAGATTCTGAGAGTGTCAGAGAGTTTCAGAGAGTTTCAGAGAGTTTCAGAGAGTGTCAGAAAGTTTCAGAGAGTGTCAGAGAGTTTCAGAGAGTGTCAGAGAGTTTCAGAGAGCTTCAGAGAGTGTCAGAGAGTGTCAGACAGTTTCAGAGAGTTTAAGAGAGTGTCAGAGTGTTTCAGAGACTTGCTGAGAGTGTCAGGGAGTGTCAGAGAATGCCAGAGAGTTTCTGAGATTTTCTGAGTGTGTCGGAGTGTGTCTGAGAGTTTCAGAAAGTGTCAGTTAGTGTCAGAGAGTTTCGGAAAGTGTCAGAGAGTGTGAGAGAGTGTCCGAGAGATTCAGAAAGTGTCAGATAGTGTCAGAGAGTTTCAGAGAGAGTCAGATAGTGTCAGAGAGTGTCAGAGAGTTTCAGAGAGTGTCAGAGATGCTCAGAGAGTTTCAGAGAGTGTCAGAGAGTGTCAGAGAGTGTCGGAGAGTGTCAGAGAGTGTCAGAGAGTGTCTGAGAGTTTCAGAGATTGTCAGAGAATGTCAGAGAGTTTCAGAGAGAGTCAGAGAGTGTCAGAGAGTTTCTGAGATTTTCTGAGTGTGTCTGAGTGTGTCTGAGAGATTCAGAAAGTGTCAGATAGTGTCAATGAGTTTCAGAAAGTGTCAGAGAGTGTCAGAGAGTGTCTGAGAGTGTCACAGAGTGTCAGAGAGTTTCAGAGAGAGTCTGAGAGTGTCAGAGAGTGTCAGAAAGTTTCAGAGAGAGTCAGAGCGTGTCACGGAGTTTCAGAGAGATTCAGAAAGTGTCAGAGAGTGTCCGAGAGTGTCAGAGAGTTTCACAGAGTGTCAGAGAGTTTCAGGGAGATTGAGAGAGTGTCAGAGAGTGTCACAGAGTGTCATAGAGTGTCACAGAGTTGCCGAGTGAGTCAGAGAGAGTCCGAGAGATCCAGAAAGTGTCAGATAGTGTCAGAGAGTGTCTAAGAGTGTCAGAGAGTGTCAGAGATTTTCAGAGAGTTTCAGAGATCTTCAGAGAATGTCAGAGAGTGTCAGAGCGTGCCAGAAAGTTTCAGAGAGTGTCACAGAGTGTCAGAGAGTTTCAGAGAGATTCAGAGTGTCAGAGAGTGTCGGAGAATGTTTGAGAGTGTCACAGAGTGTCAGAGAGAGTCAGAGAGTTTCAGAAAGTGTCAGATAGTTTCAGAGAGTTTCAGAAAGTGTCAGAGAGTGTCAGAGAGTGTCTGAGCGTGTCAGAGAGTGTCAGAGTGTTTCAGAGTGCGTCACAGCGTTTCAGAGAGTGTCAGAGATTTTCAGAGAGTTTCAGAGATCTTCAGAGAGTGTCAGAGAGTGCCAGAAAGTTTCAGAGAGTGTCACAGAGTGTCAGAGAGCTTCAGAGAGATTCTGAGAGTGTCAGAGAGTATCAGAGAGTGTCAGAGAGAGTCAGAGAGTGTCAGAGAGTGTCCGAGAGATTCAGAAAGTGTCAGACAGTGTCAGAGAGTTTCAGAATGTGTCAGAGAGTGTCAGAGAGTGTCTGAGAGTGTCAGAGAGTGTCAGAGTGTTTCAGAGTGCGTCACAGAGTTTCAGAGAGTGTCAGAGATTTTCAGAGAGTTTCAGAGATCTTCAGAGAGTGTCAGAGAGTGCCAGAAAGTTTCAGAGAGTGTCACAGAGTGTCAGAGAGCTTCAGAGAGATTCAGAGAGTGTCAGAGAGTATCAGAGAGTGTCAGAGAGAGTCAGAGAGTGTCAGAGAGTGTCCGAGAGATTCAGAAAGTGTCAGACTGTGTCAGAGAGTTTCAGAATGTGTCAGAGAGTGTCAGAGAGTTTCAGAGAGTGTCAGGGAGTGTCAGAGAGTTGCAGAGAGAGTCAGAGAGTGTTAGCGAGTTTCAGAAAGTGTCAGATAGTGTCAGAGAGTTTCAGAAATTATCTGCGAGTGTCAGAGAGTGTCAGAGAGTTTCAGAGACTTTCAGAGAGTTTCAGAGAGTGTCAGAAAATTTCAGAGAGTGTCAGAGAGTTTCAGAGAGTGTCGGAGAGTTTCAGAGAGTGTCACATAGTGTCAGAGAGTTTCAGAGATCTTCAGAGAGTGTCAGAGAGTGTCAGAGAGTGTCAGACAGTTTCAGAGATTGTCAGAGAGTTTCAGAGACTTTCTGAAAGTGTCAGAGAGTGCCAGAGAGTTTCTGAGATTTTCTGAGTGTGTCGGACTGTGTCTGAGATATTCAGAAAGTGTCCGATTGTGTCAGAGAGTTTCAGAAAATGTCAGAGAGTGTCAGAGGGTGTCCGAGAGATTCAGGAAGTGTCAGATAGTGTCAGAGAGTTTCAGAAACTGTCAGAGAGTGTCAGAGAGTGTCTGAGAGTTTCAGAGACTTTCTGAGAGTGTCAGAGAGTGCCTGAGAGTTTCTGACAGTTTCTGAGTGTGTCGGTGAGTGTCAGAGATTGCCAGAGTGTTTCAGAGAGTGTCACAGAGTTTCAGACAGTGTCAGAGATTTTCAGAGAGTTTCAGAGATCTTCAGAGAGTGTCAGAGATTGCCAGAAAGTTTCAGAGAGTGTCACAGAGTGTCAGAGAGCTTCAGAGAGATTCAGTGAGTGTTATTAAGTGTCAGAGAGTGTCAGAGAATTTCAGAGAGTGTCAGGGAGTTTCAGAGAGTGTCAGAGAGTATCTGAGACTGTCAGAGAGTGTCAAAGAGTTTCAGAGTGTGTCAGAGAGTGTCAGAGAGTGCCAGAGAGATTCAGAGAGTTTCACAGAGTGTCAGTGAGAGTCAGACAGTTTCAGAGAGTGTCAGAGAGTGTCAGAGAGTGTCAGAGAGATTCAGAGAGAGTCACAGAGTGTCAGTCAGAGTCAGAGAGTTTCAGAGAGTGTCAGAGAGCTTCAGAAAGTGTCAGATAGTGTCAGAGAGTTTCAGAAATTATCTGTGAGTGTCAGAGAGTGTCAGAGCGTTTCAGAGAGTGTCACAGAGTGTCAGAGAGTTTCAGAGAGCTTCAGAAAGTGTCAGAGATTGTCAGAGAGTGTCAGACAGTTTCAGAGAGTTTCAGAGAGTGTCAGAGAGTTTCAGAGACTTTCTGATAGTGTCAGAGAGTGTCAGAGAGTTTCAGAGAGTTTCTGAGTGTTTCAGAGAGTTTCGGAAAGTTTCAGAGAGCTTCAGAGAGTGTCAGAGAGTGCCAGAAAGTTTCAGAGAGTGTCAGAGAGTTTCAGAGAGAATCAGAGACTGTCAGAGAGTATCAGAGAGTGTCAGAGAGAGTCAGAGAGTGTCAGAGACTGTCCGAGAGATTCAGAAAGTGTCAGAGAGTTGCAGAGAGAGTCAGAGAGTGTCAGCGAGTTTCAGAAAGTGTCAGATAGTGACAGAGAGTTTCAGAAATTATCTGCGAGTGTCAGAGAGTGTCAGAGAGTTCCAGAGAGCTTCTGAGAGATTCTGAGAGTGTCAGAGAGTTTCAGAGAGTGTCAGAGAGTGTCAGAGAGTTTCAGAGAGTGTCACAGAGTGTCAGTCAGAGTCAGAGAGTTTCAGAGAGTGTCAGAGAGTGTCAGAGAGTTTCAGAAAGTGTCAGATAGTGTCAGAGAGTTTCAGAAATTATCTGTGAGTGTCAGAGAGTGTTAGAGAGTTTCAGAGAGTGTCACAGAGTGTCAGAGAGTTTCAGAGAGCTTCAGAGAGTTTCAGAGAGTGTCAGAGAGTGTCAGACAGTTTCAGAGAGTTTCAGAGAGTGTCAGAGAGTTTCAGAGACTTTCTGAGAGTTTCAGAAAGTGTCAGAGAGTGTCAGAGAGTTTCAGAGAATTTCAGAGATGTTCAGAGAGTGTCAGGGAGTGTCAGAATGTTTCAGAGATTGTCAGAGCGTGTCACGGAGTTTCAGAGAGATTCAGAGATCGTCAGAGAGTGTCAGAGAGTGTCACAGAGTGTCACAGAGTGTCAGAGAGTTTCAGAGAGATTCAGAGAGTGTCAGAGAGTGTCAGAGAGTGTCACAGAGTGTCACAGAGTTGCAGACTGTGTCAGAGAGATTCCGAGAGTTTCAGAAAGTGTCAGATAGTTTCAGAGAGTTTCAGAAAGTGTCAGAGAGTGCCTGAGAGTGTCAGAGAGTGTCAGAGTGTTTCAGAGCGTGTCACAGAGTTTCAGAGAGTGTCAGAGTGTTTCAGAAACTTTCAGAGAGTGTCAAAGAGTTTCAGAGAGTTACAGAGAGTTTCAGAGAGTGTCACAGAGTGTCAGAGAGTTTCAGAGAGCTTCAGAGAGTGTCAGTGAGTGTCAGAGAGTGTCAGACAGTTTCAGAGATTGTCAGAGAGTTTCAGAGACTTGCTGAGAGTGTCAGAGATTGCCAGAGAGTTTCTGAGATTTTCTGAGTGTGTCGGAGTATGTCTGACAGATTCAGAAAGTGTCAGATAGTGTCAGAGAGTTTCAGAAAGTGTCAGAGAGTGTCAGAGAGTCTCCGAGAGATTCAGAAAGTGTCAGAGAGTGTCAGAGATTTTCAGAAAGTGTCAGAGAGTGTCTGAGAGTTTCACAGAGTGTCACAGAGTTGCAGACTGTGTCAGAGAGATTCCTAGAGTTTCAGAAAGTGTCAGATAGTGTCAGAGAGTGTCTGAGAGTGTCAGAGAGTGCCTGAGTGTTTCAGAGAGTGTCACAGAGTTTCAGAGAATGTCAGAGATTTTCAGAGAGTTTCAGAGATCTTCAGTGAGTGTCAGAGAGTGCGAGCAAATTTCAGAGAGTGTCACAGAGTGTCAAAGAGTTTCAGAGAGATTCAGAGAGTGTCAGAGAGTGTCAGAGAGTGTCAGACAGTTTCAGAGAGTTTCAGAAAGTGTCAGAGAGTGTCAGAGAGATTCAGAGAGTGTCACAGAGTGTCAGAGAGTTTCAGAGAGCTTCAGCGAGTGTCCGAGAGTGTCAGAGAGTGTCAGAGAGTGTCCGAGAGATTCAGAAAGTTTCAGATATTGTCAGAGAGTTTCAGAAAATGTCAGAGAGTGTCCGAGAGTGTCTGAGAGTGTCACAGAGTGTCGGAGAGTTTCAGAGAGTGTCAGAGAGTGTCAGAGAGTTTCAGAGAGTGTCAGAGATGTTCAGAGAGTTTCAGAGAGTGTCAGAGAGTTTCAGAGAATGTCACAGACTTTCAGAGAGTTTCTGAGAGTGTCAGAGAGTTTCAGAGAGTTTCAGAGAGTTTCTGAGTGTTTCTGAGAGTGTCAGAGAGTTTCAGAAAGTTTCAGAGAGCTTCAGAGAGTTTCAGAGAGTGTCAGAATGTTTCAGAGAGTGTCAGAGATTTTCAGAGAGTGTCACAGAGTGTCAGAGAGCTTCAGAGAGCTTCAGAGAGTGTCAGAGAGTGTCAGAGAGTGTCCGAGAGATTCAGAAAGTGTCAAATAGTGTCAGAGAGTGTCTGAGAGTGTCAGAGAGTTTCAGAGAGTGTCACAGAGTTGCAGAGTGTCTCAGAGAGATTCCGAGAGCTTCAGAAAGTGTCAGATAGTGTCAGAGAGTGTCTGAGAGTGTCAGAGAGTGTCTGAGTGTTTCAGAGAGTGTCACAGAGTTTCAGAGAGTGTCAGAGATTTTCAGAGAGTTTCAGAGATCTACAGTGATTGTCAGAGAGTGTCGGAGAGTTTCAGAGAGTGTCACAGAGTGTCAGAGAGTTTCAGAGAGTGTCAGAGATGTTCAGAGAGTTTCAGAGAGTGTCAGAGAGTTTCAGAGAGTGTCAGAGACTTTCAGAGAGTTTCTGAGAGTGTCAGAGAGTTTCAGAGAGTTTCAGAGAGTTTCTGAGTGTTTCTGAGAGTGTCAGAGAGTTTCAGAAAGTTTCAGAGAGCTTCTGAGAGATTCTGAGAGTGTCAGAGAGTGTCAGAGAGTTTCAGAGAGTTTCAGAGAGTTTCAGAGAGTGTCAGAAACGTTCAGAGAGTGTCAGAGTGTTTCAGAGAGTGTCACAGGGTGTCAGAGAGTTTCAGAGAGCTTCAGAGAGTGTCAGAGAGTGTCAGACAGTTTTAGAGATTGTCAGAGAGTTTCAGAGACTTTCTGAGAGTGTCAGAGAGTGTCAGAGAGTTTCTGAGATTTTCTGAGTGTGTCGGAGTGTGTCTGAGAGATTCAGAAAGTGTCAGATAGTGTCAGAGAGCTTCAGAAAGTGTCAGAGTGTCAGAGAGTGTCCGAGAGATTCAGAAAGTGTCAGATAGTGTCAGAGAGTTTCAGAAAGTTTCAGAGAGTGTCAGAGAGTTTCAGAGAGTGTCAGAGATGTTCAGAGAGTTTCAGAGAGTGTCAGAGAGTTTCAGAGAATGTCACAGACTTTCAGAGAGTTTCTGAGAGTGTCAGAGAGTTTCAGAGAGTTTCAGAGAGTTTCTGAGTGTTTCTGAGAGTGTCAGAGAGTTTCAGAAAGTTTCAGAGAGCTTCAGAGAGTTTCAGAGAGTGTCAGAATGTTTCAGAGAGTGTCAGAGATTTTCAGAGAGTGTCACAGAGTGTCAGAGAGCTTCAGAGAGCTTCAGAGAGTGTCAGAGAGTGTCAGAGAGTGTCCGAGAGATTCAGAAAGTGTCAAATAGTGTCAGAGAGTGTCTGAGAGTGTCAGAGAGTTTCAGAGAGTGTCACAGAGTTGCAGAGTGTCTCAGAGAGATTCCGAGAGCTTCAGAAAGTGTCAGATAGTGTCAGAGAGTGTCTGAGAGTGTCAGAGAGTGTCTGAGTGTTTCAGAGAGTGTCACAGAGTTTCAGAGAGTGTCAGAGATTTTCAGAGAGTTTCAGAGATCTACAGTGATTGTCAGAGAGTGTCGGAGAGTTTCAGAGAGTGTCACAGAGTGTCAGAGAGTTTCAGAGAGTGTCAGAGATGTTCAGAGAGTTTCAGAGAGTGTCAGAGAGTTTCAGAGAGTGTCAGAGACTTTCAGAGAGTTTCTGAGAGTGTCAGAGAGTTTCAGAGAGTTTCAGAGAGTTTCTGAGTGTTTCTGAGAGTGTCAGAGAGTTTCAGAAAGTTTCAGAGAGCTTCTGAGAGATTCTGAGAGTGTCAGAGAGTGTCAGAGAGTTTCAGAGAGTTTCAGAGAGTTTCAGAGAGTGTCAGAAACGTTCAGAGAGTGTCAGAGTGTTTCAGAGAGTGTCACAGGGTGTCAGAGAGTTTCAGAGAGCTTCAGAGAGTGTCAGAGAGTGTCAGACAGTTTTAGAGATTGTCAGAGAGTTTCAGAGACTTTCTGAGAGTGTCAGAGAGTGTCAGAGAGTTTCTGAGATTTTCTGAGTGTGTCGGAGTGTGTCTGAGAGATTCAGAAAGTGTCAGATAGTGTCAGAGAGCTTCAGAAAGTGTCAGAGTGTCAGAGAGTGTCCGAGAGATTCAGAAAGTGTCAGATAGTGTCAGAGAGTTTCAGAAAGTTTCAGAGAGTGTCAGAGAGTGTCTGAGAGTTTCAGAGACTTTCTGAGAGTGTCAGAGAGTGCCTGAGAGTTTCTGACAGTTTCTGAGTGTGTCGGAGAGTGTCAGAGAGTGCCAGAGTGTTTCAGAGAGTGTCAAAGAGTTTCAGAGAATGTCAGAGATTTTCAGAGAGTTTCAGAGATCTTCAGAGAGTGTCAGAGAGTGCCAGAAAGTTTCAGAGAGTGTCACAGAGTGTCAGAGAGCTTCAGAGAGATTCAGTGAGTGTCAGGGAGTGTCAGAGAGTGTCGGAGAATTTCAGAGAGTGTCAGAGAATTTCAAAGAGTGTCAGAGAGTATCTGAGAGTGTCAGAGAGTGTCGAAGAGTTTCAGAGTGTGTCAGAGAGTGTCAGAGAGTGCCAGAGAAATTCAGAGAGTTTCACAGAGTGTCAGTGAGAGTCAGAGAGTTTCAGAGAGTGTCAGAGAGTGTCAGAGAGTTTCAGAGAGTGTCACAGAGTGTCAGTCAGAGTCAGAGAGTTTCAGAGAGTGTCAGAGAGTGTCAGAGAGTTTCAGAAAGTGTCAGATAGTGTCAGAGAGTTTCAGAAATTATCTGTGAGTGTCAGAGAGTGTTAGAGAGTTTCAGAGAGTGTCACAGAGTGTCAGAGAGTTTCAGAGAGCTTCAGAGAGTTTCAGAGAGTGTCAGAGAGTGTCAGACAGTTTCAGAGAGTTTCAGAGAGTTTCAGAGAGTTTCAGAGACTTTCTGAGAGTTTCAGAAAGAGTCAGAGAGTGTCAGAGAGTTTCAGAGAATTTCAGAGATGTTCAGAGAGTGTCAGGGAGTGTCAGAATGTTTCAGAGATTGTCAGAGCGTGTCACGGAGTTTCAGAGAGATTCAGAGATCGTCAGAGAGTGTCAGAGAGTGTCACAGAGTGTCACAGAGTGTCAGAGAGTTTCAGAGAGATTCAGAGAGTGTCAGAGAGTGTCAGAGAGTGTCACAGAGTGTCACAGAGTTGCAGACTGTCTCAGAGAGATTCCGAGAGTGTCAGAAAGTGTCAGATAGTGTCAGAGAGTGTCTGAGAGTGTCAGAGAGTGCCTGAGTGTTTCAGAGAGTGTCACAGAGTTTCAGAGAGTGTCAGAGATTTTCAGAGAGTTTCAGAGATCTTCAGTGAGTGTCAGAGAGTGCGAGCAAATTTCAGAGAGTGTCACAGAGTGTCAAAGAGTTTCAGAGAGATTCAGAGAGTGTCAGATAGTATCAGAGAGTGTCAGAGAGTGCCAGAGAGTGTCTGAGAGTGTCAGAGAGTGTCACAGAGTGTCACAGAGTTGCAGAGTGTGTCAGAGAGTGTCCATAGAGTTTCAGAAAGTGTCAGATAGTTTCAGAGAGTTTCAGAAAGTGTCAGAGAGTGCCTGAGAGTGTCAGAGAGTGTCAGAGTGTTTCAGAGCGTGTCACAGAGTTTCAGAGAGTGTCAGAGTGTTTCAGAAACTTTCAGAGAGTGTCAAAGAGTTTCAGAGAGTTACAGAGAGTTTCAGAGAGTGTCACAGAGTGTCAGAGAGTTTCAGAGAGCTTCAGAGAGTGTCAGTGAGTGTCAGAGAGTGTCAGACAGTTTCAGAGATTGTCAGAGAGTTTCAGAGACTTGCTGAGAGTGTCAGAGATTGCCAGAGAGTTTCTGAGATTTTCTGAGTGTGTCGGAGTATGTCTGACAGATTCAGAAAGTGTCAGATAGTGTCAGAGAGTTTCAGAAAGTGTCAGAGAGTGTCAGAGAGTCTCCGAGAGATTCAGAAAGTGTCAGAGAGTGTCAGAGATTTTCAGAAAGTGTCAGAGAGTGTCTGAGAGTTTCAGAGACTTTCTGAGAGTGTCAGAGAGTGCCTGAGAGTTTCTGACAGTTTCTGAGTGTGTCGGAGAGTGTCAGAGAGTGCCAGAGTGTTTCAGAGAGTGTCACAGAGTTTCAGAGAGTGTCACAGAATTTCAGAGAGTTTCAGAGATCTTCAGAGAGTGTCAGAGAGTGCCAGAAAGTTTCAGAGAGTGTCACAGAGTGTCAGAGAGCTTCAGAGGGATTCAGTGAGTGTCAGAGAGTGTCAGAGAGTGTCAGAGAGTTTCAGAGAGTGTCAGAGAGTATCTGAGACTGTGAGAGAGTGTCAAAGAGATTCAGAGTGTGTCAGAGAGTGTCAGAGAGTGCCAGAGAGAATCAGAGAGTTTCACAGAGTGTCAGTGAGAGTCAGAGAGTTTCAGAGAGTGTCAGAGAGTGTAAGAGAGTTTCAGAGAGTGTCACAGAGTGTCAGTCAGAGTCAGAGAGTTTCAGAGAGCGTCAGAGAGTGTCAGAGAGTATCAGAGAGTTTCAGAAAGTGTCAGATAGTGTCAGAGAGTTTCAGAAATTATCTGTGAGTGTCAGAGAGTCTCAGAGAGTGTCTGAGAGTGTCACAGAGTGTCGGAGAGTTTCAGAGAGTGTCAGAGAGTGTCAGAGAGTTTCAGAGAGTGTCAGAGATGTTCAGAGAGTTTCAGAGAGTGTCAGAGAGTTTCAGAGAATGTCACAGACTTTCAGAGAGTTTCTGAGAGTGTCAGAGAGTTTCAGAGAGTTTCAGAGAGTTTCTGAGTGTTTCTGAGAGTGTCAGAGAGTTTCAGAAAGTTTCAGAGAGCTTCAGAGAGTTTCAGAGAGTGTCAGAATGTTTCAGAGAGTGTCAGAGATTTTCAGAGAGTGTCAGAGACTTTCAGAGAGTTTCTGAGAGTGTCAGAGAGTGCCTGAGAGTTTCTGACAGTTTCTGAGTGTGTCGGAGAGTGTCAGAGAGTGCCAGAGTGTTTCAGAGAGTGTCACAGAGTTTCAGAGAGTGTCACAGAATTTCAGAGAGTTTCAGAGATCTTCAGAGAGTGTCAGAGAGTGCCAGAAAGTTTCAGAGAGTGTCACAGAGTGTCAGAGAGCTTCAGAGGGATTCAGTGAGTGTCAGAGAGTGTCAGAGAGTGTCAGAGAGTTTCAGAGAGTGTCAGAGAGTATCTGAGACTGTCAGAGAGTGTCAAAGAGATTCAGAGTGTGTCAGAGAGTGTCAGAGAGTGCCAGAGAGAATCAGAGAGTTTCACAGAGTGTCAGTGAGAGTCAGAGAGTTTCAGAGAGTGTCAGAGAGTGTAAGAGAGTTTCAGAGAGTGTCACAGAGTGTCAGTCAGAGTCAGAGAGTTTCAGAGAGCGTCAGAGAGTGTCAGAGAGTATCAGAGAGTTTCAGAAAGTGTCAGATAGTGTCAGAGAGTTTCAGAAATTATCTGTGAGTGTCAGAGAGTCTCAGAGAGTGTCTGAGAGTGTCACAGAGTGTCAGAGAGCTTCAGAGAGCTTCAGAGAGTGTCAGAGAGTGTCAGAGAGTGTCCGAGAGATTCAGAAAGTGTCAAATAGTGTCAGAGAGTGTCTGAGAGTGTCAGAGAGTTTCAGAGAGTGTCACAGAGTTGCAGAGTGTCTCAGAGAGATTCCGAGAGCTTCAGAAAGTGTCAGATAGTGTCAGAGAGTGTCTGAGAGTGTCAGAGAGTGTCTGAGTGTTTCAGAGAGTGTCACAGAGTTTCAGAGAGTGTCAGAGATTTTCAGAGAGTTTCAGAGATCTACAGTGATTGTCAGAGAGTGTCGGAGAGTTTCAGAGAGTGTCACAGAGTGTCAGAGAGTTTCAGAGAGTGTCAGAGATGTTCAGAGAGTTTCAGAGAGTGTCAGAGAGTTTCAGAGAGTGTCAGAGACTTTCAGAGAGTTTCTGAGAGTGTCAGAGAGTTTCAGAGAGTTTCAGAGAGTTTCTGAGTGTTTCTGAGAGTGTCAGAGAGTTTCAGAAAGTTTCAGAGAGCTTCTGAGAGATTCTGAGAGTGTCAGAGAGTGTCAGAGAGTTTCAGAGAGTTTCAGAGAGTTTCAGAGAGTGTCAGAAACGTTCAGAGAGTGTCAGAGTGTTTCAGAGAGTGTCACAGGGTGTCAGAGAGTTTCAGAGAGCTTCAGAGAGTGTCAGAGAGTGTCAGACAGTTTTAGAGATTGTCAGAGAGTTTCAGAGACTTTCTGAGAGTGTCAGAGAGTGTCAGAGAGTTTCTGAGATTTTCTGAGTGTGTCGGAGTGTGTCTGAGAGATTCAGAAAGTGTCAGATAGTGTCAGAGAGCTTCAGAAAGTGTCAGAGTGTCAGAGAGTGTCCGAGAGATTCAGAAAGTGTCAGATAGTGTCAGAGAGTTTCAGAAAGTTTCAGAGAGTGTCAGAGAGTGTCTGAGAGTTTCAGAGACTTTCTGAGAGTGTCAGAGAGTGCCTGAGAGTTTCTGACAGTTTCTGAGTGTGTCGGAGAGTGTCAGAGAGTGCCAGAGTGTTTCAGAGAGTGTCAAAGAGTTTCAGAGAATGTCAGAGATTTTCAGAGAGTTTCAGAGATCTTCAGAGAGTGTCAGAGAGTGCCAGAAAGTTTCAGAGAGTGTCACAGAGTGTCAGAGAGCTTCAGAGAGATTCAGTGAGTGTCAGGGAGTGTCAGAGAGTGTCGGAGAATTTCAGAGAGTGTCAGAGAATTTCAAAGAGTGTCAGAGAGTATCTGAGAGTGTCAGAGAGTGTCGAAGAGTTTCAGAGTGTGTCAGAGAGTGTCAGAGAGTGCCAGAGAAATTCAGAGAGTTTCACAGAGTGTCAGTGAGAGTCAGAGAGTTTCAGAGAGTGTCAGAGAGTGTCAGAGAGTGTCAGAGAGTTTCAGAGAGTGTCACAGAGTGTCAGTCAGAGTCAGAGAGTTTCAGAGAGTGTCAGAGAGTGTCAGAGAGTTTCAGAAAGTGTCAGATAGTGTCAGAGAGTTTCAGAAATTATCTGTGAGTGTCAGAGAGTGTTAGAGAGTTTCAGAGAGTGTCACAGAGTGTCAGAGAGTTTCAGAGAGCTTCAGAGAGTTTCAGAGACTGTCAGAGAGTGTCAGACAGTTTCAGAGAGTTTCAGAGAGTTTCAGAGAGTTTCAGAGACTTTCTGAGAGTTTCAGAAAGAGTCAGAGAGTGTCAGAGAGTTTCAGAGAATTTCAGAGATGTTCAGAGAGTGTCAGGGAGTGTCAGAATGTTTCAGAGATTGTCAGAGCGTGTCACGGAGTTTCAGAGAGATTCAGAGATCGTCAGAGAGTGTCAGAGAGTGTCACAGAGTGTCACAGAGTGTCAGAGAGTTTCAGAGAGATTCAGAGAGTGTCAGAGAGTGTCAGAGAGTGTCACAGAGTGTCACAGAGTGTCAGAGAGTTTCAGAGAGATTCAGAGAGTGTCAGAGAGTGTCACAGAGTGTCACAGAGTTGCAGACTGTCTCAGAGAGATTCCGAGAGTGTCAGAAAGTGTCAGATAGTGTCAGAGAGTGTCTGAGAGTGTCAGAGAGTGCCTGAGTGTTTCAGAGAGTGTCACAGAGTTTCAGAGAGTGTCAGAGATTTTCAGAGAGTTTCAGAGATCTTCAGTGAGTGTCAGAGAGTGCGAGCAAATTTCAGAGAGTGTCACAGAGTGTCAAAGAGTTTCAGAGAGATTCAGAGAGTGTCAGATAGTATCAGAGAGTGTCAGAGAGTGCCAGAGAGTGTCTGAGAGTGTCAGAGAGTGTCACAGAGTGTCACAGAGTTGCAGAGTGTGTCAGAGAGTGTCCATAGAGTTTCAGAAAGTGTCAGAGAGTGCCTGAGAGTGTCAGAGAGTGTCAGAGTGTTTCAGAGCGTGTCACAGAGTTTCAGAGAGTGTCAGAGTGTTTCAGAAACTTTCAGAGAGTGTTAAAGAGTTTCAGAGAGTTACAGAGAGTTTCAGAGAGTGTCACAGAGTGTCAGAGAGTTTCAGAGAGCTTCAGAGAGTGTCAGTGAGTGTCAGAGAGTGTCAGACAGTTTCAGAGATTGTCAGAGAGTTTCAGAGACTTGCTGAGAGTGTCAGAGATTGCCAGAGAGTTTCTGAGATTTTCTGAGTGTGTCGGAGTATGTCTGACAGATTCAGAAAGTGTCAGATAGTGTCAGAGAGTTTCAGAAAGTGTCAGAGAGTGTCAGAGAGTCTCCGAGAGATTCAGAAAGTGTCAGAGAGTGTCAGAGATTTTCAGAAAGTGTCAGAGAGTGTCTGAGAGTTTCAGAGACTTTCTGAGAGTGTCAGAGAGTGCCTGAGAGTTTCTGACAGTTTCTGAGTGTGTCGGAGAGTGTCAGAGAGTGCCAGAGTGTTTCAGAGAGTGTCACAGAGTTTCAGAGAGTGTCACAGAATTTCAGAGAGTTTCAGAGATCTTCAGAGAGTGTCAGAGAGTGCCAGAAAGTTTCAGAGAGTGTCACAGAGTGTCAGAGAGCTTCAGAGGGATTCAGTGAGTGTCAGAGAGTGTCAGAGAGTGTCAGAGAGTTTCAGAGAGTGTCAGAGAGTATCTGAGACTGTCAGAGAGTGTCAAAGAGATTCAGAGTGTGTCAGAGAGTGTCAGAGAGTGCCAGAGAGAATCAGAGAGTTTCACAGAGTGTCAGTGAGAGTCAGAGAGTTTCAGAGAGTGTCAGAGAGTGTGAGAGAGTTTCAGAGAGTGTCACAGAGTGTCAGTCAGAGTCAGAGAGTTTCAGAGAGCGTCAGAGAGTGTCAGAGAGTATCAGAGAGTTTCAGAAAGTGTCAGATAGTGTCAGAGAGTTTCAGAAATTATCTGTGAGTGTCAGAGAGTCTCAGAGAGTGTCTGAGAGTGTCACAGAGCGTCGGAGAGTTTCAGAGAGTGTCAGAGAGTGTCAGAGAGTTTCAGAGAGTGTCAGAGATGTTCAGAGAGTTTCAGAGAGTGTCAGAGAGTTTCAGAGAATGTCACAGACTTTCAGAGAGTTTCTGAGAGTGTCAGAGAGTTTCAGAGAGTTTCAGAGAGTTTCTGAGTGTTTCTGAGAGTGTCAGAGAGTTTCAGAAAGTTTCAGAGAGCTTCAGAGAGTTTCAGAGAGTGTCAGAATGTTTCAGAGAGTGTCAGAGATTTTCAGAGAGTGTCACAGAGTGTCAGAGAGCTTCAGAGAGCTTCAGAGAGTGTCAGAGAGTGTCAGAGAGTGTCCGAGAGATTCAGAAAGTGTCAAATAGTGTCAGAGAGTGTCTGAGAGTGTCAGAGAGTTTCAGAGAGTGTCACAGAGTTGCAGAGTGTCTCAGAGAGATTCCGAGAGCTTCAGAAAGTGTCAGATAGTGTCAGAGAGTGTCTGAGAGTGTCAGAGAGTGTCTGAGTGTTTCAGAGAGTGTCACAGAGTTTCAGAGAGTGTCAGAGATTTTCAGAGAGTTTCAGAGATCTACAGTGATTGTCAGAGAGTGTCGGAGAGTTTCAGAGAGTGTCACAGAGTGTCAGAGAGTTTCAGAGAGTGTCAGAGATGTTCAGAGAGTTTCAGAGAGTGTCAGAGAGTTTCAGAGAGTGTCAGAGACTTTCAGAGAGTTTCTGAGAGTGTCAGAGAGTTTCAGAGAGTTTCAGAGAGTTTCTGAGTGTTTCTGAGAGTGTCAGAGAGTTTCAGAAAGTTTCAGAGAGCTTCAGAGAGATTCAGAGAGTGTCAGAATGTTTCAGAGAGTGTCAGAGATTTTCGGAGAGTGTCACAGAGTGTCAGAGAGCTTCAGAGAGCTTCAGAGAGTGTCAGAGAGTGTCAGAGAGTGTCCGAGAGATTCAGAAAGTGTCAAATAGTGTCAGAGAGTGTCTGAGAGTGTCAGAGAGTTTCAGAGAGTGTCAGAGAGTGTCAGAGAGTGTCAGAGAGTGTCAGAGAGTGTCAGAGATGTTCAGAGAGTTTCAGAGGGTGCAAGAGAGTTTCAGAGAGTGTCAGAGAGTGTCTGAGAGTTTCAGAAAGAGTCAGAGAGTGTCAGAGAGTTTCAGAGATTTTCAGAGAGTGTCAGAGAGTGTCAGAAAGTTTCAGAGAGAGTCAGAGCGTGTCACGGTGTTTCAGAGAGATTCAGAGAGTGTCAGAGAGTGTCAGAGAGTGTCAGAGAGTGTCACAGAGTGTCAGAGAGTGTCAGAGAGTGTCACAGAGTGTCAGAGAGTTTCAGAGAGTTTCAGAGAGTTTCAGAGAGTGTCAGAGAGTATCAGAGAGTGTCAGAGAGTGTCTGAGAGTGTCAGAGAGTGTCACAAAGTGTCACAGAGTTCCAGAGTGTCACAGAGATTATCCATAGAGTTTCAGAAATTGTCAGATAGTTTCAGAGAGTTTCAGAAAATGTCAGAGAGTGTCAGAGAGTGTCTGAGAGTGTCAGAGATTGTCAGAGTGTTTCAGAGTGTGTCACAGAGTTTCAGAGAGTGTCAGAGATTTTCAGAGAGTTTCAGAGATCTTCAGAGAGTGTCAGAGAGTGCCAGAACGTTTCAGAGAGTGTCACAGAGTGTCAGAGAGTTTCAGAGAGATTCAGAGAGTGTCAGAGAGTATCAGAGAGTGTCAGAGAGAGTCAGAGAGTGTCAGAGAGTGTCCGAGAGATTCAGAAAGTGTCAGATAGTGTCAGAGAGTTTCAGAAAGTGTCAGAGAGAGTCTGAGTGTGTCAGAGAGTGTCAGAGAGTGTCACAGAGTGTCAGAGAGTTTCAGAGAGTTTCAGAGAGTTTCTGAGTGTTTCTGACAGTGTCAGAGAGTTTCAGAGAGCTTCAGAGAGTGTCAGAGAGTTTCAGAGAGTGTCAGACAGTTTCAGAGAGTTTCAGGAGAGTGTCAGAGAGTGTCAGAGAGTTTCAGAGAGTGTCACAGAGTGTCAGAGAGTTTTAGAGAGCTTCAGAGAGTGACAGAGAGTGTCAGAGAGTGTCCGAGAGATTCAGAAAGTGTCAAATAGTGTCAGAGAGTGTCTGAGAGTGTCACAGAGTGTCAGAGAGTTTCAGAGAGTGTCAGAGATGTTCAGAGAGTTTCAGAGGGTGTCAGAGAATTTCAGAGAGTGTCAGAGAGTGTCTGAGAGTTTCAGAAAGAGTCAGAGAGTGTCAGCGAGTTTCAGAGATTTTCAGAGAGTTTCAGAGATGTTCAGAGAGTGTCAGAGAGTGTCAGAAAGTTTCAGAGAGAGTCAGAGCGTGTCACGGTGTTTCAGAGAGATTCAGAGAGTGTCAGAGAGTGTCAGAGATTGTCAGAGAGTGTCAAAGAGTGTCAGAGAGTTTCAGAGAGATTCAGAGAGTGTCAGAGAGTGTCAGAGAGTGTCACAGAGTTGCAGAGTGTCTCAGAGAGATTCCGAGAGCTTCAGAAAGTGTCAGATAGTGTCAGAGAGTGTCTGAGAGTGTCAGAGAGTGTCTGAGTGTTTCAGAGAGTGTCACAGAGTTTCAGAGAGTGTCAGAGATTTTCAGAGAGTTTCAGAGATTTACAGTGATTGTCAGAGAGTGCCAGAAAGTTTCAGAGAGTGTCACAGAGTTTCAGAGAGTTTCAGAGATTTTCAGAGAGTTTCAGAGAGTTTCAGAGAGTGTCAGAGAGTATCAGAGAGTGTCAGAGAGTGTCTGAGAGTGTCAGAGAGTGTCACAAAGTGTCACAGAGTTCCAGAGTGTGTCAGAGAGTATCCATAGAGTTTCAGAAAGTGTCAGATAGTTTCAGAGAGTTTCAGAGAGTTTCAGAGTTTCAGAGAGTGATAGAAAGTTTCAGAGTGTGTCAGAGAGTCTCAGAGAGTGTCAGAGAGTTTCAGAGAGTGTAACAGAGTTTCAGAGAGTTTCAGAGAGCTTCAGAGAGTGTCAGAGAGTGTCAGAGAGTGTCAGACAGTTTCAGAGAGTTTCAGAGAGCGTCAGAGAGTTTCAGAGACTTTCTGAGAGTGTCAGAGAGTGCCAGAGAGTTTCTGAGATTTTCTGAGTGTGTCGGAGTGTGTCTGAGGGATTCAGAAAGTGTCAGATAGTGTCAGAGAGCTTCAGAAAGTGTCAGAGAGTGTCAGAGAATGTCCGAGAGATTCAGAAAGTGTCAGATAGTATCAGAGAGAGTCAGAGAGAGTCAGAGAGTTTCAGAGAGTTTCAGAGAGTGTCAGAGATGTTCAGAGAGTTTCAGAGAGTGTCCGAGAGTGTCAGAGAGTGTCACAGAGTGCCAGAGAGTTTCAGAGAGATCAGAGTGTGTCAGAGAGTGTCCGAGAGTGTCACAGAGTGTCACAGAGTTGCAGAGTGAGTCAGAGAGAGTCCCAGAGTTTCAGAAAGTGTCAAAAAGTGTCAGAGAGTCTCTGAGAGTGTCAGAGAGTGTCTGAGTGTTTCAGAGAGTTTCACAGAGTTTCGGAGAGTGTCAGAGATTTTCAGAGTGTTTCAGAGATCTTCAGAGAG